>NW_012101527.1:88562-95327 GCF_000951045.1 Mandrillus leucophaeus | reverse complement strand
CCTCAAGCAGTCACGGTCCTCCGTGGGGCTGGCGTCCAGGCAGGAAGGTGGCTCAGCAGCTCTCCTCTCACTGTGGGAACTTCCTAGGTCCCCACATGAACAGAACCTAAGTAACACGCAACAACAGGAACGAGAACACGACCAGCAGCTTCTGAGATGAGCAAGTTGGGCTGATCATGAGACACCTGAAGGGGATGGTGCCAGAGCCCCTCCCAGTGACCTGTGAGGACAGCGCTGCCGGCATCTCCCTAAAACCAGCCCAAGTCGAGGTAGACTCAAGGCTTCCCAGGAGTGGGCAGATCCATTCAATCCCACAGTCTGAACCTTCTAGGCCATCTCATGGCCATCATCTCACAGATGGGAACCAAGGCACTGCACCATAGACGTGGCCCCAAGCCCCCGTTCCTTCCTCTACACCACACACCAGTACAGTGAGCACTTGGGAACTGGGCATTCATGTAAAATACTGCTTAACTGGAACTTCTGATTTAGAAAATGTTTAATTCCTACTCACAGAGCTGAAAGTGTTCTGTGCTAGGAGGCGGCAGCTGTAATTGAGCATGGGACAGGAAGAAGCGATTAGAGTGGTGCCAAGTATTAAATATTCATCTAAATCTATTCACCACATCGCCACGCTGTCACCTGCTTCATTTTCCGTCCTTAAAAGACACAATAGTTAGGTATCAAAATAGACAACCTGTTTTACTGATGCTTAGCTACAAAGGAGTGAGCTATGTATCCAAAAGAGAGATACGAGAAAACAGAAAATGTCCACAAGCGATCGAGTGGGAGGGCAGCTGCAGCAGCACCTGGCTCTATTGCGTTGAGCACCAGCCACGTGGGCTGGACAGCTCATTTAGCCACTGAAATTACATCATCTAAGACTTTTGTTGCAGTTACTTGGATAAATTCTCCCTCCTGCTATGGAGAGTAAGGGTTTAGCTTGCTTGCTTTTATTTTTTGAGTTGGAGTCTCGCTCTGTCACCCAAGCCGGAGTGCAGTATTACAATCATGACTCATCGCGGCCTTGACCTTCTGGCTCAAGCAATCCTCCCGCCTCAGCCTTCCACGTAGCTGGGACCCACAAGCGAGTTTCATTTCTTTGCTAAGAAATTCCTAGTTCACCACTGCGTGGCGAGACCATCAGGGCCATCTGCCTGGACGTCCAACCTTGCCGACCGTCTGTGTGGTCTCCAAGGATGCACCCCGGTTGCCCGGGCTCTGCACAAGATGCTGAGCCTCCATGTCTGCCGCCATCTAAGGGATTAGCAGCCTGGAGCAGCCCGGAGCATCCCGACGTGCCACCGTGAGCCTTCTTTATTCCACAGGGCGACTTTGCTTCCCGTGATGAGATGCAGCATGTCAGCACAGATGAAAGGGTATGAGCAATAACACATTCCCCAAATACTGAGCAGAGGACCAAAGCTTTAGTTCCTTACTTATTTGCTATGGGCTTGATTCAAAAACAGCTCTCTGGGATCCTGGGGTCAAACATCTCTAACTAGTGAGAATTCTGGCTTTAGCAACTGAAGAGTCACCTAATGCCCCTTTAGTAACTGCTGTTCTCATCAGAATTTGAGACCAAAGGGAAAAATAAAAGGGGGACCAAGGTCCAGATACTCCAGTTGGTACAAGGCCAACCAACCTGCTTGAGGGGGTGAAAGGAGTAGTGTTTTTAAACTGCCAAGTTTTAAAAACATGGCTTTGGACTAGACACAGTGGCTCACGACCGTAAGCTCAGCACTTTGGGAGGCCGAGATGGGAGGATTGCTTGAGATCAGGAGTTCAAGTCTAGCCTGGGCAACACAGCAAGACCCTATCACTTTAAAAAGAAAAAAAAAAGGCTTTTATTAAAATAGTAATAAAAAGGTTAATACAATAAATTACTATGTCAACATGGCACCCCCTGCTGTCAGACGAGATAGATTCTCTGTGGCTACAATGAGGCCCGGAGAGAAATGTAACCGGCATTACAGGGAGGAAGGTCAGCCCCAAAGCCCCATGACGCTAACTCCTGTACAGTTTGTTAACCAGCCTGAAGTCTCCTCCGTCATCAGACAGAAGGGACCTGGGTGGACTTCCGACGCCGGCCGACCAGACAGCCCCACCCTGGGACCCTGCCGGCAGCCCCAACTGGAGAGAATGGCCTCATGAGTGTTCTTTCCCGCCAGAAACCGCAGACTCTGAGCCAGTCCTGGCTGTGATTGAAGCTGTGCATAAACGTCTGTGCCCAACAACTCACCTTTGTATATGACACGCTGAGTCCGCCTCATTTCGAATGTTACACTAGCCCCAAGGCGAACATGGATGTTACAGGTTAACACACTGCGCATGTGCTAGACTTTCCCTGTAAGTGTTCAGACATTCCACGAACCGGATGAAGAAACCCCACTTTTCCTGTAAACGTTCAGACATTCCATGAGCCCGATGAACACACACAGCAAACAAAAACCGGAACGTTTAACGCCGCGGCCTCCTCCCCTCATGAGAGGCGTCTGCTTACAGCTCCCCCGAGACCACGTTTCCCAAAGCACAGACTTACTCTGAAAACAAAACCTCCTTTTTTCCTTCCTCTGTACCTCTCGTGGTCATGTTAACAACTATTGCTACAAATGCAAAGAAATGGGGTATCATGCGTGCTGGTCACCCAATTCCTACCACCAAAGCTTCAGGGCCCCCCAGTCTAATGGAAGCTTCTATCGCTCTAAAGCCAACTCTGGAGATGAAGGCCGAGCTGGGGAAAGGCTGTGTCACCCGCAAATCCACGCCCCGGGGCCCTCTGCAGCTGTGTGTAAGGAATTCTTGGCCTGTCCTGGTGTTTGGGGAAATCAGGATGCAAGCAGATACCATACGCTCTGCCACGGGCCCATGAAGTCTGTGGAACCTCAGAGGAACACGGAAAAATGGCTGCACAAGTCCCACAGGCCGAGCCTCTATGGGCGCCCATGTCAAAAACACAGATGCTCCAGGAGAGGCAGCTGATGCAGGCAACGCTTGCAACCCCAGCACGCAGCAGCCTCTGAGTGTGGGGTCTCTGGCTAGGCTCCACCACAACTGCCATATTCTGTGGCAAAATTTTAAAAATAGGTTTTAACTAGTTAGGACTCTAACTTGTTTTACAGATAAACAGAACACAGGGTTCCAACAGGCTTTAAAATACTTCGCCTAGAACCAAGTCTAGAATGTACATGGCTGCTTCTCTGAGTGTGACGAGTCCCCTGTAGTGCCATAGATCCTAGATCTAGGTGACTAAGTGCTCTTCCTAAACCAGAAGGCACCCTGAGGCTCTGAGGGCACCCTCTGCCCCCAGGCCAGTCCATCAGCCCTGGCAGAAGCTTCTAGAGTAAGAGACTGTGTATTTGTACTGGACAGATGTAAACCAGGCAAAGTCACCGGGGCTCATCCTGGAAGCCCATCGGTTTATCCACTCATGCCCTAGAGGCCCTGCCCCCAGCTCCACACCCTCAGTCACGCTGAACCACAAGAACTGGCTTCTAGGCCCTAAGCCACTCCCACTCTCCCCTGGACAGACCCTTCTCAAACCATGAGGCCCAGAGTAGCCTTAACAGGTGGTCCCAGCAGACCTGGCCGCTGCATTTTCTTACTGGCAAATGAGTCAACAGTTACCGAAGTAGAGCAACCAAACAGGATGTTTTTCCACTTAAAAGGTCTCTTTTCTGTTCATTTAGAATTGATTGTGTGTGGGTGTGGTGGTAGAAGTTCTTGTTCTGTCACTCAGGCACAGTGCACCGTAAGTATAGTGGTGCTATCACAATTCACTGCAGCCTCAACGTTCCAGGCTTGGGTGATCCTCCAGCCTCAGCCTCCTGAGTAGCTGGGACCACAGGTGCACACCACCACTTTTTAATTTTTTGTAGAGTCAGGGTCTTGCTATGTTGCCCAGGCTGGTCTCCAACTCCTGGGCTCAAAAGTGAATCTGCCCACCTCAGCCTCCCAAGGTGCTGGGATTACAGGTGTAAGCCAGTATGCCCAGCCTAGGATTGATATTTCTTAAACTATTACTGAGTTTAACACACGAATTCCACTGACATAGATATCAGCACTCTCACAGCTCAAGGCTTTTTCTGAATCTCGATTCTGTCTATTCAAGGTCAATATCTAAAGAAAGGGCCAGAACTGACCCTCCCTCAATGAAGCCTAAGGACAAATGCAGCAGCATCTCAGGGCATGAGACAAAGTAAGAAGGGTGGAAAATACACATTGAAATTCTGGTGTTAGAATCAATCACCAACACTTTAAGAGACAATCTGCTTTCCAAAACATGTAGCTGCTGGATTAACTTCAAAGTCACCAGATTCCCCAGGCAGGCGCTCAGAGAGGCACAGCTTTCTAAGGCCGCCCACGCCGCCAGCCTAACAGCCTCGGGGCAAATAAACAAAGGCTTGTTTCTCTCAAGGACGAAGGTGCTCAAGTCCTTCCAAAGAGTTTCATTCTTCTAAATCAGTTAGAACGCCTCCTACAGCACTGTTTAGAGTGCCAGTGTGTTCAGAAGTGTGAAGTGAAAATACATCTCAGGACCCCGAAATCAGTAAGCTAAAGGGAAGTCAAGGTGGGAAACGGTCAAGGCGGGAAACGGCTTAGGGCAAATCTGCCTCCCATGCTCCTAACAGAGACTGGGGGGAGGGCGGGGGGGAAAGCCACGTACCTCCCTCACAACCGTTGGTCCACAAGGAAATTCCTCAGGAACAGAGGACAGAAATCAAAGTCACCATCTGCACACGGAGATAAATGCGGATCTTACTGCTTTCTCTGGAAAGGCTCACCAGAAACGCATCTGTCTCTGATCTACCTGTGACCTGGAAACCCCTCCCCGCTTCGAGTCATCCCTCCTTCCTGGACCAAACCAACGAACATCTCACATATATTGATGTCTCACATCTCCCTAAAATGTGTAAGACCAAGTTGTGCCCCAAACACCTTGGGGTCCTGAGACTGTCACAGTGCGTCCTCAACCCTTCCTGAGGCTGTGTCCCGGGTGTGTCCTCAACCCCTCTTGACGCTGTGTTTTTAACCTTGGGAAAATGAACTTTCTGAATGGGCCGAGAACTATCTCAGACGCTTCTGGTTTACAGGAAGCATTCTCTCCTGAGGGTATAATGCAATCATGTGGAATCACAAAATGCCACTTTAGTAAAGGCCAAAGGAATTAGGGTTTGATGTGCTGGAAAAAAAAAAAAAAGGAACGTTCTATTTATCAATGGACCATGAAAACCCACACCCCCTTCTGCAGTGATGTCAACTGGGACAAGGGGCCCTCTCCTGGGGATGCAGCAAAGGCTACCCTCTGACCCCACTCCCCAGAGTCTAGGCTTCCTGCTGCTCAAGGAACAGCAACCCCAGCTTCACGGGGCTCAGGCCGCGAAACCCAACTCCCATGCATGCTGGAGAAGCACTCCAGGGACTAGCGAAATGGCAAGTGCAACTCTCACCTCATCCCCTTAAAGGGGAAAAGGCACCTTCCCGCTCTCCTTCCTGCTGGTGGGAACAGGAACAGGGGCAGGAGCTGGAGGGGCAGGAGCTGGAGGGTCAGGAGTCAGGCAGCAGCCTGGGTCCCTGCTAGTCACAGATGGCAAATGCCAACTAGCCCCAACCCTCGCTTTGCAGAAAAGAAATCCTTCTCTTTTGTCAGGTCCCTGTTAGAAGTTTGCACCCATTGCTTTAAAAAAAAAAAACTCAGATACAACATGGGTGTTTTGTTAACAATATTTCAATTATCTGGGGGTCTTGGGTCAAGTGACACCAAAACAGGAAACTGAACCTGTTATTCAGGAAATCATCTTCCAGCCCCATCTACCCTCCCAGACTGTCACCTTATGGTGTTTGTGTGGTAGAGGATTATCTTTAACAATAACTGCTCTTAAGAGATAGGTGTACAGAACAGACAAGAAGTCAGCTCAGGTTGAGGGGAAGCAGGAACAGACCCCTCTCTCTGCAGGACGGTAGAGGAGGGACCTTCAGCACCTGGGTTTGTAGGATGCTGGATCTCTGAGAGCATCGCTCACAGCTCAAGTATGGCCAGACCCTCCTCTGCCACAGCCTGTTCAGGAGAAGGCAGCACGGGCCCTAGAGACCCACAGCCCTGTGTGGGGTTCAGCTGGAGCTGAACTTTCCTCCCTTGGTAAGAGCCAGGGCCAGGGCCAGGGCCAGGGCCAGGGCCAGGGCCAGGGGTGAGGAGAGGAGAGAAGCAGCAGGTGTGAGGGGCACTGTGGCAACTCCACGCCACGCTAAGTCTCGTCTGACGTGCTCCAGCCGAAGCCACACTTCTCGGAGGCCATTTCTCTTCACACATCCAGAAATCATCAACGTCTAGTCTGCCCACAGAACAGATTCTTCCCCAAGAGGCAGAGACTTGGCTGAAACACGTGGTAATAAGGGGCGCACCTTCATGCCCATTCCATAGTGTTTCCTGTTACCTATTTTACCTTAAGCTAAAAATGGTCCCCGTTTACACTCTGTAGTGACACAGACAGCAAAACACACGAGATTCAGTGTGATCCCACCCCCGTCACTACTGACCTCAAGTTCTTTATTTGTTCATTTTGCTTCTAGAGTTTGTACTACTATCTCCGGGTTCCAGGCCTGTGGATTCAACCAAACATAGACCAAGAATACTTTTTTAAGGTGTCTGTACTAAGCATTCAGACTATTATTCATTAAGCAATATCGTTTAACTACTACTCGCATGGCATGTCCATGGTATAGGTGTTACGAGCAACCCTGACATGACTGAAAGTCTGCAGGAGG
>NW_012101527.1:66415-87792 GCF_000951045.1 Mandrillus leucophaeus | reverse complement strand
GAGGGGGGAGGGATTGCATTGGGAGTTATACCTGATGTAAATGACGAGTTGATGGGTGCAGCACAGCAACATGGCACAAGTATACATATGTAACAATCCTGCACGTTATGCACATGTACCCTAGAACTTAAAGTATAATAATAATAAAAAATAAAAAATAAAGAAAACGTTTTACACCACAACAGATATTCCAGAAAACAAACAAGATGTTCAAAAAAAGGCTTATGTAGAAAACCACTTTCCCCCTTCATTTTTCACATGGTTTCCAGAAGCGTGTGTTTGGCAATAACCATGAACCAGAAGTAGAGTCTGCTGCAACTACTGCAACACAGAATATTAAAGCTAAAAAAAAAAAAAAAAAAAAAAAAAAAAAAAAAAAAAAAAAAGGACAGAGCATATATCCTATGGATGAGAACAAGTAGAGCTTTATAAGAATGAGTGTGTTCTAAAGTCAACAATGTTCCAATTCTAGCTCTCTCGCAGACACTAGACGGGAACCGCCAAAGCTTATGTACTTGGCAACGTTCGAGGAGACCAAGTTCAGAGCTGTCACAATGCAGCACCATCCTCACGCGATTATCTCAGGAGGGTGTGAGGGCAAGTGCCCCGTCACAGCGGGAAAGCTGCCCAGCCCAGCACTTCCTGAGATCACAGACCTTCGCCTTCCCACGTCTTCAATAGTTCCTTTACACTGGGAACCAGTGAGCAAAACCTAAAACACTTCGTCAAATCTCAAGAGAGTCTTGAGAGCTCTTCTCCTGGCCCCTTCTCTTATTGACAAAGCCTCTTTTCCAAGCAATCTGTATGCTTACCAGAGCTGCGGCAGGAGGAGAGCTAGTGTTTGATAGACCGAGTTTCAAGCGTGGGGAGACTAGGAAGTTCTGGAGATGGATGGCGGTGATCGTGGCCCAACAGGGTGAACACACTTAATGCCACCAAACCATACACTTAAAAATGGTTCGAGTGCTATGTAATTTGACCACAATCAAAAGACTGAGGAAAGTCATCTATAATTACTGTCTCCAATATCTTGCATCCTGTAAGATGCATTTGCTTTTGGAAATCCTCAGAGCAATCATGAAAGACTAATACCCTGTCGTCTCTGAAACACAGGCAAAGTCAAGGGTTTTGATTATAGGAAAGTAGCTGGAAAGCAAAACGTCCATTAGACACGGCAGCTGTGGTAGGACAAACATGGTAGGAAGGTGGTGGTCATGTTACATGCAGATGGGAAGGGTGTGGAGAGCCACAGCACCCCGATACTCGGGAGGCAACTGGCAGGTGCTGAGAATGTACCAAACACGTTCGATCACGCAACTTTCACGGACCCCGAGTCCAGCCACGGCCACTGTCATCCACTGTGCCCAGGGTATCCTCTGCCACAGAGATATGCACCCTGCGGAGGATAGTGCACAGATTAAATGTCAAAGCACAGACATACTCAGGTACAGCTTCTCAGATAGAAGCAAAAACACATTTCCCAGACCGCAGCAGCATGACTCTCCACCTACATGTACCCCCGTCCCATTTATTCTCGAACCCGTCTCTTCCGGACCCCACAGCATGACTCTCCACCTGACTGTACCCCTGTTCCGTGCATCCCCGCACCTGTGCCTCGGCCCTCACTCACTCCCCTCGTTGGATCAGGCACCAACAGTCCACTGTGTGCCTGGTGCACTGAGCCTTGTCAGGTGCCTCTGGGCCGTGTGCCAGGACACGCACCTGGGAATTCCCAGTGCACACGTTGGTCTCCTGCAGAACGCTTGGCTCTTCTATCTGTGGGAGCCGGCACCCACCCCTACAACTGACTGCACTCTCAGAAAAGTCACAGAAGGCCCCTCACCAGCCCAGCAGCACCCCAAAGCCACATCCCACTCACCTGCTGGCTCCTGAGCCTCCCACCCTGAGACGGCTCACTCCTTCCTGAGCTCCTTCCATTCCCTGTCTCGAATCCACTGGTTCCTCTCCTCATGGGCCCCTTTCCTGTCATCTGGCAGGGTTCCACCAGGACTCTCTGGCTCTCACGCCACCCCAGCTCCACAGACTCTCCCACTGGGTGGAGCATGTGTGTCCAGCCTGACCTTGCTGATAAGCTCCAGCTGGCCCTGGACTCGAACCACGCTGCTGCACCTTTCCATCAGTGTGGCATCTGCAAGTTACCT
This sequence comes from Mandrillus leucophaeus, assembly GCF_000951045.1. Classification (NCBI taxonomy): domain Eukaryota; kingdom Metazoa; phylum Chordata; class Mammalia; order Primates; family Cercopithecidae; genus Mandrillus; species Mandrillus leucophaeus. The sequence continues at coordinate 85,630 of NW_012101527.1, read as the reverse complement.
CCTGGGCAATGCCAGGTGATACTAACATCAAGCAGGAGGCACCGCTGAGAAGCAGAACACATGGTGCGGTGCCCCAAACATCACATCCTTCAATAGACGCTCCGTGTCTTCTCCTCTCCTGGCAGAGCTTCGCTGTAGGAAGGAGGCTATTCCTCCAGTGCTGCTACTTCCAACACCGAGGAAAGCAAGCCTCAGAAATGAACGGTGTCAAAGAGACAGCATCCACCAGCAGGGCTGCCAGCGGCCAGATGACCGCAGCCCCAGCATTCCCCAGCCACCACAGCTGACAGCCCAGGCTCCAAAAATGCACGGCTTTAAACTTAGGAGTAAAAACCCTCCCAAGTCAATTATTTTCAACAATAGGAATGGGGAGTGGGGTGTTCTAACCCTACCTCTCTTGACAGCACAGATCATCAGATCCCAGTTCTTATAAGATTGGAGGGGGGTTTCTAACCGTGCCCCCCTTGATAGAAAAGAATTGGGAGCTGATGATCTGCGCTAAGTCAACACTTTACTTCCGCCACATGCAGTCATCCTCAGCACCAGGAAACTTCAGAAGCATTGAGTGATGACACCGATACCAACACATGCGGTTCTGACGGCTCCGGTAACTGACTGCACAGAGACAACCCGACAGAGCTGAGATCTACGGACATCACCAGTCTTCCCAAGGATCGTGGTTCCTGAATCTCCTGCATTTGGAATAACCGTCTCCTTTACCAGGGCTGAGCCGTGCTTCTCTCTCGCCTGTCCTCTGCTTTCACCAGCTTCATGCGCGTTTCCAGGGAAGTGTTTGTGCCGGTGCTATCACTTATTTCCACAGCAAGAACGTACAGACACCACACAGAAATGGGCAACCCTGTTAGGAGCTGTGCAGGGAGATCTAACTCATCAGAGGTGCCAAATTCCTCTTGCCATAGAAATCCAACTAACGTTGCTATGACCGCATCTCTTACTGCACCACTAAAGACCATCCGGGTAAGAGGAATGTGCTTCTGCATAGCATTCAGCTCACGTTTACATGTCCGTTTTCCCTGAATATGGTTGTTATGTGAGATGGAAATCAGTAAGATGGGCTCTAACATATAGTTTAGGATCGTTGTGTCTCCTAGGCTCAAATACATCCTTTAATGAAGTTTAACTCTCTGGGGATCTGAGTTACATAGTAACATGTTTTGGATACTGTCTCTTTCACATTCTAAATATCAACACCAAAGTAGTTCTTGAGTTCCTTTCTAAAGTGAAAAGCAATTTACAAACCATAAAAGCCCCAATATTAAAGGATACAATTCAGTCTTTTTAGCGTATTCTCAAAGCTGCACAACAATCAACCACTAGTATGTAGTTCCGGGACTTTTTCACCACCGTCCAAAGAAACCTTGAACCCATTAAGAGTCAGCACCTTCTCCTTCCTTCTGCCAGCCCCTGGCAATCGCCAGCCGACTTCCGTTTCTCTGGATTAGCCTATTCTGGACACCTGTTGTGAAGAGAATCGTACACAGTGCGTGACCTTTGGTGCCGGCATCTTTCACATCCAAGGCTCATTCGAGTTGGAGCACATGTTCTTTTGCTCCTTTTTACAGCTGAGTGATATTCCTTTGTGTACGTGTTTTATCCATTCATCTGTTGACAGACACCTGGGCTGTTTCTACTATTACAAATAGTGCCACTATGAAGATTCTTCCATAAGATTTTTTTTGTAAAAATGTTTTCAATTTTCTTGGGCATATGCCTAGGAGTGAAATTGCTGGGTCGTACGGTGATTTTATGCTTAACTTTTCTGAGGAACTGCCAGACTTTTCCAAAGCAACTGTACCATTTTACTTCCCCTCCCACTAGCTGTATATAAAGATTTCAGTTTTCCCCAATTCACCAACATGTCACTCTCCAATACTGGGGATTTACCCATCTCGGTGGTTGTGAAGTGGTATCTCACGGTGGTTTTGATTTCCATTACCTAAGATGATGAATTCTGTTAAACATCTCATGTGCTTTTTAAGGCATTTTATGTCTTTCTTTAGAGAATGTATTCAAATGCTTTGTCCGTTTTTAAATTGGATTTTTTTATTAAGAGTTTTTAAATATATTCTTGATATCAGGCCCTTATTGGGATAATACATCCTGTTCTGTGGGCTGTCTTTTTACTTTAATAGTATCCTCTGAAATGAACATTTAATTTTGATACCGTCTTTTTCCCTTCAGTTGCTTGTTATGCTTTAGACGTCTCATCTAAGGAAACATTGCCTAGTCCAACGTAACAGTTTCACCAGGATTCGCCCCTAAAAGTGTCATCAGCTGAACTGCCCCCCCCACCCAAGAGTCCCATGTTCAAATCACAACCCCAGAAACCCTAAATGTCACTGTATGTAGATAGAGGGCCTTTAACTTGGCAATTTAGGTTCCATAAGATTTTAAGAGTAGGCCCTGATCCAGTATGACTGGTGTTCTTTCAAGAGAATTTAGACACATAGTCCTCAGTGTTGCATGCACATAAGGGAAACCTGTGAGGACACAGAGAAGATGCCGTCTACACAGCATGGGGTGAGGCCCCAGAGAATCCAACCCTGCCCGCACCTTGACCCCAGGCTTCCAGCCTCCAGAACAAAGGAAATAAAATGCTGTTGTTTAAGCCACAAGGTCTGTGGTGTTGGTCATGGTACCCAGCAGACTGACAGAATGGGTCTTGCAGTCAGCTCCTTACGCTGGATCCATTTTAAGCTGCGTAGGGTGAGGAAGGGCCCAGGCCATCCTTTTCCATGTGGATACCCCAGTTGTCCCAGCACCATTGAGATGTTAAAGGGAAAAAGTAAAACTACCCTTACGTCCTTTCTCCATCAACAGATTAGAAGATACACTGAAGAATCATGGACAATTTTGTCGGTTTAAGCCAGTGGTTTGCAAACTTTTGGGTCTCAGGAACTCTGTGCACTTTATTAAAGATCACAAAATGCTTCTCATGAGGCCAGGAGTGGTGGTTCATGCCTGTAATCCCACCACTCTGGGAGGCAGAGGCAGGTGAATCACTTGAGGTTAGGAGTTCAAAACCGCCCTGGACAACATGGTGAAACCCTGTCTCTACTAAAATACAAAAATTAGCCAGGCATGGTTGTGGACACCTGTAGTTCCAGCTACTAGGGAGGCTGAGGCAGGAGAATCACTTGAACTCAGGAGGCAGAGATTGAAGTGAGCTGAGGTCACACCACTGCACTCCAGCATGGTGGCAGAGCAAGACTCTGTCTCAAAAAAAAGAGTACAATTTAGTTCATTTTACAATGATAAAGTCATTACATCTTAACACAGTCTTAAAGAAGAAACCATTCTCCAAAATAAGCAGCAGTGTGGCAACTGTTTGTGCCACTGTGAAAACATCAAATATCTCTGCACCTCGGACAGCCGGGTTCTCATGCCTGCATCTGCATTCAGTGGGCTGCAGAGCCATAGTAGAAGTTTATGAAGAAAGTCCGACCCCATGCTGATATACAATTAGGAAGAAGTATTTTCATTGTGTTCTCAGATCATTTTAGGTATTCTCTGCTGCCAAATGTAACAAGCGGCACTTCCATACGGGCTGTCTGCAACGCGGAGTCTGCACTCTGGTCGACGGATCTTTGTGCCCCAATTCCTTCTAAGTCAACTGGTCCATCCTGCACTTGAATGGTTTTTACCAGCACACGATTTTCTAATCACACATTGGTTAGAAAACACTGGTTCAGAGTTATGAGCAGCTTCCACATTTCACTATATGTCCAAAAAAAAAAAAAAAACACATCAATATCACCATTGATCACATGAGAAAGTGGTGGACACAAGGTTTTTGTATTTTAATATTCACTGGAAAGCTCAAACGTCTGTCACTGGGAATAACGTAAGATACTTTCCTTGAGATGAAAGAGTCGTTTTGTTCATTTTTCAGGCCACACCTGCAAATACCTCCATCTGAAGTGGCATCGTTTGTAAGTCATTCTTTAAAGAAGGCGGTTAGTGGAAGAAGTGGTTCTGCAGGTTCATAGCTCAGAGGCACCAGTGCTCTCCCAGGATAACCATAAAATCCTCAGAAGATGCACCTGTGCACCCTTCCTGTTTCTCACTCAGAACATTCCAGAAGGAACCCTGAATCCCGGTGCCGCAGCGGGGCTGAAGTTTGTTCTCGGCCACACAATAAACCCAGGGAGCTCCCCCTGCCCTCAGCTCCCACCCCGAGACCACAAGCTTGGTCCTCTGTCTGGTCTAGGAGGGCTCCTGCAGCTCCAGCCTAACAGGGAAAAGCAGGCACCCACATGTCATAAAGCCCTCGCAAGGCCCGGCGAGCACTTCTGCTTCTGTGCCAGTGAAGTGCGTTTGACAAGTCTACAGCCAGCTATATGGCAGGCAGAGAGGTACCCAGCAAATACTCAGGGCTCACGTTACTGATGAAGGAATGTGGACAGCGAGGTATCCAGCAAATACTCAGGGATCACATTACTGATGAATGAATATGGACAGCGAGGTACCCAGCAAGTACTCAGGGATCATGTTATGGAGGATGAAGCCGGGCAGATATTGAGGTACACAGCAGGATTCACGTTACCGAGGAGGAAAGGAGGGTGGAGACGAGAGGGCTGGAACAGTCTGTCATAAGCTTTAGCATTTACAAGGCTCGCTGAAGATTATACGATTTGATCTTCACAACAGCTCACAAGATAGGTAGAGGCATGACTGCTTTCACCACTTCATAAAGAGATCCAGATAACTGATGATGACCACGTGCTCTTCCCACAGGCTCCCAGAAATCATCCTCAAATCGTCTCTCAGTTGTACACATGTGATTATATCTCAGTCGCATCCCCTCTCTGCAGGGGGATTTTAATGCCGCCCTGCTGTTCCTTCGCACCCCTGCCCTCTCCTGCATTTCAGCCATGCCCACCATCCTTGGGGAGTCTGCACCACCCCACACCCGCTGCTGTTGATGGCTTGGGTCACCCTTATCTTTCATTTCCACCTGCAGGGACCTGTTCTTCCTTCAAATGCAGCTCAAACTCATTCATTGTGTGAAGCCTTTTCCAGCCATCACGACTGTCATCTGTAAAATCAGTCTGTGGAATGCTTCATTTAGGAGGTGCTTATGTTGCCTCATTGGCTGTGAGCAGGACCAAATTCTGAGCAAACCGGGTGGTCCCCTCTCCCCATCTCTGCTCCAGTGCACTTAAAACAAGGATTCCGATCGAGACCATCCTGGCTAACACGGCGAAACCCCGTCTCTACTAAAAACACAAAAAATTAGCAGGGCATGGTGGCGGGCGCCTGTAGTCCCAGCTACTCAGGAAGCTGAGGCAGGAGAATGGAGTGAACCCGGGAGGCGGAGGTTGCAGTGAGCGGAGACAGCACTACTGCATTCCAGCCTGGGCGACAGAGCAACACTCTGTCTCAAAAATAAGTAAATAAAAATAAAAATAAAGTGGCAAACACCCCATGTCTGCCCTGGCTCTAGCCACCTCCACGGAGTGGACAGAGCTTGGGAAAAGCTCATGGTGGAGGCCCAGAAGGCCGCACCGGGCCTTTGCTCAGCAGATGAATGAGAGGGTCAGCCACCCTAGGGAAGAAGCCCATATTTACTATGTTACTAACAATATCCACATAAACTTCTATTTTGCCTCCCACACAGACCTGGGATCCATGTTTGAGCAAGTGGCTCATGTCAACACACCCGCCATGCCATCGTTTCCCTGACCTCCCCAAGAAGAGCTAGGCCAGGCAGCATCCCCACACAGGCACTGGGGCCCAGGAACAGTCAGGTCCTGCCCCTCTTCTCCCTCGTCCCTGCACTTGGCTTGCTGTGGAAGCCCAGCAGTGCTGGCTGAACCCACGTTCACCTGGGACGTTCAGGAGAAGCCTCTGCAGAAATCAGCTGGGAAGCAGGGCTGTGTGAGCTGGCAGGTCACTCGAATGGATTTGCGGAACTGAGTTTTCAACACGGGTGCCACCAACCAAGTCCCTCAAAGCCCTTCATGAGCCTAGAGCCACAGAGCCATTAGCTGAACTCCCAACTATCTCTAACCACCCTGCACAGCAGCCCAGTCTATCCAAAGGACTATAAGATTGTGCGTGTAAACACTTGAAGTTTGACCTAATGAATTAAAAGTGAAGTCACCACTTCCATTTTCCATTAATCCATTCATTCAAACAAGTATCTCTTGAGTATGTGCATCGAATACTGTGGAATTAGGATCTAGTCCATGCCTTCAAGAAATATACATCACAGAAGAAAAGGTATAGCTTGTCACTGCAACAGCGGTGAACAGGCAAGAAATAAACATCATAGAAGAAAAGGTATAGCTTGTAACTGTAACAGTGGCAAACAGGACAGAATTTCACAGGCTCATCAGGAGCTGCCAAAGAGGAAGCGATGACTCATTTCCATCTGCAGTAGATAAATGTTTCCTGGAGAAAGTAACATTTTCTACAGTGGTATCTGCTCCTTATTGTTTAGATCTTACTTGATAGGGTTTTATAATTACCACTTTCTATGTGCTGCTTATATAAAACACATCATTGTCAAGGGAGGTTATAAGTTATAAAATAACTTAAATACTTCACACAAGCTTGGACTGTAAATGGTGCAAGGGAGTGGAACGATGTGTTTCCATGTTTTTGAGACACAGAAGGGGCAAGACCCTGGTTCCCTTCTCCTCCCCACTGCCCTGTTCCCAGATAAGGGGCAGAGGCAAGGCTGCCATGCAGTCCTAGAGCTGGCTCCAGGGCCAGGACACCACGCCCAGACTCTCTGTGCCCCATGTGAGAAATACATCCTGGGGGGCAATCACTGAGTTACCTGGCAGTGGGGAGAGTCCTTCATCAAAAGCCTGTGCTTCCAGGAGCCAGGACAAAGCAGGAGTCCCCAGGAAAACTGTTCCATGTGCTCCTGAAACCTGGGCACAGAGTCACAGCCTGGTAGGAAGCATCAGTGATGCAGGTGTGCCCAAGACTGGGAGGATGGCCAGACGCTTGGAGGCCAGACTGGCCTGCAGGAGATGACCACTTCTCTCTCTGGAGTCTGGGCTTCAATTTTGTATCTGGAATCTCACAGTACAGAAATATCACAAAAGGATTAGACTTCGTATACTTACCCAATTTTTTTTTCGTTTAAAAAAAATCATGTTTATTGTGACTAATTCTAAATCCAACAAAGAAAAATAATTAAGTGTAAAAACTCTTATCTACAAAACGTAAACCACAATCTCTTTACCCACGAGACCCAACATTTAGTTTACCTTTTCTTCAGTATTATCTGATTTCTTTTTTTTTAAGTCATTACTGAGGTGTCTCCTCTCTGCCCCATGAGGAGGTTCATGGGCTCTTCAGGGCCCTTTGCTGTTTTACCATTTCTTAGGTTTAAGGGCAGGATCATTTTCCCACACTTGCTTGCTTCCTTGATCACCAATTTTTCACAAGGACATCATTGTGCATGGGAAAGCCTAGTAACTGAACTTCATTAAAAGTCAAAACAGTAAGGACATGTTGGCTGCTATGACAGCATCCTCAGTCACCGAATCTCCCTGGGGGACCACATCCCCAACCTTCTTGTAACCCCAGCATGCAGATATTACTGTGGCTGACAGGACTGGCCCACCCTGGGGGAGGCATGAAAGCAAAGAGAAGAGAAAGCAAGTGACTCATATTTAGGAAACTCGGGTGATCCTCCCGAGCCACGTTTCTCAGGGTGTCAGAGGACCAGCCACATGCGGGGAACCTCCTGGCCTGGCAGGTGGCAGACTCCTGGGACCCGCCTCAGACACGTTAATCAGAGAATCTAAAGGTGGGCGACCTCTGAAAAGTGTCTGTAAAGGAAGGACTCAAGCTCTGCTCTGAGCCCACTACACACGGAGTCACGCAGGACGCAGCTCCCAACAAGCCACTCAGCGTCCAGTCTCCATTCCACCCTCACGGGAGGAACACCCGTCAAGTCACAGAGCAAGTCTTCAGCCAACACCTTCCTGCGCGACCTCCACTGCCGCCCAGCCCTGCAGGAGTAGCCGCTGAGTAGGGGAAACAAGTCTTTGCTCCCTACCCTGCCCCCGACCCACCTCACATTCTCACGGAAATCCCAGTAGAGTTCAGACGCAGCCGCCTTTCCCTCACAGCACCCACCTCCTTCCACAATCCAATCCCAGGCTTGTCCTAGGCCCTGCTGCACACGCCACCGTCTCGAGCACCTGGACCTCAGGCTGTCCTCACGCAGCCACCCGCACCTTCCTGAAAGCGGGATCCCCACACGCCCCGGCAGCTGCTACCCGTCTCCACCAGCACATTTCAGAGGTTCCACAGCAAACCCGATGCCCTTAGACTGAACACGGCTCTTCCCTCACAGACCCTGTCACTCCAACACGTCACCACCTACCGGACACATGCAACAAGCCTCTCCCCCTCCACACTGTTGCCCGTTGGGGCCTGGCCCTCCGTCCTGTCCACACTTCCATTCCAGGACGTTCCTCTGGGATCAGCAGCCCCAGACTCACCCCCAACACCTACCGCACTGAAAACAACCTTCTTGACGCATCAAACAAAACACAGAAAACCACCCTCAAGAAGCACGTACCTTGAGTCAGAGGAACACACTGTGAGCCCTGACCCTGGAAGGGATCTGTGCACGTGAATACTTCTTGGCCCTGTCCCGACCTTCACAGCCTGTCGAACCCACACGCATGCTCTCCTCTCTCTCCAGCTCCCAGCCAGATTCTGCCAGTTTCCTCAGCTTCAAGACAACACCCAGTTCTTCTCACATGGCCTGGAAGCCAGCCCTCGATGGTCGCATGATCTCCCTCCTGGGGATTATACAGCTGCATGCTCCCTCCCACGGAGCTCAGGGCTGGTCAGTATGGCTCAGGGGACCGGCCACCTTGATGCTGGGCACAAGACCGGCACTCCTACATCTCTGTGGGAAGGAGGGGCCCTGGGCAGGGAGCACCTGGCAGCCCCAGGGAGGGACCAGGTGTGGGGGACCAGGCCTCTGCCCGCAGACACATCAGCACAGCGTCCTGGAGCAGGACCTCCAGCCCAGCTGAGCCTACAGATGGCCGCAGCCCTGGACAACATCTTCACGGTGACCCGGGGGACTGGGCCAGAGCCGCTCAGCAGGGCTGCCCTGAATTTGCAACCTGTAGAAGCTGTACAGTCATACGTGTATGTTGCCTTAAGCCACTGGATTTTGGGGTCACTTGTCACACAGCGACAGACAGTGGATGTGCAAGGGCTCGCAGGACACAATGGCCTCTGCCGGCCTCTCCCGGGCTGCCTCATCTGTTCCCGAGACATCACGTTTCTCAGAGCCAAAGGCTGCCAGAGCTCCCTCTTTTCTTCACAAAGTCGTTACAATCTCACAATACAAAGTGAAAAGCAATCTGTAAAATACAATATATGATGCAATACAGGGTGGTGAATGCACAGGCGTACACGTGTGAAACAGGTACATGCACGAAACAGGTGCATGCACACACGAAGAGGTGTACACACATGAAACAGGTGCACGCATGAAGCAGGTGTACACACGTCAAACAGGTGTGCATACACACGTGAAAGCACCAGACATGAAGGGCTGTCTTTGGGAGCCTGGTTTTTAGGCATCTCCCTCAGCCTTTTACATCTGGCACAATCACAAACACAGCACACCACAGTACTGAGGGGAAGCCCCAGCTTCTCAGGGGGGCAATATGAGGCTTTTTTATTTATGCCAGAGGTTGCATTCACTATATTCTAGAACTGCAGGCCCCACACTGTCAGGGCTGGGTCGCCAGCCCACACGGACCTGCCCCTCGGTTGGCGCGGTTGCTTCTAAAACAGAGGCTGATCCCCACTCAAGGACCTGCAATACCTGTTATTAAATCAAGCCTTGGCCATGGATGAATGTGAAGATTTTTATTAAATGTGACTCTGGAACATTCAAAGGACCGTAACTGAATGCTTTCTGCAGGCCAGGGCGTGGGAACCCACGGAGCCCCGACGCGGCAGACTCGGAGCTGTGTGACGTAGTTAGCACCGATTTTGTTTTGACACTTGCCTTTTATATTCAGATTAAAATAAAAAAGACACAAAAGTAGCTCACATTCTGTTTCAATTCTCTATTTCTGTAGTAACTGGGCCCCTTTCCCTCTGGTTTCCCAGCCAAGTGTTAAATAGACCCAGCTGGGATTTGTCAAAGTCTGGGCCTCTGTTGTAGAGTAAGTGAGGGGGGCAGCGAGGGGAGCGGGGGATAGGGACGGACAGAGGGAAGGAGAGAGAGAAATCTCCGAGGGCTGGAGGCAGTAGGGATGCTCCCTGGCAGCCTCAGTCTCCTCTTTCCAAGGTAACTGAGAGCTGGTATCATGTGCGTGGTGCCGTCATAGGATTCGGCTGACACACGCCAGAATTACAAAATACTTAAAGAGTAAGCACCAGCATCTTCAGATTAAGGTAGTGTCCCAGTTTCATGCTTGCCTTGTATGACATTCTCTAAATTGTCAAGATAATGCATTTTCTTACCAGCCACGCTACCAAATACTAACTATAATAAAGACCAGACAGCATCTGAGTACTGAGCATGTGTCAAGCCTGGTGAGGTGGGAATCGTTTAGTTTGCTAGAGAAAGAAACAGGCTCTGAGAGAAACTTCCTGAGGCCAGGCAGCTGTCTCCAAGCCCACCTCACGCCTCCTGACCCTGAACGCAGAGAACCCAAGTCATTCACGTGAATAATTTACCTGTAAGCATGTCAGATTGAGATTCAGCCCCCAGATCTCATCTTCTCTATGCAGAAACATGTCAAGGAAGGTACAATTATATGACCTCGAGCTGGAGGAACAAAGGCAGGCACCCTCGACACAGATGTGGGGCGGAGGCGGGCGCCCAGCGCAAGGGCAGGCAGGAGCACGTCCAGGTCTGCCCGGTCACACAGCCACCCTGCCATGCCAGTGCAGGGGCCACCACCGTGTCTCGGGGAAAAGCAGCTTCTCCTGTACAGGAATCTACCCCTTAAAGTGTGTTCCTGAGAAGGTGTGGACCAACATCTCGGAAATCAGACACTGTAACACGCTTATCTATACACGCTGCCTATTGTCATGGAATCACTGATAATTCCCATCTTGCCATCAATTATTTCCGGTAAATATTAAGTTAACTGAGGCAACACAAGAACAAAATAATGGAAATGTCAGTGAGTCTGCTCCACCTGCTGAAGAACTGGGAATAATGATGAACCGGAAGGAATCCTGGAGAACGCAGCAGGACCCCAGACCCCGCAGACCACCCGGCCCTGCCCCGCAGACCACCCCAGCCTCCTTCCACAGGAGAGTTAGTCGTGGGGCCAAGGAGTGGTTTTCAAGGAATCTCAGAGGTTCTCAAGGTCTTGAAAGTTTAACGGGAATTGAATATTTGTATCTGAGTCACATGAGCACATTAAAAGTAAAATTTCTCCTTTCCACTAGAATTATGAGCTTGGGGCAGCGGCCCTGGCTGTATCTCATGCTCACGAGATGTTTGGAGGCAGCCGTGCATCTCGGGTGAATCATTTTCATAATCAAAGAAGTGCTTGGGCCCTCGATCCAGGACCACAGACCCCACCAACGAGGGTCTACCCAGGACTAGCCTCGGCCTGGAACGGCTGGTGTCCATGGGGGTTGGGAGGAGCACCAAGGAAACGCAGGGGCAAGTCCCATGCAAGCTCAGCATGTCCTACCCCACACAGTCAGCATCAGCCACAGGAATCTTTTGTTTTTTGTTCAGGAAGGAACATATTAAAAAGCCCAGGGCCCAGGGCCTGGACTCCTCAAAGCTCCTCACAGAGCCGGGTTAATTGGCAAATTCTCTCATGTTAAAATCAACTATATATGGCTGTTGAGGGCCTCTCAGAGCAGGTGCAACACTGAGCTTTCTTGCTGTCTGGGGAAAGCAGGAATTCCAGGCCTCTGCCTTCCTACCTCCCCAGAGGCTCTGGCTCAGGTGAGCTCAGCTTCTCCCAGGTAAGGAGCACAGACCAGCTTCCCACATGCCCCTCAGGTCACATAGGAGGGGTGCAGACCCTTGCACCTTGGCACGAGCCCTCGTGACCCACCCCAGAGTCAGAAGCCCAGCCCTGTGGCCCCAGCCTGGCAGGAGGCAGCTGCTGGGGCCCCTGCTCAGGGTTCAGCACAGCGAGGTCCAGCCACACCGGGTGAGACATCCACCACCCCGGCCATTTGCCTTTAACCTGAAATAGACACAGGAATTCGGCAAGGGGCTCCCCTCCCCTGACAAACCCATCCTTCCTGTTCTCATCTCTCCCTCCTGCCCCGTCATGGCCACCCAGCACTGCGCCAGACACTACTTCTGCAAGAACCAAGCACACGCCTAGAGATCACCTGTGACGACCCAGGAGAGCAGCTTTGAGCAGAGACAAATGAGAAGGAGAGGCACAGGGGCCAGGGTGCTGGGTGTGCCTGTCTTTGTGACCTGAGATTGTCAACCTCTGGCCCTTGGTGTCCGTCCTATGGAGGAGGTAGCCCCCAAATCCCTGCCTCCCTTCAGCGCTGACTGAGGCTGCCCTGAAGTCTCCCCAGGGTTGAGACTGCTTCTAAATCCTGTTAACTAGTGCACACCCACATAAAAAACAAAAAACAAAATATCAAGTATGCAGACAGGAAAAGAAAAATATGTGAATCCTCCCCTATTCAACAAGCATTTAAAAGGTAATAGGAAGATTGTGAGTCTTTAAACAATGCCCAGCTATCACGCACTGTTGACATGTTTTAGCTCATTGGGAACATCTTTACCAAGCACCTGTGTTTTTAGGAAATCAGCTGAGAGATTCCAAATAACCTCGCAGCCTGCGACCTGACCCACTCTCATGTGCATCACCTCTCCAGCGGAACGAGCCCTGGACACCATTCAAATGGTGAGGAACAGGAACAAGGGTAGCTTTCCCTCACCACCACAAAACAAGGTCAATCCCAAGGAGCCCGGAGAACAGGAACGCTTAGATGCTTTCCCACTGACCTTGTCAGAGCGAACGTTCCCATCCCACGGCGCCCAGTGTTTTACTCTCCCTGGGATACCAGCAGCCGTCAACCCTCAACAAGCTGGAAACAGAGGCCAAGCTGACAGGAGGCCTCTCTCCATTCCCTACTGAATTCGCTCAGGACACGGATGTTCCCAAACACACACGGCCCCAACTATTCCTCACCTGGAAAACATTCAAACAACAGATGCTGCAAAGACGTTCCCCTAAAGAGAAACTCAGTTTCTAGCTTCCCTTAGGGAAAAATATGAGGCCCAGAACTTTCCAGAAAATCAAGTCTGGAAGGAAACCACTCACCTCTGGCACTTCCTAAACCTGCCTCCCCACAGGTGCTCAGGGATGTCCCCGCACCAGCCTTATCCACCCAGGACGGCAGCAGGGCTCAGGCAGCCAGCACCTGGGCAGCTGGAGAAGCTACCCCAGGGTGAAAACGTCATCCCAGGCACCGCTTCCCGGAGCCCCTCAGCAAGAAAAACAGAGGCGGGACAGAACTGAAGGCTGACTCGAGGCTGGGGAGCCACAGACCCGCACAGCTCAATCATCATACATGCTCTGCTGTGGACAGAGCCCAGAGACAGGCCAGCACAGAGACCCCCGTGCCGGCTCCAGGGGCCAGCGTCCTCCAGGGCTGCAAGTTTGTGATCACAGCTTCAGAATCTGGTTCCAGAATCTTCCGGAATCAAAGACACACCAAACTGTAAAGCTGTCAGGATAGCAGGGTCCAGGAGCAGGCTCAGGGGAGGACCAGGTAGAAACCCCACACACAGCATACACGTGTGCATGCTTACTCCACACACGCCACCCCTTCACCCAATACTGTACACACGAACACATGTATGCACTCCATACACACCGTCAAATACACTCACCAAATGTGATGTGTGTACACACTCCACACACACCCTCAAATACATACGACACACATGAACATGCTCACTCCACCCACACCTTCTAAATACACTCCCCACACATGCACAAACGTGACACACTTGAACAGTCATTCCAGACATCACTCCCCTCACCAAGTACACAGGTGCACACACCCCCAAGTCCAGAACCTGCAGACTCCACAAGCTTTGGTTTCTTCCCCCACTGTTTCTCTCATCACACGAGATCCACACACAGGTGTCATTTACTGACATCTAACACCCAGGGAGGCCCTTAGAACTGCAGTCACAAGTCGGCTTCTTTCAGGAATTCATCACCAGCATCCTGAAGCCACCTCCTGTCCCCACGGGGAGCAGGGGACGAGACCGGAGATGTCACTGGGCTTACAGATCCCCAGGCTGGAAACCCAGAGAAATCAGGAGGGCTCAGCCACGGCCCTGAAGGGAGACGGGTACTGGCCCAGGTATGCGGAACAAGAGTCCTCATTTCCATACAGTGTCACCTACGACAGCGTCAGGTGAAAGCCAGTGGTTTGGCATTCCTGGGACAGACAGTCCTGGAATTACAAGGGAAGTTTTTTACTCCTCCCCTCTGAACACATGAGGTCCATGGTCCCCTCACATCTAACACTGGGAATCCGAATCGGTGACTCCTTGTCCACCTGAGGACCACCCAAGAGGATCCACACACCTGCTGCAAAAGCAGCACCGCACATGGTCCACAGGGGAGAAAAGCAAATCCCACCTTTTGACTAAAACTGGATTACCCCGACACTGGCAGCCTGCAATGTGCATATTGTCAAGCCCCCACATCTGCGCCACCTGCAAGAGGAACACAAGCCCTTAGTCCCGGGTTCTCTCAGGACAGCCTGGGAGGTGGATGCTGGCACCCTTCTCATCTCCCAGTGAAGAGGAGAGAAGGCCAGGGTCAAGGGCTGGCTTATCAGGAGGGTCAGGGTTTAAACCCCATCTGCCTCACAAAGCAGCTCTTACCATTCAAGTGACTTCTATCATCAGCCTTAAAATGTACCACAGTTACCAGCAATTCTGAGTGCTGTTCCTTGGGACGTCATAAGCAAACATTTTTTTAGAAAGATTGACAAATCTGCTTTCAAAAGCCTATGTTATGATATGACTAATGAAAAATTTGAACTATGAAATAAAGCACATATTTAAATGAATCCTAAAATGACTATGGCGAAGGAAGTTTTAACTTGAAGTGAAAAATATCCTCTCAATGACATCAGCCAGAATCATCTTCAATCACTACTGATCCCATTTGTTTAATGAATTATACAGCATCTCAGATATGAACTTAAAACCATTAGCTGAACACACATTTTAGCACAACCCAAGTTCTGCTTTAATAAGCAGCACAGGCGTCTCTGGAGACAATTTTAATTGGGACTACAATACGCATGATCGTGGTAAGAGATTTCATACTGGCTATTCTCCAAGGTGCAACAGAGAGAAACACCACTAAGCTCCAAGACACCTGCTGCTTTGTAATGAGATGAGAGACGATGTGGATGGACTACTGTAAATATTTGAAAAGGAGAAACAATACAAGGAAAGAATCTTATCAGTTACCCTTTACGTTCTTAGAAAACACCGATTTCTCTTTTGGGATGATTAAAAAAGAAAATGACATTTCTGGATTTTTTTTTTTTACCTTTTTCTTTCTGAGACAGGGTCTTGGCTGTGCCGTCAAGACTAGAGTACAGTGGAGCAATCGCAGCTCACTGTAGCCTTAAGTGATCTTCCCACCTCAGACTCCAGAGTGGCAGGGACCACAGGCATGCACCACCACACTCAGCTAATTTTTCTGTTGTTACAGAGATGGGGTCTGGCTATGTTGTCCAGGCTGGTCTTGAATCCCTTGGCCTCAAGTGATCTTCCTGCCTTGGCCTCCCAAAGTGCTGCGATTACAGGTATAAGCCAGCATACCCAACCGTTTTCTTAATTCTGTAACAATTATGCTGCAATCAGAGAAAGTATAACTATTAATGAAAAGAAACTTGGTGAAGCAATATGTTGATACGAAAACAAAGTGGTTACAATTCCTCATTTTAAAATTTGAGTTTGAATATTTGTTCCATTCGTTCTATGCCACGTTAAATAAAAAATGAAGCTGTTAATGTACCAAGCAAAAATGATCGCTCAAATCAGGTTTTACAAAGAAGTCCAATAGATGATTCCAATTGTATGTTTATTTCTAGATTTTAGAAAGTAAGTCATAGCCAGCTTCTATAGTTTTGTTGCCATAGACCCAAGATGAAATCAAAATGTGCGAACGTGCCTCAGGGTGAGTCAGGGAACCCCATGCCCACCAAGCACACATATGCAGAAATATTTTGCCCAAATCTATTTGGCAACATATAATTAGAGGTCCCAGATATACTTTTCTCTCTCCCCACAAAGTATGTGAGGTCAAGTTTATCCTAGTATTCGGTTAAAAAGGCTCATGTGAAAAAGGTAACAGCAACGCTCAGGCGACCCACACAAGCCCCGGCAGATGCTCTAGCAGAAGGGACGGGGCACAGAGGCAGGACTGTGAGTGCACCCTCGCTAACCTGGCTAACCTCATGATGCAAAAGCACCCGAGGCTCTACAGATTTCATTCCCAGAGTTAGCGGAAAACTCCGTCCTAGCACCGGGATGCTCTGTGTTCCTTGATCTACCTGCTTTAAGATATACATGAACTGCCTTTACTCTACACACGAGACTCCTCGATTACAGGCATCTGCTCCAAAAGGGTACTGTTCTGAATCCTGTGATGTAGAATTATAGCTAGCAACTCTGTTTAGGGGCACACCTAGGAAAAAGCAAAATAATGACTACACGATTTTAAATTCTTTGTAAATTATAACTATTACTATGAAAGTTCTAAAAATGTGAACGTCTTCCCAACTGTTCCTTTGACAAGCTTCAAAATAAATACCCTGGCATTGCTCACCACACCCACAGGTGTGCCAAAACAAATGAAAATATAGCCCAAGTTAGTAGAATCGAAACCTGAAGATGTATGAGCCATCCCTGCCTCGCTATCTATACATCGTGTAGAAATTTAAGAGCAAGTAGTGACACTGCAATGCAAGGCTCAAACCAACTGGGTATTTGGAAACTTCTGTGCAAATTGGCATTTTTGGTTTTTAAACGTGGTGTTATTTTTACTTCAAACAGGTAACTGTTTAGTTCCCTTGGAAAAAATACAGCCATAAACCTGGTTTAAAAATAAAAAATAAAAAAAAAAACGGGAGTGGGTAAGAGAGAGAGTAGCTTAGAAATTTTACCAGTATCGGCAGGGAGCAGCGGCTCATGCCTGTAAAATCCCAGCACTTTGAGAGGCAGGCCCCACAGGGCCTTTGAGGGCACTGGTGTCCTCTGCTGCCTTCCTGCTGGACTGACCCCAGGACATTCACTGGGTTTCTACCCCTATCTCATTCAACATCCCCCCAAGGGTGGTCTT
The DNA here is from genome assembly GCF_000951045.1 of Mandrillus leucophaeus. Classification (NCBI taxonomy): domain Eukaryota; kingdom Metazoa; phylum Chordata; class Mammalia; order Primates; family Cercopithecidae; genus Mandrillus; species Mandrillus leucophaeus. The sequence continues at coordinate 68,276 of NW_012101527.1, read as the reverse complement.
CATCCTCATCTGGGGCTCAGCTCTGCCCCAATTTCCTAAATCTCTGCCTTCAGAGCCTGAAAACACCCACGCCCAGGGTAACCTTAAGTCCACGTTTACCCCAGAGTCACAATTTTATCTGTTTACTCAGCATCACGTTAGTGATAAGTTATCCTGTAAATTCCAACTGCCTTCACACCTCACCCCTGCTGTCTCCCAACAGACCCCACTCAGATACACCGGCGCCAGACCCCACAGCCAGGTGTGTGCATGCTGCCCTGCTCCGCCCATGTGGGGACCACCTCTCTTTCTTGAGGAATCAGCTGGCGATCATCTCCTTGTGGAGGGCTGCCCTGACTTCCAACCCTCTCCGGAAAAGGCAGAAGCCGTCCTCGGTACTTCCCCCAAAACTCAGGCCAAGTATGAAGATGGCGCAGATGCTAACTGTGCATGGGATGCCATGGGCAGGGTCCCCAGATGCTCTGCACATGGCCCAGGGCACCGCCTGAACACAGCAAGTGCTGAAGAAATAAAACGGAGGTGCGCTGACCTCTGATAGGGCCTCCTTCACCATCCACATCTGTCTCCCCTCTGGACAGTAAAATCCACAAGACGGGGAGGGCTTGTCTCACTCATCTTCAAACTCCCAGGGTCACCTTGGCAGGTAAAGGGGACTCAAATGTCTTCTGCAGGAAGCAGCTGGTTAGCTGCCGAGTTAAAGGGTCTCTGAAATTCAGAGCTCTGCGTAGGAGTCCAGCACACTTTAATATGAATGACTCCAACCACAGCAGAATTGGCCGTGGAACTAGTAGTAACCAATTCAGGGTTTGTTCACTGTTTCTCAGTTCATTATCACAACTCACTCTAACAGAGCAGCCGTGCACAGATCCTCAGACATCTACACAAAGTGGGACGATGGCGCCGAGTCACGTGAACATCCCATTGCAGACTGGGAGACACCGGTCAGACGAGGACCCAGGGAGAGTGCAGACCTCGTGTTACATCGGCTCCGTGTAAACAGCACTCCCTGCCAGGCCCTTTCCTATCTGTACAGTTTCTACAAAATCAACTCTCACACCTGGCACCTAAGAATACTGCATACCCCCATGTGAGCGCCCCTCTTACCTCCCAAAATGATCCGGCATGGCCCAGTACAAACCATTTCAACATAAGGGAACTGGAGGGCATGTGGGGCTTTCTCGAGTCCCTGCTGCCTCCTGATGGGAAGGCCCAATGCTTCACACCCCTAGTGAAGAGCGGGTCTCTTCAGGCCCCTCAGAATCAAGAAAACTCATGTTCACTTTCTCAAGACCACACACAACCGAGTCACAAAGCAGGGCGGAACCTCGACTCTCTGGGTTCAGGTCATGTCGAGTTTAAGACCTGCTGCTGTGAACACTGCAGGAAATGATGAGCCTGATTCCGGCTTTGACCTCGAGCTCATCAGCAGTAACTAATTTCACTTTCCAGGACCAACTTCAAAGGCCTGCAAAGCCAGACAAGGGAGAGGAGGTGAAACACGCCCTCACCCCAGACCTGCTGCAAGCACACACTTCTCAGATGCGTCCCAAGGTGCACAGCATGTCCGATGCCTGTTCACGTTCACCAACCTGCAGGTCTTCTATGTGGCATCAGCCTCCTGGGCACTGGGGACACGAAGTGTAATGGCAAGTTCCCTCTGCAGCAAAGCTGAGGCGCAGGGACCCAACGGAATTGAACTGACCTTTTTCTGACAGTCTCAAAACAGAAGGAAAATACTGTACAGCCAACGTCGCCTCACGCAGGTTTATTTACCTGTGACTCACAGGCCATGACAGACAACTTCAGGTTTTTACCGATTCCTATTCTCCCCATCCAGGAAGCCTTTGTTTTTCATATTGTA
>NW_012101527.1:60527-65228 GCF_000951045.1 Mandrillus leucophaeus | reverse complement strand
TTGCAATGAGCCAAGATCATACCATTGCACTTCAGCCTGGGCGTTGAGTGTGAAACTCCATCTCAAAAAGAAAAAAAAGTGTCAAGTTTTCCTTCCAATGAACCTATCATTCCGCCACCGAGGTATCCCTATAGCTACTTATTCAGCCATGAGATACACCACAGGAGACATAGGCGAACAGGATACAGTTCCTCCCTGAAGGAAGGCTGCACCCCAACAGAAGGCAGGCATACACTCCGAATGGAATCGGCGTAGGGAACACAGATGCTGCTGCAGGTGGAACTGGCTGCACAGAGCACCCGCTCAAATGTCTGAGAAATAAGGACCCATTGGTAGTATCACCTTCCACACCTGAGCCGGGGCGGTGGGGAGCCTGTCACCACCACCACCACCACCACCACCACCACCCGGGGCAAAGACCCCCAGAACTACACAACGAGCTTACAAACTCACCGAGGCAATGACCGAGCAATGTGTGTGGAGTGATGCGAAAACGCAGACGTCAGGGCCACGCACGGCGTTGGTTTTGTGCAACGACCTGAGCGTGCCCGGGGTGCCCAGATGGCTGGTTCTGCATTATTTCTGTGTGAGATGCATGTTTGCCTCTGGACTGAGTGGAGACCCACCCTCGCCCTTGTGTGGGGCACCAACCTATCCACCCAGGGCTCGAGTAAAACAGCAAGGCGGGGAAGACTGGGCTCACTCCACCTGTCTGGTTGATGGGCCAGTGACATCCGTCTTCTGCCGCCCGTGCTCCTGGGTCTCAGCTCCTCAGACCCTGGTGGGATCTGCACCCTCCGCTTCTCAAGTCTTCAAGCCACACCGTCCCAGGACTCTAGCTTGCAGGCTGTGGGTCCTGGGGCTTCTTGGACTCCGTAACCCCTGCAGCAAGCCTTCCCCTGGAGACACACGCACACGCGGCTGGCTGTCTCTCTGGAGAGCCCTGACTAAAAGCTGCCCCTACAAGTGGTCTTCAGAGTTTCTTTCTAGCCCTAAGATCCCAGCACCCCTCCTACAATTCTAAACAGAAAGATGAACGGAGACCAGTGGACAGAGGTGTGTGCCGAGGACATGACAGGTAGCGGCGCTGGGCAGGAGGGCATTAACGCTCTCACTAAGCAAAGAATCAATGTTGCTTTCCACAAAAATGAGAACAGTAAAGATTTCTTCAAACAGAAATGAATTTGTTTCATGATTTGCTCTTAATACATAAGAAATCATAAAAGTAGGCCTATTAGCAATTACGTAAGTCTTTAGAGGCTCTTAAACTACTTCTGTCCCTTTGTGTTTTTATACAAAATAAGCCTGAGGTTAAAGAGAAAAACGTCACTGGCCACAGCTGGGGCCACGCGAGGACACAGCTTATACCCATGAGGTCCCTGGGTGCCCCGAGTCTTTCCCTTGCTATTTATGGAAATATGGGAGAAACCAGGAGGGTCTGAGCACGGACCTGGCCATGCCTCCAGGGGCCGAAGGAAAGCACCCATCTGTCCAGTCTTCCCTCCACCCCGCGGTTCCCTCCTACCCAAACTCTTGGGCTGATGCGGCTCATGCACTCAGCAGCGCATTCATTAAATGTTTAGCCTCGCATCACGAGGGCCTCCTCTGAGCACCCCTGGACCTGTAGTCAGCACTAGTCTGCAGGACACGCGTGGACAGGTTGATGGATCACGGCCTCCAAGGAGGAAGGTGCCAGGCAAGGAGTCGAAGACGCTGGGACAGGGCAGCACTCACCCGGGGAGGCGAAGGTCGGCAGCAGCCACCACCGAGGACCTCCCTTCCCACCCGGAGGGCAGCTCACCCAGGGAGGTTAAGGCCGGCACCGGCCACCACTGAGGGCTCTTCCCACCCCCAAGGTGGCAGCGATCACATTTCCCATCGCACCAAGAGACCCCTGTATTGAGCACAAACCTTTTCAACCTTCGAATCAATAAGGAATCACAACACGGACATTCCCTCAATCCAAATGGCCAGCCCACAAAACAGACACGCAATCCTCATACACATTTCCTGTGGGAAAGTCAGTCAGTCCCTGGGGCCTCGCGCCAGCGGTGGGGGAGCATCATGGGGAGACGCCCCAGCCTGGCTCCTCCGCCTACAACTCCTTTTCCCTCTGCCCCCGCCCCTCCCCACCCCCTCCTAGCTTCAGAGGCTCCTTCCTCAAATTCTTTCCCCTTCATGAAGTCATTCATTCCCAAATGGCAAAGCAAAGGCAGGGGGGCTCAAGAGAAAATCCACACCGTGGCTCGTGTTTTAGATTCTCTTAAGTTTGAGAATAACCAAGGAAGGATCTTTGGCATCTGAATGTTGTCTCAAGGCATCTCAGCACAATGCCCGGCACTGGCCCGGAGTGGATCGTGGCTGTCTCGGACATCTTCATAACTCTACACCAAGTATTTTGAAATGTCACTAGCAAAATAGAACCATATGAATAGCCACTTCTCTGTTAAAAGTAGGAAAAGATTCCAAGCTGCCCTCAAGGAACATCCTTCCCACGAGGAGTTTCTGCATCGAGCCTTTCAGGCACAGGCCTGGCCTCTGGGCTCAACTCCCTCATCCCTGCGTCATAAAGCAGCAAAGACGGTGGGAAATAAAGCAAGTGAAGGAGTCGGTCCCGCACAAAACGGGCTCCAGAAGCCACAGCCACTCTCCTTGTGTGGGAGCCAAGCCCAGAGACCTGGAAACCGCAGTGTTCCCAGGGAGGGCAGAACAATGCCATTTCCCCCGAGTTTAGGGAGACAACACCCCACGTTCTCCGGCCTTAATAGAAGAGAGACTTCAAATAAATTAGAATGAATTCACCACACACAGAAAGTGGGCTAAGGGCCAAGACACCCGTTTACATGCCCAGCAAAAACACATTAAAGGAACACACAGATAAGCAAACTTCTCCTGTTATCCACGAAATATTCAGAAACAAATCCAGCAAGCAATCTCTTTGCAATCAAAAGAGCAATTCAGAGGTGCAGATTAAAAATCAAGATACAACTGAACCCTTAATACACCAAGAACCAAGCTCCACGGAAGTGAAGTCACATCACCACCTCCCAGCTGAAGGAAGCAGCCCTGGCCACTGACCAGCTGTTCACTCGTGAGTCAGTGAACGAAAGGCAATGCTGTCCAGGACAACGAGGAGATGTTAACCTTTAAAGGGCAAAATCGTAGAGACTGGAGGGACTTTCCAGGTAACCCGGCCCCCTCAGTGGACAGAGGACCCCGCGGGGCCACAGAGCCCAGAGCTCCAGTGTGTAAGGGACAAGCACTCAACTGCAACCCTGATGATGTCTGAACACCTTCTGCGTCTCTGCCCCATTAACAGGGAATTCGTGAATGCTAAGGAAATCTAATCCATTTCACAATACATTTAGATTTTTAGCAAATTAAAGATAAACAGTGAGAAACTTTGGGAATTAACCAAAATACAGTTCACTGAATGCCCAAACTCAAAGCTAGCCTCCAAGAGGTGATAAGCTGTGTGGTGGTTCATGCCTGTAAATCCCAGCAGTTGGGGAGGCTGAGGCAGGAGAATCACTTGAGTCTGGGGTTGAAAGTTGGGGTTGCAGTGAGCTGTCATTGCACTACTGCACCCAGCCTGGGAAACAGAGTGAGACTGTCCCAAGGAAAAAAAAAAAATTTAAAGGAGTTCATACGAATTTGCCCATACCCTTTAAATTTTAATTTCGGTACATGGGATGATCTAGTTCCTTTTTCTCTTGCAATACATGAATAATCTAACAAATAATTAAATATAATCTAACAATTAAATGAGAAAATTTATTTTCCCGTTTCATTATTCCCTATTTCAGGGAAAAAGCTAAAAGTCATTTTAAACCTTCCTTCCACAAAACAGTATACTCAGTCATCTCTATCTGCTTTATAATGTGGAATTCTGCTTCACATGTCTACAATACAGTTTTTGTGAAACAGCGTTTATGTAGACAGGCAAGAGAGAAACACTTGGTCTATGTACAAGCAACAGAAGACACATTTTAACAGAAAAGGGAGAAGATGCCACCGTGTGGATCATCCGGAAATTCTGTCCTCATCTTGTCCATACACACAGAAAACACCCAAGCACGTGCCTAGTGTCCAACAGGAGCACGGAAAGGACAGGGATCCCTCCAGTTGTTTCATGACCAGCCCCACTTGTCACCGCCACATAACAAAATCACATGGCAAGTTCAGTACGTTGCATTCATGATCCCACGGAAATCAGGCTGAAGAACTGAGGGATGTTTTGCCCACCTTTAAAATCCAAGTGTGGGTCTCATAGAAATAAACACATTATGGGTTCACTTAACTTTTCCAAATTTTTACTTGGAGAAACCTATAAAGTTCTTCTCAGTTACATTCTTAAGTTTTTCAATAATTTTTAAATGCAAAGGTCGGGCAAGGCTTCTAAAGACGTGCACACATACGGCCTGGGACACTGGCTCACGCCTGTAATCTCAGCACTTTGGGAGGCCGAGGTGAGCGGATCACGAGGTCAGGAGATCGAGACCATCCTGGCTAAGACAGACCATCCTGGCTAACTCTACTAAAAGTACAAAAAATTAGCCAGGTATGGTGGTGGGCGCTTCTAGTCCCAGCTACCAGGGAGGCTGAGGCAGGAAAATGGCGTGAACCCAGGAGGCGGAGCTCGCAGTGAGCTGAGATCGCGCCACTGCACTCCAGCCTGGGTGACAGAGGGAGACTGTCTTT
>NW_012101527.1:42306-60456 GCF_000951045.1 Mandrillus leucophaeus | reverse complement strand
GGCCCTTTTATAAGATTCCAGATGTAAATGTGGTTGTCACCCTGCTTTTCAGAGGATGGGCTGTTTTAAGCATGAACAGACTTTTCCTCCATGCACCGAGGATGCACCATGGGGGACAGCGCTGCCGCCGCCTCCTCAGTCTCTGCTCAGGGCAGGGCAAGGGGAGCTCATCTATGTCCCGTGTACACCATCAACAGGCCAGGTGCTCAGGAGGGAGCTTCCAGGACTCGCTGTAGGCATTAGTTAGCAGGGCAGGCAGTGCCTCGTGCTGGTGGGCATCCAGCAGTAAGAAGGTCTTGCACTTCACTACCTAGGCCCAGTCCCAGACAGAGGAGAAAGAGACACCTGTATTGTAACTAATGTGTATTTATAGATACACAGAGACTCTGCAGTGCAAGGGGCAGAACTAGAAGGAATCGTGGAAATAAGAGGGAAGACATTTGGTTACGACTGGCAGAGCCACCTCAAGCCTCGGCACTTCCTGTCAGAGCCCTCAGTGACCAAACTCCTCCAGGGTCACTGCCGCTGCCTTGCCCAGCTCATGACAGGGCAGATGGTGACAGAGCCTCAGAACAACCTCCCACTCCTTCCTCACCACCCCAGGGGATGAGCTGCTCATGAGTATCACAAAGCCTGAATGCGGGAACCCAGAGGTGACTGAGCAGAAAGGGAGACAGCAACATTGGCCACGGGTGTGCAGATATTGCTGAGCACCCCAGTAGCCCTTTCCACCTTAAAGAGGACAGCCACGGGTGTGCGGATGCTCCCGCATGACCCAGCCATCCTTTCCACCTTAAAGGAGGATGGCCACGGGTGTGCCCCAGGGCCCCTTTCACCTTAAGGAGATGTTCACAGTCTCATTTCAGTCTCCCAACTATTCAGTGAGGTTGGATGAGTATCACTGTGGACCAACACTGATTGGCACCAAGTAAGGGCAATTTTACAACCAAGTCTTGAGCGTGAGACAATCAGGTCTTTGGCCATCTGGTCAAAACTTTTTCTGTAAGTCGGATAATTAAGTTGAACTTTGGTTTTCTAAAGCTTCTTACAGAAACCACATCTTCCTAGGTGTGGCTCCATGGTGTCACGTGCACACATCAGTAGGCAGGCTTGCCAAGACTCGCGGCACGTTACACGTTCACCTGAGAAGACTGCTCAATCGTTGATGGCTCTGGCGTGCTCCGAAATGAATTTGCCACTTCAGCCTACGCTCTACTCCCTTGTTTGGTTCAAGAAAACCAAAAGGCAGAATTTGTTTTGGCCAATCGCCTGCTGCACCGAACTGCAGAGGTTTTAATTATAGTACTTTCATTGCATCGTAGAAAACACAGTCATATAGATCAACTCATTATTACCACTCCAAATTACCACTCCAAAGGTTTAGTAAATCTCCAGATAATCAGACAAATATTTTCAGAAGCTACATTAAGGCTTACGATACTCAAAATTCAAAACTATATCCATGCTTCAAAAAACCACCATTCCCATTTTAGAAGGCCAAATGCATAGGAGAAAGAAAGAAATGTGCTGAGTGCATTTTTTTTTTTTTTTTTTTTTGGTAATCTTACTGAGAAACTGCCACTTTAAAAACGACTCTAGTTCCTGGCTCCAGATGTGTGCTGGGTTGCCTCACTCAATTTCAACTCCACCTGAATCTGGGAAACTAGAAATCCATTCCCAGACTGCAGGGCATGAGAATTCCCACTTCTGGAAACAGCCTGAAATGCAGACTTGTAGCAGAGAATTATTTCCTGCCCACCCTAACCGTCCTTTGCGGAAGGCAACAGTCAAAGACAAGTCCAATCCCCTAGGCACAACTGCACCACGAAGAACCATTTCAAGGTGGGAGGTGCCCACTGCTCCAACGGCAGGCCTGCGGGCATCTCAGAGCAGCCAGAACTGTTCCCTCCTTCACAGGGAAGGGGAAACAAGGCCAGGAGGAAGCGGTTGGGGAAGCGAAGGGGTGGCTGATTGGGGATCAGAGGTTTCCTCAGAGGGGCCTCAGGCTCGGGTATGGAGAGAAGAGGGGGAACCAAGATTTGGTTAACAAAATGTTTTGTTCTGATTAATCAGTGGGAACAGGCAGTTTAGCTAATCACTTATAAGGCAGAGAAGAGGGATTTGAAGGCCTGTGTCTCGCCTTGTCCTCGGTAAATGGTCATCCGAAAGTCAGCCTAAGCCACATGGGAAGGGGCTTCTTGCAGTAAACAAAGTGGGGGCGCAGTTGTGGGGTGGGGGAATGTCTTAACCATCACTTTTACAGAATCACAAGGCTCAGACAATGTTCAATATTGTCACATACCAAGGTTTTAACAGTCTGAAGAAAACTACAGTCCTAAGGTGTCAGTTCTCAAAGCCCTTAGATTCCTCCTGGTAAGACTCCCAGAGGGTCTCCACTTCTTGCATCGAATCCCAACTTACACAGGCACCTGCATCTTCCTCCTGCAGCAAATGCAGATGAGAAGCTGTGGCTCTGCTGCAGTAATGATGCCATGGCAGCCCTGACACCACAGCAGAGCAATGGCTCTGGCCTGAATGTCCCCAAAACCTCATGCTGAAACCATCTCCAGTGGGATACATTAAAAGGTGAGGAGGGTCTTTGGGAGGCCCCGCTCTCAGGACCGGGGTTGGTGTCCTTGTTGGGAGGCCTGAAGGAGTCTCCTCCTGCTCCTCCACCACATGAGGCCCGACGAGACGCCTGCTGCCACATGAGACCCGGCGAGATGCTGCCGTCTGTTAGCCACAGGCCCTGGGGCACCAGATCTGCAGGCGCCTTAACCTTGGGCTGCCTTGACCTTGGACCTCCCAGCCTCCAGAGCTGTGAGCGATAAATGTCTGCTTACAAATCACCCAATCGACAGCAGCCGGACAGAGACAGTCATGTTACAACATGAATCACATTCTCAGTGGGCCAGAGGCCTCCCCGTGAGCCACCACCATAAAGCAAGAACTTCCTGGAGGATGGAAAGGGTTCCCCAAGGAATTCTACCCAGCACCAGGGTGTCTATCCTTTCTTGCAGGAAGATAACTGAGCCATGGCAGGAAACTATGGGGTGGATGGGGCTGGACAGCAACGTGTCACCTGCCCATCTAAGCCTCAGTCTCCCACCTCTCAACACGACAGCGGGGGTAGCACCCCTCACCTGAGCTGTTGGGGGAGGAAAGAGTGCTGGGTGATGAACAATTCTTAGTTCCACAGAAATTAGGCAAAGAATCCACCCCTTACGTCTTATAAAACCAAACCAGCCCAGGAATTCCGCATCACTACTAATTTGCATGGGAAAATGCTGGATTCTCATAAGTTCTGGCATGTCATTTGTATTAATAAAGTTTGCAGACTTTTCAAATAGTAAGTATATAAAACAGGAAAATAAATCATGCAATTTGGAGGCTGAGGCAGGAAGATCACTTGAGCACAGGTGGCGGAGGTTGCAGTGAACGGAGACTGCACCACTGTACTCCAGTCTGGGTGACAGAACGAGGCTCCATCTCAAAAAAAAAAAAAAGATTTTGCTGCTTCATACTAGTAAAGTGGGCAGATTCTACACGCCAATTCTTATTCGAAGGGCACCTAACACTGACTCAGGAACTCTGTCTCTGATGTGCTTGAAGTTTTAATCGTAACAGTGTTAAAGACCACTCCTCCAGGAGCTCTGAACAAGTATCTTCAGATCCAGAAACGCAGAAAAACCCGTTATCCTCGTGCTGCTTTCTGGGTTCCAAGTGGTCTTCAGAACGAGTCCTGGATAAACCCCGGGCTGGGGAGCCAGCCACGGCCCAGCAGCACCCAGCTCATGCGCTCCACCCACCCCACAGAGGACCACGGAGACTCCAGCACGCTCCGTCCATGGGGCAAGACACCAGAAACAGCCACAGTTCAGGGTTCTACCACCCGCCCCGCTGCCCTAATTACCTGCTGTGATCTGAATTCTTACTGGTTGGAAAGGTGATCTCGCACCTCCGCTGCCCTAATTACCTGCTGTGATCTGAAATTGCATTGGTTGGGAAGGGGATCTCACTGCTCAAGCACTCCCTACTGCCTCCTTGCAAACAACAAAAAATCTAAATCCCTTCTTAAAGAACGTTTACTATAATCTCAAAACAAGACCCATCCCCAGACCAGGGAAGATACATGCACATCTGACAGCTGGTGGGAGTCAGTGACTGACGCTACGGCTTCCGTGTGGCATGTGATGCCGGAGGCCTGTCACGGTGACTCAGGCTGGGGTCTGAATAGGGATCTTCCAAGCAACTAGCCAACCAGGATGCACCCCCTGAAACCCAAATCCCCATACTCATGTACCTGTCAGAAATCCTACGTGGCCATGGACACCAGTTGTGAAGCACGACCGATCTGTGTCCTGTGGCCCTCACAACGTCAGTACATGCCTGGGTCCAGCGCAGGCCCACACAGCACCCTGCTCACCTCCAGTGGGGCTCTCTCCTGCCAAGGGGGATGGCCCTGAAGTCCGTTGAGATTTCCAAAGCTCTACAAAGTTGTACTTCCTCCTGCTTGTTGCGAAGGCCTAAAGCCCTGAAAACACCAGTGAGAATTGACCTAGCCTCTTAAGGTAGCTCAAACACCTAAACACAAGGCCGTTTGTGCCATTCAGTAAGACACACGACTCTGTAATAACCCTCACCACAGCCCCTCAGGGTGGGTCCCAGAGGCGGCTGAGGCTTGTGGACACGGACACTAACGAAACCAAAATCAGAGTACGCAGGTGCAGTCAAGTCATATGACTTCTCCACTAAAATATGCACAAATGTTCTTCAGCAAATCTGATCTTTGCTTTACCTCCCTCCCATGACCTCAAAAGGAGTCCACCACACCCACAACAACCCCACTTCAAAAACATAATTCGTACTTGCTTTCAATTCTGGGCATTTGGAATAGACCTAAGGGGGGATTAAACCTCTCCTCCAACCCATTGCTTAGTCTTCTTAGAGGATGAAGGATTTTGCATAACACGAGTCAGTATATAAAAGATCTTGTACAGAAACATACTTTCAAGTGGTCCTCATTAGTGATTCAATATACAAAGGACCCAACACACAGCACAATGTCTATTAGAATGATTAATTTGTTCCCCTAAAAATCCTAATATCTACACAGAAAAAAATACTCTATACACATTTTATCATTCTTTACCAGTATAGTCATGAAAACAAAGGAGTATCACAAAAGCAAAGGAACACATTTGGTTTGACTCGCAGTTCTCAATTTAATAAAAAATTGCTAAAACCACCAAGACAAACATGACTATGAAATATTTAACGGTCTTCACCTAAATTCAAGTCACCATTCAACCACCACTACCTCTGCTCTCCTTACAGGAACTTTCCAAAAGTAAATTCTGGAATTAACAGGACACATTTTTCTGGTGATAGAAATTAGGAAGAAATTGTTTGAAGGCTGTTCCTTGGCTGTCAAACTTTTTCTCAATGATATTGTAACATAAAAGCATCAAACAGATCTTTACATTAACTTACAATCTATCAAGCAATACTGGAGCAAGCTTTAAATAATAGCCACATTCTCTCAGGGCTGACTAACATTAAATCAGCCTCAGTCTCATGTCTTGCAGCATCCACAGTTCGTCTTCTCAAAACCACTGAAGATTTCATAATTAACGCAAACAATGGAAGTCATCTCCTTGATCTTTGTGATCTTTGACATGAAGGGGTAATTTTCCCCCAAAGTAGTACCTCTTTCCTTGACATGATTTAATCTCTGGTTAGAGTGTTTAACAGGACTTTTTCCTTCTTAGAAAATAAAATATACACCTTTCCAAGATGAAAAACACTAACTGATAATGCTATAGCGTAACCAGGTAAAAAGCGGGTTTTTTTGTTTGTTTATTTTTTAAGTTTAAAAAAATAACGTAACTGCATCTTTGGACCTTATGTGAGGTAGTGTCCAGGATCACTGGGAACCCCGCTTGGTCAGTGCAGCCGGGTACCAATTAAAGACAGAAACTCAAGCGTTCACTCAAAGCCCCTTCCTGGTGGTTCATCCTAGTGGAAGCCATGGGCACAAAGGAATGCGGCATTCCACGGAGGATTTTGGGGATAGGCTGCTTGCGAACACCAAAGTGGCTCACGTCCCCCGAGTATAAAGCCAGTGACTGCTCCCGGCTTCAATGCAGCACCATCCACAGCAGCCAAGGTCCGAAATCACCTGAGTGCCCATCAACAGGGGATGAAGGAAATGTGGCCTGAATATACACAGGAGCAATATTCCACCACACAGCGGAGAGCCCTGTCATCCGCGACAGCATGGATGGAGCTGGAGGACATTACGTTAAGTAAACGAGCCAAGCAAAGAAACGGCACATGTTCTCAGTCATAAGCAGGAGCTGACAGCAGATCTCATGGAGGCCAAGAGTAGGTGGCCAACAGGGCCCAGCAGAGCCCACTCATAAGCAGGATGGGCAGAGGCTGGTAACGGGCACAGAAACACAGCCTAATGGGTGCACAAGACCTACTATTGATAAATCAGCAGGGGGATGTCAGTGGGTCATCTACTGTGTACTTCAAAACAGCTAGGAGAGAATAACTTGAACATTACCAGCACAAGGAAAAGAAAATATTTCAAGTGAAAGACATCCCAAGTACCCAGATTTGATCAATATAGGGATGAATCAAGATATCACATGCACTCTGAAAATATGTACACATACTATGTATCAACAAAAACAAAAACCAATGATAGAACCATTTGCCAAGCACGTGCAGGAGAAGAATGGAAAGCCTGACATGGTGTGGCTGTGTGTCCCCACCCAAATCTCATGCTGAACTGTAACTCTGTTGAAGGTGGGCCCTGGAGGGAGGTGATTGACTCATGGGGGTGGTTTCTAATGGTTTAGCACAATCCTGTACGTGCTGTTCTTATGATAGTTCTCCTGAGATCTGGTTGCTTGGAGGTGCATGGCACCTTCCCCTTCACTCTCTCCCCTCTTCCAGCCATGTGAAGACATGCCTGCCTCCCCTTCACCTTCCACCCTGATTGTAAGTTTCCCCAGATCTAGAAGCCAGTACAGCCCACAGAACTGTATGCCGATTAAACCTTTTATTCCTTATTACCCAGCCTCAGGTAGTTCTTTATAGCAGTGGAAGAACAGTACAGTCCTCAGGACCGGCAATGCTTTCTTTCTACCCAGCGGCCAACAAGGTCCCACACCCTAGCTGGTTTTCCGAAGCCTTTTCCAGAATGCTGAGGCTGTTTTGGGGATACTAACTTACCCCATCACTGCCAAACCGGATGGGGCATCCTATTTGCCTCTTACCACCTTTCTCAGAGAGATCCCACCTCTGAAGCAGCCTCCGCCAGGGGCCTCCTTCAGCAGCAGCAAAGCTGAGTATTCCTTGCACTTCCATTCTTCTGAACAAGTAAACATTCTAAGCTTGTTTCTCCATCTTCCCAGCTCATTGACAAAAATCTCTTATGCTTTGTATTTTCCTCACACACACACATAAAAGAGAAGTGCCGTGAGGGCAGGGGCTCTTGTTCTCCTGAATCTGAGCCTGGCCTTCAAACACTAGCCGAATTCGTAGTAACACGGTGTCCAGAGGCAGAAATGCAAATATCCCCACGACTTCCAATACCCTAAGGATCTAACAGGCTGAGTGACCCATGTAACTATGGTTTGTGCTGAGCCATTCCACTGGTGTCCAAATCCCTGTCCAAATGAGCTCTTTAATTTCGGGACTTTTCAGACAGCTGTTTTTTGTTGTTCTGTTTTGTTGTGTTGTGTTTTTATTAAAGGGATCTATTACAGTTACAATCAAGAATATCCCAGACCGAGTGTGGTGGCTCACGCCTGTAATCCCAGCACTTTGGGAGGCCAAGGTGAGCAAATCACCTGAGGAAAGGAGTTCAGGAATAGCCTGACCATGATGTTGAAACTCCCTCTCTACTAATACAAAAATGAACCAGCCATGGTGGCAGACACTTACAGTCCCCAGCTACTCAGGAGGCTGAGGCAGGATAATGGCGTGAACTAGGAGGTGAGGCTGCAGTGAGTCAAGATCATGCCACTGCATTCCAGCCTGGGCAACACAGCAAGACTGTCCCAAAAAAACAAAAATAAACCAATATGCCCACTTCGTTCTTCACCAATGTCAGATACATTAGTTAAAAGAAAAAAAAGAAAACATGCTTTTAAATTTTAGTGTTGAATTTAACCATATCTTTTAAGAAGATATGAAGATAGAAGTTCCCCAAGGATCGGGGGAGAAAAAAGCAGTTAAGACAATTTTGAAACCTCAAGAGAAAAACAAGTATGGGTTAAGACCTCAAGGCAAACTTTTTCTGCACTTTGATTTCAAAAGAACAGAGATGCCCCAAATATGAACTCTCCCATCTGCATTTTATATTCCTCTATGTCCTTTGAAAGGCTGGAGATGGGATCCCAGGTTACAAAGTACCCGGCCACGCCTCACATCAGGCCGATTCCTCTACGTCCTTTGAAAGGCTGCAGATGGGATCCCAGGTTCCCAAGCTCCTGGCCACGGCTCACATCTGGCGGCATCTTTCACAGCCATTTACTCCCCTGACTGTGCCTAGAGAGCTCTGTGGCCAATTTACACAAAAAGGTCCTAATTTACACACGTTCATTACTTTGAACAAAGTCTCAAGAAATGAGACAAATATTGACACTCCACAGAAGCAAGTATTCTCTTCCGAAAAGTGTCAGGTTCCCATGAGCCAGGCAGCTTGATTACAGAAAGCACTGGCTGACTTGCTGGTTTAATGTGAAATGCATTTAATATGTTAAGTGATCAGGCCCCCTTCCCAGTGGGTGTGCACACTGAGCTGGCTGCAGTAGTGATGCACACTGACTACGTTCTTTCCTTTGGTTTTGCTTCAAGCAGAGCACCTCACACCCATGAAGAGGCCATAGGACAGCATCGAGGTCTAGGACAGTTCTCAGGAGAGCTGCAGGCTGACTGCCTCGTATGCAAACAGTCTCTCATTTCAGAGGAAACAACTGAACAGAGTTCATAACACGTGAATTTTAAAAATTCATATTTCTAATTTCATCCCATTAGAACTTTTGAAGAACAGATGTGCACCTGCTCCAAGTCAATGAGACGACACTCAGACAGTCCCTCACAGGTCCTCAGCCTCCATCTCCCACCTAGAAAACGTCACCTCAAGCCGATCACAGCGCAGTGCGATTTTCTATAAATAATGTGCACGCCTGCATCTGAGCTGAGATGTGAATGTGTGGAATGTGCCTGCCAGGCCCAGGAGGAACTGCAGCAGCTGTGGGGACACAAGCCCCTAAGGAATCCGATGTGGAGGGAACTCAAGGCAACTAAAACTAGTTTCACTGATTTTTCTTGGCAAGGCTTGACCAGGTAAACTTACCACTGTTGCTAATTCATGGTAATTGGGATGGGGACTTAACAGTAAGTAATTAGAGCAATTACAGAATTTGCTACTCATTTACAATGGCACCGATTCCTGAGAATGGAAGAACTGTTGCCCAGGAATAGAGTTCAACAGGTCCTCCCCACGCCCCGGGAAACATGGCATTTCCACGCACCCCTGCTTTGGTCCCCCGGCCACCACCCTCCTGCTCTCTGCCATCTGATGGTATCACTCCCCACAGCTGGAAACACCTGACCTCTTGTCACCCTCCCATCTGCCCTGCCTTCCTCCAGCCCAGGATATTCAGGGATGCCCACATACAGGACCAGGAAACCAGGGTTATCCTAAACCAGTGCCTGCATTCAAAGTCCTCCACGGAGGACCATCACCAACGGTCAATACTCCCAGAACCTTCCACCTCAAAACGGGAGCACATCTGGATTCAAGCTGACAACGCTGCATTCTCTTTGCCATGTACACATGGAGGCATGTCGGGTTCCATCTAAAGGTATCATCAGGTTCCACGCTGGTCAGGAGCCCAAGCCTAGTCACCCTGCATCTCACTTCACCATCCACAGAGAAGCCTGCAGTTTTCCTCTAGTACACAGTGTGGATGGTGGATGCATTTCCCATGAAGACTCGGAGACAGGAGCCTGGCCAAGGCGGCCAGTCACTCCAGCCCCTGCAAGGCGTGGATGTGCCCTTCTGCTGTCTGCACACAGTACCCAAGTCTAGCAGTGCTGGCTCTGTGGTGGGATCCATCTGGGCCTGCAGAGGACCCGGGGCACAGGAACCGTGCAGCCTGGCTGCAGCCAGAGGCCTAAGGGATCCCCAGGAGGCTCTCCAGCCAAGGTGCCCTGACCACAGGTAGAGCCATGCAAGAGAACTGCCTGCTGAGCTGGAAACATCCCAATCTGCTCAACCAACTGAAAGGCAACAGCCACATACAGCTGCTGAGCCCCGAAACGTGGCCACTGGGCCTGAAAGGCTGAATCCGGAATTTCATCTGTGAAGTTCTTTTCAAATGTGTTTGGCTATGTAATCAAATCTTTATTCTAATTAAGTTTAAAGGAACCTCTAGCTATGGGCTCCCTCGTGGGACATCACAGCTCCAGGGAGTAAGAATGGGAAGGAGAGGTGCAGAGCCTCTCTGCATTCTCCATGCTAATTCAACACGTCATCATAAGGAAAGGCACTCCAGCAGGACAGGTGTGTATGGGAAGAACTGGGTTGGCCCTGACACAAGCATGACCCCAGTGGCATCACAACTGCCTCAGCCAACAGGCAAAAGACAATGATGCTCACCTGGACAGGCCACTGGATGTGATGACACACCCCAATCCCTAGTCCCAAGGCAGCCAGAGGCCACCCGCTGCTCATCCCAGGTGAAACAGGCAGAGCTGCCCGAGCCCTCAAAAGCGCGCAGAATTAAGCAGGCAATTTCTGCGATTCCCACGACACACGTGACACTCCTCAGAGACAGACACAAGCTTCGCTGTGAAAGTGCAGAGGACGGTGCAGTCCCTAGGCGGGCTGCTTCTTCCAACGATCGGGGAAGAAACTAGATCAATTTCCTTGTAGGAGAATCATTTAGTACCGTGATTAGACAGAGTCAGAAGGTGGCTGATGTTATCAAATCACCAAGCAGGACAGGGCAGCTTCTCCAAGGAGGGCCTGGAAACTTGCAGTCACCCGCGTAGGGGCTGCAGTGTTTACAATGGAGACACGGGTGACTGAGGTCTGCCTACCTCAGGAAAACTAAATTTGAACTGTCACCACTGAGGAATCGGTCCTTTACAATCACTCACCCTCAATGTAGAAGAGGGCTCAAGACACTGCACCAGACTTCAACACTCAGGGTTAGGGTCAAATTCACAAGTTTTACAAAATGTACTTACTTGGGATGCCAAGAGATGTAGCTTCACCAGCCTCCCCCACCCCGCAAAGGTTTGCTGAGCCCCTTCACCAGTGGATCTCACCAACAGATGACACATCCACGCCTCATCCATGGCAGCACAGAAAAGCACTTGGAAGACAGCCACTCCCACCAAGCTTCCTGGCTTTGGTGTTTAAAATCTGCATCTCATACGTGAGATTACACTCCTCTGAACAGACATTGTGACTGTCATTTCACCCAAAAGGGCTTTAGGAAATGACACGCGGCCGAGACGCCAGAGGTCGCTGGCCGCCTTACTCCAGCCTAATTCCTTTGTGCCTGTATTGAGGCTTCACAGATACAGCCCGGTCACATTAATGACCGTATAAGCTGCTCAGGGCATAGACGAACTCAGTGCTGAATTTTTCCATTTATCGCCCCTTTGTTTTATCCAGAAGACAGCTGAGAAAGGCTGGGGCAGATCATCTCGAGTGTAATGACTCCACCCACTTCTCTTCACCCCAGGTCACACCTCAGTCGCACGCTTTTGAGAAACCAAAACCATTCTGTTCTCTTCACTCTGGGTTCCAAGTACTAAATTCCTCCGTTTTATCAATTAGATTATCAAGCAGCCAGTTGGAATCTGGACTGCAATCTGATACAAAATGTAAAGCTAATTGAGGTTGCGGTAATAGCTCCTATTTAGGTTATAGACAAGACATGAAAGATAATTTTAATCTGTTCATAGGACCAATTTTGTAAACAAAGCAACTATTCAAGCAATGATTATCTTCAGTCAGATGCAAATTAATTTGCTCATAAAAGATTTTCCAGTAGGAATTTTCAAATCCATGGTCTATGTACTGAGCCTGTCTCTGCACCTTCCCCCGAGTGCACAGCAGGACTTCCCAGGGCATCCCATCAGCAGGCCCGCTGAAGAGAATAAGCCCGCAGCCCCCAGCCCAGGAATCAAGTCCGAGCCCCAACAGCCCCTCATCCAGTGGGGGCTTCCTCACCAGCACAGCACCCAGAGGTCTTCCAGAGTTAATGCCACGTGTGCGTGGAAAGTAGAGTGCTGGAAGGGCCACAGTGGACATTCTAGAAATGCAAATTCCCTCCTGGAACAGCCCAGCAACTCTCTGTACCTTTCTCAAAGTACCCATGCCAGGCAGGCGTAGAGAGTCTAATGGGGTACCTAGGAATCAGCATTTAACACGATTCTGACGGAAAAAAATTTGAGGCGCCGGTCAGCGAGAGGCTGCCGTGAGCCTCCATTCATTTGCAGGCTCTGGAGAGACACCGATTCAGGTAACAGGCCAGACAGGACAGGACAAGGATGGGGAGGTGGAGGTCAAATTCCGTGGACCACCAACCACCCCGCCATCCCCACTGAGACTCCGTGATTTAAGGAGAGGTAAAGCCAGGGAGAAAAGATGCCCCCACCACGCGAGGGACTGAGATTTCACCTAAAGCACACAGCATGTGGTTGAGGGCCAAGGTTGGGCAAGCCGGGAGCACAGAATGGGTTTCACAGGCCCAGAGGTGCCCCCCACACCCAGACCCCACGCAGACCTCCCAAGCACTGCCTGTGTCTCCTACCTGGTTTATTTCCTGCCCCCCTTCTACTGTGGTTTCTAGCCACCCCCTGAAACGCAGGACCTCTGCCCACCAGCACACATCGCTCTCTACAAGCTTGGTGGACTGAAAAGAGCAGGTCGGGTAACAGCTGGGGTCTGGGGCCAACGTCCTGCCTGAGACATTAGTTCCAACCCACCCAGCTGTGAGGTGAGCCCGAGATTTCTCAAATGTGAGATGGGAAGGTAACTGAACCCACTTCGCAGGGTGGCTGTGAAGACCAAGATCACATATAGCTACACCTCGGCGTCCAGTATACGTGGGACCCCAACCGTGTTGCCCGATGGGAATCCCTCTATGTCCCCTGTGCTACCAGAGCCAACTCCCAGCAGTAGCTGTGGAGGGTGCGTCCTCTATTCCTACTCCACTCACTTCCCATCGCTCCACGCAGTGACCTTCCACGGAGCAGCCACCAGCAAACCTGGCCCAACCGGATAACCGACCACCCCCCTCCCACTATGGGGCGTATTCCACTTGCAGTTCCGAAGCCGAGAAACCACCCTCAAGGGCGCTCACCTGTTCCTTATTGCACGTAATGACCTGCCACGCAGGACCACCAGCAAACCCAGCTCCACCATCCAGACTCCGGGGGATAACCAACCCCCCCCACCCCCCACCTTGGGGCTTCGTTCCACTTGCGGTTCCGAAGGGGGCTGAGAAACCGCCCTCAAGGGCACTCACCTGTTCCTTATTGCACGTAATGACCTGCCACGCAGGGTCACCTGCAAACCCGGCTCCACAGTCCAGGTTCTGGTGGGTAACTACACCCCTCCCCCGCTTCCCCCTGGGGTGTCCGGGAGGCTCAGAAACTGTCCTCCAAGGACACCCATCTGTTCCTTATTGCACTAATACCTCACTTACAGAAACCCACTTTGACTTCCAGCACTGCAGGTGTGACAATTTAGGAATCCTGCTTGCTTGCAAGCTCCAAGAGCTTGAGGTCACGTCCACCTCACCAGCATCCCAGAGACCCAGCACTGTCCCACTTTGTTTAAAATTCCAAAATATTCTTTCAAAATGCTATTGGCATTTGGTTTGTGCATAAAATGCTAAAAACCTTCAAGTGAAACATATCTCCAACAGTTTGACTCAATCAGAACATGTGAGTTACATATCTGCCAAGTTGTAAAGCGTCCTGTATTTATAACATTTTATGTATGGTCAAATGGTTCATTAATATAAATTATGAGACTATCATGTTTTTTTTCAGCATTAGATGACCAAAGGAAAACTGGCTTCTGGCTGGCTTGTGGACCTGTAGATGCAGACATATCTGCTGACACACCCGAAGCTCCTTCTCACTGACGTGGCCTCATCCCAGGCCCTTCACCCAGACGCCCACATGCACCTGGAGGAGGAAGCTGACCTGCCCACATTTCTCAAATGCACAGCTGTTGCTCACACTGCAGATGGAGCTCAAGGCACGAGCAGGCCACCATGCTAAAATACCATGCAGCGTCCACGCCAGGTGACGGTGGTTTTCACTCCATCCCAAAGCCCCATGTGTGAGTTTACAGCCATGACTATTAAATGGATTTTTAGACCCTCAAGACATACTTTGTTTGCTTTTATGTAACAAAGTTAAAAGACTACCTCAGATATAGGCTCTGAAACTGGAATAATTATTTGGGAACAGAGCGTCTGCCAGATCAGGATAAGCACTTGGGACAACACCCTGTGCCCTCGGTGCACACAAACCCATCCAGACCAGAGGCCTCCCGCACTGCTCTGGAATTTCTGTGCATTTCTATAAATGAGGTATTAGTGCAATAAGGAACAGATGAGTGCCCTTGGAGGGCAGTTTCTGAGCCTCCCAGCCACATGGCCACGTTCAGGCTGAAGCCACACCACCTCCGGAAACACTGTCCCTCGCCGAGGTGTGCCTGGCTTCTCCCTTTTTCCAGAACTTAAAACCTGAAAGGACAGGTCTGTGTAGAAAAACACAAACTACTTGCGATTCCTCTTCCCAGTTCAGGCTGTAGGAAGCTCATTTCAGCCCCCACCGTGTTCTGACTGTGGCTTGGTTCTCATAAGAAATAAAGTCAGAATTCGAGTCCCTGTCTCCTGGGCGGTGTGGCAGGCATACATACCTTCAGTTACATGAGGAAAGGCGTGGCGAGCCCCCTTCCTTCAGTAAAACTGCAGTTCCCAGAACACTGATGCCATCCCCCTCACGCCACTGTGAACACCTGGACAGAGCACATTTCAATGCGTGCACCTTTGTGGGCTAGTTTTCTATTTCTCCACTAAATCACCCCAAACTTAGCGCCCTAAACACTGACTTATTTTCTCACATCTCTGGAAGCTAGTCCAAAACAGGTCCCAACAGCTAACGTTGAGGTGTTAGCAGGGCGGCTGTGGGGAAGCAACCGTCTCCTTGCCTCCCGCAGCCTCTAGAGGCTTCCGCACCCCCTGGTCCATATGGCACCCACTGTCTTCAGGACCCACAGCGGCCCTTACGGCCCCTCAACAGGAAGACACAGAATGTCAGGAGCCCAGGCTCCAGTGCTAAGGCCACACCTCCCCACCCTCCCAGCTCCTCATGTACTCCCATGTGAGCTAATATAGATTCCACTTCAACTAGTGTCACCTGTGTAAGGGGTAAGTGCCCAGCTGTGAACTGGTTAACCTCGCCCACACAGACCTCGGGAATAAACTCACAGGCCATGGACCACTCCACAAGCAATGAGTGACCACCTGCTCGGGGACCTCCATGCCTCAGCAGAGCCCTCCGGTGCCTCCAAGTGGGCTCAGGGACCGCCGGGGGTCTGCAGCGCCAGAGGGCCCTGGATAAAAAAAAAGAGACAGCTCCCATGTTGGGAGGCACCCGCCCGCGGTTGGGTTCCCAGTACTTTAAGTAGCCCAGGTGGACAAGCCGTGCTGCGTGCAACTCCATCACCAGAATAACGGCTGCACGTGGCGAGTGCACGGGTGGCCACCCGTCAGCCCAGCTGGCCACGCTAAGCACATCACCGCCGTGACGCCCAATCAGACTCAGCTGCTGGCACAGTCCAGGCATGGGGCCCCAAGAAAATTCTGGATCACAATTCACAGTAGTGATTGTGATCAGGGCCACACGTGGATGAATGTATTTACAGGAGGACACCACAGCCGATCTGGCTGGACTGAGAGCATTTCCCACTGTACATTCTTACAACACCATTTTATTTGCACTTTATTAAACTTTTATGGCTTTTCTTCTGCCTATCTACTTTATGGGAGTGTTTCTTGTTCTTATGACTGCGGTGATACTTTAGGCTACAACTATCAATGTGTAAAATTAGTTTGGAAGTCGACTTATCATTAAACATTTCACAAGCAAGCAGTCAGAGGCACCCAACCGGAGGCCTGTTTTCTTCTCTGAGTCAAACCCACGTTAGACTCAAGGAAAATGGCACACGGAGAGGGGCTGGATCTCCAGCGCCCATTCCTAGGGGGCCTCCTGGGGAGTAGATATGGAGGGAAAAGCCCTGGGCTATGGCACCGTCTTACTAAAGAAAAGTCCATTTGGGTAAATGTAAGCACCAGACTTAAGAGATTAAGTAAAGCGTGAAAAGAAACCACTAACCACAGCTTCTCCAAAACAGAACTAAACTCCCTTTAGTTTGAAATGGAAAAGCAGAAGTGATGATCAGGATACCAAAAAAATGACAAAGTATCTGAACACAGGAGAATAAACAAGGGCCACCGTCTCTTCCTGTGTCAGTGGGAGCCTCGCATCTAAGCTGGATTTAGAAGGTTGCTACTTTGAACGGAAAGTTATCTTCAACTCTAGTTTGTAAGCAAGCAGAGCAGAACGCTTCAATTAGTTCAAGGTTTAGCGGTAAAGCTCTGCAACTCTCACAACCATTTTAACTGGTGTGAATTTTAAAGTGACTCAATATGTTGGCTGGAGTATCTAACGTCTTAACCACGGGGTCGTGTTGGAAAATTATTCCAATTGCTTTTGTTTTTCCTACTGAAGATGCATTTGAACGTTCTTGTAGTTTGCAGTTGGCTGGTTCTGATGTTTGGTCCTGAGGAGGCCCAAGAACCCAGAGAGGAAGAATCTGAAACCTCAAGACACTCGAGTGCTGTCTGGGGAGATGGAGACCGCAACCTGAGGGCCACTGACGGACTCAGCACGGGCACACACCACCCGAGGCAACAGGCCACGTATTTGCCGCTTGCAAAACAATATAAGCACACACCCCCAGGTGTGCACACACGCTCTGTACACGCTCACGTCTGTCCGTGCCAACACCAACACACAACCCCAAGGTATGCACACATGCTCTGTACACAGTTGTCCCCGCTAACACCAGCACACACCCCCAGGGGTGCACACACGCTCTGTACGTGCTCACGTCTGTCCATGCTAATGACAACACACACCCCCAGGTGTGCACACACACTCTGTACACGCTCATGTCTGTCCATGCCAACAACAGCACACCCCCCCGAGGTGTGCACGCACGCTCTGTACACATCTGTCCCTGCCAATGCCAGCACACATTCTGTACGCACTGACATCTGTCCCTGCCAACGCTAGCATACACCCCCAAGGTGTGCATACACGCTCTGTACACGCTCACATCCTTTCCTTCCAATATGAGCACAGTCTCCCCCAGGGGTACACGCACGATCTGCACATATTCATGTCTGTCCCTGCAGCCTGAGTCAAACAGTCACAGAGAGACAGAGGAGGAGGAGGAAGGACGCAATGGGCACTGAGGTCCTGGGCCGGTTCCCCTCCCTACCTCAGGAGAGACCCCTAATGTGATCCTGCCATCACTCACCCTTCTGCCTCCATCCTCCGTCCTCCCACATGGATGAGGAGGACGCCCACTGCACAGAGCTGTGATGAATATGAACAGATGGCAGGAGCTCACGCCAAGGTGCTGAGCACCGGGCCTACGGAGTGCTTCTTTCTGCTGTGGCTGACATCATCAAACGAGAGACTGACACAGCTTCCAGAGAGAAAGTCACTCCCTAAGAAACTGAAACGTGTGACCTAGGAGCCTGTGAAGGTCTAAGAACAAACCAACAAACCAAACGACTTTGTTTGTTTTTCAACACCATAGCCTGTTTTTTCTTTTTTTTTGAGGCTCTACCTTGGGTATCATTTAGTTTAATTTCAAAGTAAGTCCAATAAATACATAAAATCGCAGGACTGAGCATGGAGCATTGTTTCACTTCATGTCCTCCAGCCTTTAGGACACATTAAGGAAAGACATGATTCCAGGATTCCCATTAGAAAGGCTGCCCTGAGGCACCTGCT
>NW_012101527.1:37052-41911 GCF_000951045.1 Mandrillus leucophaeus | reverse complement strand
TGTTCCATCCACCAAGGCAGCCACACTGCAGAGAGAATGGAGGGTGTGTTGCCTCTCAGGACAGCAAGTTCAAACTGTTTATAACTGTGAGTGTAAACAGGGACCAGCTGAGGACAGGGCTGTAATTGGAGTTGACAACTTTTTTTTTCATAGTTGATATTGGGGACTTGGACCTAAAGCACTGTGCCTTGCCCTTTCACCAGATGGGCCAATGCCTCTGTATACTTGAGTCTATTTGACTAAATACCCGATATTGACTAGGAATTATGACGTGTAGGATACCCCTTACCACAGTAACGTCAAACTCACTTTCTAAATGCAATCTGCTCAGGGACTGGCTTCTAAGTCTGGGTGGGAATGTTAAGCTCAGTCCCATTCAATTCAATAAGCATTTGTCAAGAAACTCCTAGACCAAGAGCTGTGTTAGACACTGGCTATGGGGTGATGGGGATACGAAGATGTGGAATTAGAGCTCGAGAAGCTCAAATACTTTCATTTAATTCCCTAATGCAATTACCTAGCTTCAACCTGATGGCTGTAATGTCTAAATGCTCTTTTTCTTTATTCCAGTTGTACATAACAAAGCATAAATAATCACAGAGGAATGATTCTGTGTTGGACTATTCAGTGGACAGAGGAGAGCATTCTGACCTGCATGAGACACTGTGTCCGTTCCCATGGAGCCCATGAGGTGGCTGCACGGAGCACACGCATGAAGATTCAGGAGCACGAGCGGGTGTAGGCATCTCCCTCCAGCAGCACTTGGTTTTCATGAGGAGGCGTGAAGGGTAGGGGAAGACACCGAAATGCTGTGGCGTTGAGGGGAGGAGGGGAGAAATGCAGGGCTGAGGGCTGGCCACCACCCCTTGCGTCCATTCCCCTATGAACCCTGCCAAAATCAGCCCCAGTGGGGAGAAGCGAGGTGGGTGAAAGAGGTGGACAGACTTGGCTTCCATGGAATTCACAGATTCCAGTCATTAAAAATCCCTTCTGAGTTTTTATCTGGAAAACTTTGCAAATGTATTTAGGGACAAGAGGCAGAAGATGAAGGCAACACACGGGCTCAAACCGCCGCCCTTCTCCTTCTCTCTGCATCCAGGACTCGCCCTGAGCCCCTGAGTGCGAGAACCCGGAGCTGCCCAGCTCAAGGATGCGGCCCCTGACCAGAGGAGGGAGGCACACGGCGGGGCCCCCAGCACGTGGATGGCAGGATCTGTGCTATCTCAGTCCTAGGGCCCCAAGCAGAGAAGGTCTAGGGCTCCCAGCTGAAGTTTTGCTGTCTCCTCTGTCACCAAAGTCGAGAAGGACTAAGTGGGACCAACGCTGGACCTGCTGGCTCCTCGGTGGCTGCTGATGTGGCCCTCAGGCTGCGGGTGAGACTGTCTAGGGGAGCCCAGACAGCGGTGAGAATCACAGCTAAGAGTGCTCCAGGGGCCCCCAAACACAAGCGCAGTCTGAAGAAGGCAGCGGCCGCTCAGATCCCCGTTCAGGCTTGTGTGCCACACTCCAGAGGCACAAGGCACCAGAACATGGCGCTTTAAGTGGCTTTGTGGGATGTAGAAACACAAAGTGGGGCCTCGAGTGGCTCAGAACTCACTCCCACCAGCCCGCGGGGACCCGGGCGGCCCCTCTGGATGTGGCTGGCCTCTCTCCAGGGAGGGCTCCAAAGTCCCAC
This sequence comes from Mandrillus leucophaeus, assembly GCF_000951045.1. NCBI lineage: Eukaryota > Metazoa > Chordata > Mammalia > Primates > Cercopithecidae > Mandrillus > Mandrillus leucophaeus. Next base: position 40,236 of record NW_012101527.1, on the reverse strand, counting down.
TGAGGAACTGAGAGTCGGTCTTGCTCTGACCTGAGGAAGGCCCCTGACAAGTATCCTGAGCATGCAGGCACACAGCTGGCTGACTCATCTGAAGGGACCTGCTGAGCCACGAGCCATGGAAGGCTAGCGAGAACTCCAATAACACACGAACCCTGCCCAGTCGACCACCTGGGGCTCCCACGAGAAAACTAGGGAAGCTGTGAAGATGGAGGTGTGCACGGGGCTGGGAGAACCCAGGGAGGAGCTGCACTGGGGACCGGGAGGGACAGAGGGCTGGGCCCCACAAGCAAACGAGGGAGGCGCTCAGTGCCATGAAGACCCCGCTGCACACACAGCTGCAGGCCTGGCTGGCAGCACGACCTTGGCTGCAGGGGCCCAGGGGCACGTGTGTTTGGCAGGAGCTGCCCTCCTGGAGCGGGCACTATGGGTACCGTCACTTTAGAGGCAAGTACCTGATACCAAGGATGACAATCAACCATGCCACCCTGAATTACAGCCGTGTCCTCAGCGGGTCACTATTTATGCTGACAACTACAAAGAGCTTGAACTCTCTGTCCCAAGAGGCAACAAGCCCTTCATTATCATGGTCGCAAGCCTCTGTGCAGCTCACCTCCCCCGCCGCTTCCCGTCAGGGCAACGTGAAGTCCCATGACGGTGACTCAGAGCCAGCCCAGTAGCTTCAGTGCAGGAAAGATCACAAAAACTCAGACACATCCTAAACATGGGCAGTTGGTAGGAGCCGATTCCTCAATTAAACCTGTTCGGAGGCTTTCTTGGCTAGCACAGCTCTGATCACAGGCTTGCGCTTTCTGCTGCCTGTGAAGGGCGGCGAGGAGGTTGGGCTCTGCCATTCTGCAGCCTCCACTATGTGGAGTCTGCCCTCTGTCCTCGGTGGCCTGTGCCACACAGTGTGACCATCGCCCGCAGTGAACACTCGACACTGCAGAGCAGGCTTGGGGAAGAACAGAAAGTGACCTCTAAGCCTGCAGAAGACTCTAAGCCACACATGGCCTCACACGAAGTGCGTGTCAATCATGGCGGAAGCAGGAACGAGTTCTTAATAGTGCCAGTAAATGCAAAGGCCGCCCTGGAAAACTGCGTGAACCTTTCTGACTACTCATAGGTGGGGAGCCACTGCCTGAGACACAAAGGTAAAGAATTAACCTGAAACTGCATATTATAAAACTTATTTTTAAATGACGGCGCTTAATTTAAAAGACTCCCAAAGAATTAGAAAGCATTAGAAAGTGACAGAGTGAAACCATGAGGTTGACCACAGGAGTCCCTGGAAATTTCACCAAATGTTGTGTCAAAACTGGGACACAGAAGAACCGCACCTGATGAAACATTTGATTAATCACTCGAGTCCTCCCCACATACGAAGCTATGTGTTCCAAAGGTGGAGAGGATGATATTTCTTCTGATTTCGCAGGGAGTGTACACGCCTGTGATACGATTCCTAATATGCATGAGATATTAGTCTCAATATTGTGGGAGGTGTACACCCCCTAGTGATATGGTTCCTAATATCCAGGTACGGAGAGGACGATATCACTCCTAATAGAGCAGGGGGTGTACACCCCTTCTGTGACATTGTTCCTAATAACCAATGGGGGAGAGGAAGATATTACTCCCAATATTGCAGGGGGTGTACAGCCCCTTGTGATATTGTTCCCTATATCCTGGGAGGGAGACGATGATACTAGTGGTAATATCGTAGGGGGTGTACACACCCACTGTGATATGGTTCCAAATATCCAGAGGGAGAGAAAATGATATGACTCCCAGTATCACATGGGGTGTACATCCTCCTGTGATATTGTTTCTTATATTCAGGGGGAGAGGATGATACTACTCCCAATATCGCAGTGGTGGTACACACCTCCTGCGATATTGTTCCTGATATCCCGAAGGGGAGAACATAATATTTCTCTCAATATGGCAGGGGGTGTACACCTTTGTAATATTGTTCTTAATATCCATGATGGGAGAGGATGATATGACTCCCAATATCACAAGAAGTGTACAGCCACCTGTGATATAGTTCCTAACATCTAGGTGGGGAGAGGATGATATTACTGCCCATATCACACCAGTTGTAAAACCCCTTCGATATTTTGCCTACAATCCTGAGGGGAGAGGATGATATTGCTTCCAGTATCGAAGAAGGCATACACCCACCTGTGACACTATGCCCAATGTCCACGTTGGAAGACAATGACATTATGCCCAATATCGCAGGGGATGTACACCCACCCTGGGATATTGTTCCTTATATTGAGAGGGGGAGAAGATTCTATTGTTCCTAATCACGCAGGGGCCGTGGTTCTACATCCATCGTGTGATATTGTTCTTAATATCCTAGGGAAGAGAGAATGATACTACACCCAATATCGCAGGGGGTGTACACCCACCCAGTGATATTGTTCTTAATGTAATCCACCCCCCACCACCAGGGATATCCTTCCTAATATCCAGGGGAAGAGAGGCTAACATTATGCCCAATATTGCAGGGCAGTGTACACACCCTCTGTGATGTTGTTCCTAGTATTCAAAGGTAGAGACCATGATATTACTGGCCATATCGCAGGGAGTGTACACCCTTCTGTGATGTTGTTTTTGACATTTAGTGGGAGAGAGGATAACATTAATCCCAATATCGCAGAAGGTGTACAGACCCCTGTGATGTAGTTCCTACTGTACAGGGGAAAGAGAATACTACTCTCAATATTGCAGGGGCTGTAACCACCCTGTCCCCCGTATATTGGTCTTAATACGCTGCAGGGTGGAGGCTGATAGTACTCACAATATCCCAGAAGGTGCACACACACCAGTGATAGAGTTCCTTATATCCAGCGGAAAAGAGGCTGATTTTACTTTTGATATCGCAGTGGGTATACACCACCCCCAACCCTGGGGTATCGTTCCTAATATCCAGGCGGGAAGAAGATGACAGGGCTGACAATATCAAAGGGGGTGGACACCTCTTCAGTGATATGGTTCCTCTTATCCAAGAGGTGAGTGGATGACATTACTCCCAGTAAAGTAGGAACCATACAACCACCCTGGGATTTTGTCCTTAATAACCACAGGGGAGAGGTGATATTATTACCAGTATTGCAAGGGATGTACACCCCTCCTGTGATATTGTTTCTTATGTCCAGGAAAGGAGAAGGTGATATTA
>NW_012101527.1:33694-37002 GCF_000951045.1 Mandrillus leucophaeus | reverse complement strand
AGGTGGGGAGCCACTGCCTGAGACACAAAGGTAAAGAATTAACCTGAAACTGCATATTATAAAACTTATTTTTAAATGACGGCGCTTAATTTAAAAGACTCCCAAAGAATTAGAAAGCATTAGAAAGTGACAGAGTGAAACCATGAGGTTGACCACAGGAGTCCCTGGAAATTTCACCAAATGTTGTGTCAAAACTGGGACACAGAAGAACCGCACCTGATGAAACATTTGATTAATCACTCGAGTCCTCCCCACATACGAAGCTATGTGTTCCAAAGGTGGAGAGGATGATATTTCTTCTGATTTCGCAGGGAGTGTACACGCCTGTGATACGATTCCTAATATGCATGAGATATTAGTCTCAATATTGTGGGAGGTGTACACCCCCTAGTGATATGGTTCCTAATATCCAGGTACGGAGAGGACGATATCACTCCTAATAGAGCAGGGGGTGTACACCCCTTCTGTGACATTGTTCCTAATAACCAATGGGGGAGAGGAAGATATTACTCCCAATATTGCAGGGGGTGTACAGCCCCTTGTGATATTGTTCCCTATATCCTGGGAGGGAGACGATGATACTAGTGGTAATATCGTAGGGGGTGTACACACCCACTGTGATATGGTTCCAAATATCCAGAGGGAGAGAAAATGATATGACTCCCAGTATCACATGGGGTGTACATCCTCCTGTGATATTGTTTCTTATATTCAGGGGGAGAGGATGATACTACTCCCAATATCGCAGTGGTGGTACACACCTCCTGCGATATTGTTCCTGATATCCCGAAGGGGAGAACATAATATTTCTCTCAATATGGCAGGGGGTGTACACCTTTGTAATATTGTTCTTAATATCCATGATGGGAGAGGATGATATGACTCCCAATATCACAAGAAGTGTACAGCCACCTGTGATATAGTTCCTAACATCTAGGTGGGGAGAGGATGATATTACTGCCCATATCACACCAGTTGTAAAACCCCTTCGATATTTTGCCTACAATCCTGAGGGGAGAGGATGATATTGCTTCCAGTATCGAAGAAGGCATACACCCACCTGTGACACTATGCCCAATGTCCACGTTGGAAGACAATGACATTATGCCCAATATCGCAGGGGATGTACACCCACCCTGGGATATTGTTCCTTATATTGAGAGGGGGAGAAGATTCTATTGTTCCTAATCACGCAGGGGCCGTGGTTCTACATCCATCGTGTGATATTGTTCTTAATATCCTAGGGAAGAGAGAATGATACTACACCCAATATCGCAGGGGGTGTACACCCACCCAGTGATATTGTTCTTAATGTAATCCACCCCCCACCACCAGGGATATCCTTCCTAATATCCAGGGGAAGAGAGGCTAACATTATGCCCAATATTGCAGGGCAGTGTACACACCCTCTGTGATGTTGTTCCTAGTATTCAAAGGTAGAGACCATGATATTACTGGCCATATCGCAGGGAGTGTACACCCTTCTGTGATGTTGTTTTTGACATTTAGTGGGAGAGAGGATAACATTAATCCCAATATCGCAGAAGGTGTACAGACCCCTGTGATGTAGTTCCTACTGTACAGGGGAAAGAGAATACTACTCTCAATATTGCAGGGGCTGTAACCACCCTGTCCCCCGTATATTGGTCTTAATACGCTGCAGGGTGGAGGCTGATAGTACTCACAATATCCCAGAAGGTGCACACACACCAGTGATAGAGTTCCTTATATCCAGCGGAAAAGAGGCTGATTTTACTTTTGATATCGCAGTGGGTATACACCACCCCCAACCCTGGGGTATCGTTCCTAATATCCAGGCGGGAAGAAGATGACAGGGCTGACAATATCAAAGGGGGTGGACACCTCTTCAGTGATATGGTTCCTCTTATCCAAGAGGTGAGTGGATGACATTACTCCCAGTAAAGTAGGAACCATACAACCACCCTGGGATTTTGTCCTTAATAACCACAGGGGAGAGGTGATATTATTACCAGTATTGCAAGGGATGTACACCCCTCCTGTGATATTGTTTCTTATGTCCAGGAAAGGAGAAGGTGATATTAGTACCAATATTGAAGGGATGGACAGTCCCCATGGGATATTGTTCTACAGATACAGGTTGAAAGAGGATGAGATTCTATCCAATATAACAAGAGGTATACACCCCGCCTGTGATATGAACCGTAAAACCTAGAAGAAGAGAGAATGACATTGCTTCCAAAAACACACGGGGTGTACACCCACCCTGTGATATTGTTCCTGTCATCTAAAGGAAGAGATGATGATGCTACTCCCACTACTGGAGAAGGTACACACCCCCCTGTGCTATTGTTCCTCATAACTTGCGGGGGAGAGCATGATATTACTTGCAATATGACAGTGGCTTGAAACCCAGTCTGTGATATTGCTCCTAATTTCCAGTAGGTAAAGTATGATGTTCCTACCAAGAGAGTAGTGGGTGTACAGCCGCCCTGTGATCTATCTCCGAATAATCAGGGAAACACAGGACGGCATTATCCCAAATCTCCCAAAAGGTGTACACCCATTGTGTGATATGGTTCCTAATATCCAGAGGTGCAGATTGTGGTATTCTTTCTCTGATCACAGGCTGTGTACACACAACCTGTGAAATTGTTCCTAATATCCTGAAAAAAACAGACTGCTAATAATGGACACACATTGCGGCAGGGAGTAATTGGCTATTAAGATCCCCATAGCAGGGGAATGAGGCATCCCCCATGATGTGGGGAGTGATAGGCCCCTGGCTATTACGATCTACATCACACAGCAGCTCAGGACACCAGCCCTGCCCCAACCTTGACCCAGACAGTGGGTGTCATGGGACCACCTCAGGGTGGGTGGCAGCTCAGCTCTAAGGTATCCCTGCTGCCAAAGACCAACAGTTCCTGCTTGTTTGAATCTGGCCACAGGGTCTCCGTTGGTGAGACAGATGACCATGAGGCAGACACCCTGAAATCTAGCACGACAGAGCTCAACGCCCCCATGAGAGGCACCATAGCACTCAGACTTTGCAAACATACTAGCGAAGGCCACAGGAGGCCCTGAGTGAGGAACAATCTGAACAAGATCCTGGGGTCCTGCCACGCAGCCCTTAAACCAGGGACTGGAAACTGTTTCCCTAAAGAGCCAGGAGTCAGTATTTTCAGCTTTGCCAACTGATCTTTGCCTCAAGGATGCAACTCTGCCCTGGCTGAACGACAGTAGCTTCTGCAGGTGGCCTGTGAAGAGATGGGCACGACTGCACCCCCATAAAACTTTACTTATGGACATGGAAACGTCTCAGTGTC
>NW_012101527.1:24376-27554 GCF_000951045.1 Mandrillus leucophaeus | reverse complement strand
CTGTCTGCAGGGGGCCTGGGACACCCCATTCCCACAGATGAGGACCCAAACTTTGGGGAGGAAGCTGTCAGAGTCACCAAGAGAGCTGATCAGAACTGGAGCCACAGAAGAGGTGGGGAGCCCTGGCCACATCCCTGTACAGGCTGAGAAGCTGGGGAAGGGGCAAACCTCCAGGGGCAGATGCAAACAATGGACCGTAGGCCCTCCTCCTGCCCAGAGGATGCTCAGCTCCCAAGGGACCACCAAGGCCTGGAACCCAGGGATACACCACCTGACCATCATACCCAGGCCTCCTGGACTAGGCAATGTCCAGTACAGGCAGGCAGTCTGGACTTGGGGCCAGGACAGGGGTGGATGATCCTGCTAGTCAGGTCTCCTTCTCCCTACCAGCTGGGCTGGTTGCACTGTAGTTTTGGTTCTGGCAACATATTGCTGCCCACTTTGGTCACACCAGTCCCTGGTTCCCTGCCTAGGCCCAGTGCTGTCCAACCCACCTACACAGGCCTCACACACCCTGTGCCCACCAGGCTCCCGTCAGCCAGGAGGACCCATGCTCATCCCCTGAAGTATCCGTGGGAGCCTGCATCCCACAGGGACCCACAGCTCAGGGCTAACCTCCATGGGGGCCTGTTGGTTGTGGTGGTAGGGACGGGGTGGGGGAGTTGACCTCCAGCCCTCCCATCCTGGCCACTGGGTTTTGTGGGGATCATTCAGTCCTGGGAGCTTCCTGGGGACCCCAGAAGGAAGAGAACAGGGTGGTCATGGCAGCCTCAGCCCCAGGCTCTGGGCCCAAGTGCAACAGAAGAAAGAGAACAGAGTGGTCATGGCAGCCTCAGCCCCAGGCTCTGGGCCCAAGTGTAACAGTCTTTAGGTTCTGGTTTGATTTGGGCGGTAACAACAGGTTTTGTCATTTACACAAGGATTGGCTTCAATGTAATGCATCAAGGGACTGTGGAGGACACAGATCAGCCTCCAGCCTAGTTACACCTGGCGACATAGCCAGTGCAGGCTGGGGAGTGGAAAAACTGATCCCTGACCTCCCCACATACCCTGCCCACCAGATGCCAGTAGCGGCCAGGGATCCCCAACTTCAGGCAGAGGCAGGCAGCACAGTTGCTACCTCCTTTGATCCCATCCCAGGGCCCACAGCCCCTGGAGAAACCTGGCAGGGGCTGAGTTAGGAGAATCAGGCAGTGGGATGCCAAGTGAAGAATGTGAGGGACTGGGCATGAGGGGCACTCAGGGCACAGGGTCTCCTTCCCCTGGGGAGGGGGTAGTGAGACATATAGTAGCCAAACCTCCGCAGGCACCACCCTGCTGCCAGGCACACGTGGTTCCCATAACAACCCCAACGGCTGCAGGAAGGTTCTTCATCAACAAAAGGGAGGATGCACTCACACCCACATAGGCATTGGTGCCCACACACATCAGAGAAGAAAATTGCTGCTGTGCCCAAGGTGTGGGGAAAGGGGCAATGTTCCCTTCCTCCTCATGGTGGCTCCAAAATTACCTGCTCCTGCCAGCACCCCCACCCCCAACTCCACAAGCTGCTGACCTCCACCACAGTGCCATGCCATGTGCCAAGAACAGCTCAACGGTATATCCCAAAGGGTGCTATCCTGGAGCGGCTGTGCTGGGCAAGGGACATGTTTTCTAGTCACAGATGTTTTCCTTCTTTACCACTCACTGGCCCTGTGCCTCGGTTTCCCCCACTGTGGCACAGTGTAAAAATCCCATCTTGAAGGCTAGGAACCAAGAAAGGTCACCACACCTGGTGAAACGGGCGGTGAAACTCCCTGCCTTGGACCTCTTGCTCCAGGACTGATGTCCATTGGGACATGGCCAGGCGAGCATCCGGGGGAGCGCTGCCTTCCTTGCCTGGGGAACATTGCTCCCGGTTAGGGATCACTAAGTTGAGGCCCCTAATGGATTGGGGGAGGCACAGGGGTAGAATGGAGGTAGCCCCATCATATGTGCCTGTGTAGACCCCAGAAAGCAAGCATAGAGTTCAGACTTTTGTGTGAAGCTGGCCACCTGAAAGTATTTGCGCTTTGGGGTGTGATGAGGGCCTGGGGTCAGGGAACAAAGTGTGCTGGTTTGGACATGCAGGAGGTTCTGTGCAGCTCTCTCAGGTACAGGGTATGTTGCCAAGTATATGCTTTTAAAAACCCTAGGAGGAGGGGGCACCCAGATGGGGCCGTGAAGTCAAGGGCAAGTTCCAGCGTTTCCACCTCCCCAGCTGAAGACAGGCTGGAGGACAATTCTCCAGAGTTTCATAACAAAGAAGAGAAAAAAGAAATCAAAAAAACCTGGAGGATAGGCAAGCTAATGAGGGCTTACAGTAGGACATTCAGACCCTGGGCAGGCAGCTGGCAGCCTGGAGCCGAGGAGGTGCAAACACATTTTCACTAAGGCACATCCTGCACAGCCCTAAATCCATTCAACCTTGAGTCAACACAGCACATGCTTCTGTGAGCACAGGGTTGGGGCTGGGGTTACAGATGAACAGCATCTCAAGGCAGAAGAATTTTTCTCAGTACAGATCAAAATGGACTTTCTTATGTCTTCGTCTTTCTACATAGACACAATAACAGTCTGATCTCTCTTTCTTTCCCCCACACAGAGAGTGTCACCCTGTATGTCAGCCACTGGGGGACAGGCTTCAGCTTACACCCACCTTCCAGATTCCACCCTCTCACCTTGGCAGAAGCTGGCCAGGAATTGGGGCCAATGGATGGGTGGGGTCTGCAGACGACACCATGTTCAGGTCCCCATGATGGCCTCACACATGAGTGGTGTCCCTGCACTTCCAGGTGCCACACACATGCCAGCCCCTGCTCAGACTCAGATCTTTGAGGAGGGGAAGCAGCAGAACCCGAGAACTGACCCCACAGTGCCACTCACACCCACAGATGATTATCCACACAGGCATCAGGTCTCGGTCCTGGCCACCTCCCCCTGCAGGGCCTCAGCGGTTTCCCGAGACTCACGTGGTCCTTCCTCACATGCAGCTCTGGTAGGATGCATTGCTCTGTAGCCAGGGACTCTGAGGTGACAATGGCCACGCTCAAGCAGAGTGCAAGGGCATAGGCTGGGTGTCCATTGTCAGGATCCTGACTGCAGCACTCCCAGGCTATCATCGGGCATGCTGGCCCCCAGGCTTAGCTAGGGCACCAGC
>NW_012101527.1:20893-23419 GCF_000951045.1 Mandrillus leucophaeus | reverse complement strand
TCCCAACAAAAACAACTGAGATGTTGGGTAAAACTACCAAAATGCATCTTTGTAAGTACATTACTGAGCTGGCATTGAAGGATGGAATCCACAGCAGTCAATAAAGAATTGGCAGGAACCAAAGTGGCATTTTTTTTTTCTGTTTAGACAGTTGCACAGAGGATGGGGCATCAGAAACAAAACCGGATGCCTCTCCAAAATGAGGTCAGAAATCTGACATCTTAGACTTAAAATAAAAGCCCACCTCAGAGCAGGAGCAGCAAGGACAGCAGCTGTCCCTGCATTGGTGCTGGGTGGAGGGAAAACCGCTGACCCTGAGTACTGATGAGAAGCAGTCCTCCAGGAGTTCGTGCTGGAAGACCTCGAGAGCATGGGTCAAATCGACGTGGCGCCAGGCGGCTGCTCACTTCACCTCTACCCCATGTGAGTGAACATCTTTGCTGAAACAATGCAACCCTGTCGTCAAAATATCTCCCCACATAAAATTCCAAGGAAGATAAGTCCACGTGCAAAATGTTACAAAACTTAAGTAAATAAAGTACTGTGGATACATCCAATAATTCAAGAAACAAATTCAGCAGAGCCACAAAAATCCAAAAGGTGGAGATGATCAGCTGCTGGCAAAGTATCCACTGCTGTTGCTGCTGTTAAGAGACTGTATTTCATAAGAAGCTAGACACGCTCCTCTGTGGCCTCACACTTGCCTTCTCCGGCATGTCTGCCCTAGAAACGCCCTTGCACGGTCTTCTCCAAGAGACATATACGGGGCAAGAATATTTAGGCAGTGATTGTAGACATAGAAAACACCTGAAAGCCATCCAAACACACCTCTATCAAGGGAAAAAGCTGCCCTAGTCACAGTGTGGAATATGATACAGCAGTGAAAATGAACGGCACTTAGAAGCATCAACAATGAAAAATTACAGTGAACAAAGGAAATTACTGAAAAATACACTGCTATTACATATAGAGTTCACAAACCATAACATATGACATTGGTTAATAATATACACAGAAATGATAAACCTTATGAAAAGCAAGACAAACATTAACATATTAGTCCTACGTCTGGGTGAAGAAGGGAGACCCAGGTAATCAAGGAAGGGCATATTGTAGCTTTTCAAGACACTCGATGCTAATGGGTGATGACATTAGTGCAATTATTAATCTATGGGATTATGCATTCAGTTTTTGTTTGTTTGCTTGTTTTTGAGGTGGAGTTTTGCTTATGTAGCCCAGGCTAGAGTGTAATGGCATGATCTCGGCTCACTGCAACTTCTGTCTCCTGGGTTCAAACAACTCTCCCACCTCAGCCTCCGGAGTAGCTGCGATCACAGGTGCCTGCCATGATGCTCAGCTAACTTTCTGTATTTTTTTAGTAGAGACGGGTTTCACCAGATTGGCCAGGCTGGTCTTGAACACCTGACCTCAAATGATCCGTCCGCTTCAGCCTCCGAAAGTGCTGGGATTACAGGCATGAGCCACCGTGCCCACCCAAATTTTATAGACTCTTCTGTGTCATATATTTCATAATTAAACATAAAAAATAAATTATTTACTGTAGTGTGTAAATGAAAGAGCAATAAAAAATGCTGCAAACTTTTAAACATCAAACCTGTTGTGTAGCTCATAGTGACCCTCGTATTAAGCTGTGGTAAGTTCCAAGTTGTATTTCACTGCAATTTTCTAAAAACTAGGTGAACAGAGGAAAAACAGAATTCAGTTTTAAAACAAGGTATTAAGATAATGTTACTGGTCGACGGTGTCCAGGTTCTTGGTGTCTTGAACCAAGACTTGGACACAACGCAAAATGGAGCAAGGAAAGAATGAAGCAGCAAAGCAGAGATTGACAGAAAATGAAAGCACACTCCACAGGGTGGGAGCGCCTGAGCACAGGGAGCCCGTTCCTGAAGTTTCTGGGGTTTAGATCCCCTCTAGAGGTTTCCATTGGTTAGTTGATATGCACCCTATGTAAATGAAGAGGATGAAGTAAAATTACAAAGTCATGTACTCGGTATATGCCCTGTGTAAATGGAGAGGATATTTCCTGTCATAGCCCAAGAGTTTCCATTTGATTAGTTCTCCGAAGTCAGGATGAATCGGACATATTTTTCTGCCTCCAGAGCCTTTTCTCCTGCCTCCGTGGAATGGACGGCAGATATGGAAAAGTGTTTTGTCCAAATGACATGTCCCAGGGCACACTGGCAGCTGAGGACAAGAGGGAACCAGTTGGTGCCACTGAGGAACGCTCACCCGCATCTCCACACCGCACAGAACAAAGTGAGTGTCCTTGTCCTGAACCCTCTGAAGTGAGTATGTCGCTTCAGGGCTTTCATGAAACCCTTGTTTGGAGAGGCTCCTTCTCTCTCCTTCTGCAGCCACAAGGCAGCAGGGATAGCCCCTCTCGTGCTGAAGTTCTTCTTAAAAAAACAAAGAGAATAAAATAATAGAATTAATGTAATGAATAATAAAATAATGAAAATGAAACTGTTTTTTACAGAAGCAGATCTGGAATTTCATGTATTG
>NW_012101527.1:17061-19393 GCF_000951045.1 Mandrillus leucophaeus | reverse complement strand
GGTTAAGTTTGGCTGCATAAAACAGAAGACTCAAGCTAACAGAGGTTCACACCTATAAAGGTCTGTCTTTTCACACGAACGGAATATGAAAGTAGGCAATCCTCCCCTGTGCACTGGATCTGTGATCTTATCAGAGAGCCCAGCTTCTCCTATTATTCTCTCAAGCACTTTGACTGAAGGTGGTTGTATCTTCTAGATCACCTCATGCCCCAAGATAGCAGCTTTGTTCCTGCAATCACAGCTGCATTCAAAGCAGCAGGAAAAAGAAAAAATAAAAAAGAGCCATACTCAGTAGTTTGGCTCCTTTTAAGGAGTCCTTTTGGACGTCCTTCTCAACAATTCTACTTATATCACATGGGCCAGAATGGACCCACATGGCCGCATGGGTGTACAAAGACAGCTGGGGAATGAAGCATTTAGTGCAGAGCCTTGGTCACAAAAGGAGGAGGAAATGGATGTTGAAGCAACTGTTTCTGTCACATGGCGTGTTAGTTGAGCTTGGAAGGATGAGTGGGTTATTCACAGACAGGCTTGGAGAGAGACACAAGCAAGGATCGTGTGTGGAAGAAGCACGCCGGGAATTCGCAGGATAAAAAGAGCCTTCCCCTCACTGCAGATTCTTCTCGTTAAAAACTCAAGGGCTTCTGAATTATTTCCAGATTCTTTCTTTCTGAATTTAGAAGATTTACAACTCAATTATATGTAATGCTAAGATATCGTCTTCTTGGGGATTGTTGAAAAACAAGTCTGTTTGGGTTTGGAAAGAGAAACCTAAGACCCAGGTAGAGGGGGAGGGAGTTTCAAGGTTCCTGGAACACAATTCTGGAAGGAATTCAGGGAAAATATTCCATGGTCTTCTGACTGCTCTCTGGTGCCTGTTGTGAAGTCTAAAAGTTGTGATGCTCACGGAAATGGCTATGTTCTGAAAGCTTTTCCAGGAAAGTGTCTTGAGCTGGGCTACATTGTGAGGTCTGTGGTTCACAGAAAGAGCCTTCTCGAAATCCAGAGAGTACTTAGATAAGACAGACTACATGGCACTCAAGGTTTCCTCCGTGGTTTTCTTGCAGACATCTCTGAGGCATCAGAAGCAAGGGTCAACAGCTCAGTGTAATAGAAATTGTAAAATGAATCAAATATTTGGATGGAAGGAGAAACCTTCAAAATTATGCCTATTATTTAGCATTGTATCTTCCACAAAACAAAACAAAGGTATAAACTTCTCACTGCAACTGTGAGGGAAGAGGATCCTAAAGCATTTTGTCTTAGCCTGTTTTCTGCTTCTCTTAGCAGAGCGCCTGAGATTGGGTAATTTACAAAAACAGAGATTCACTTGTCACAGTGCTGGAAGTGGGAAGTACAAGGTTAAGGGGTGGCGGGCATCTGGTAAGGATCTTTGTGCTGTGTCAGCCCACAGGAAGGTGGAAGGGCAAGAGAGCATGAAGGAGTAAGAGGTGTCAAGCTCACTTTTGTAACAGACCAACTCTTGTGATAAGGAACCCACTCCCCCAATAACAACATTAGTCCACACATGAGGGCGAAACCCTCATGACCTGATCACCCCTTAAAGATCCCTTCCCTCAGCCCTACTACATGGGGGATTCAGTTTCCAACACTTGAAATTTGGGGGACACTTTCAAACCATAGTAAGAAAGAAATGGCAAAAATAAATTACTTATACAGTGTTTATCACTAAAAATAAGGTATACACAAAACATCCTTTATAGTCTATATTCACTATGATATGTTGTGCTCTATTTTGATGTTAATTCATGGAAAGAAATAAAAAACAGAGAGAAAGATTTTCGAGAGAGGTATTAAGAAACAGCACCATAACCTTTAGCAAAACTGAGAAACAGGTGGAAGTAATTGTTTTAAAAACCTTTTTTATTTGCTGGTGGTTTGGAAGTCAGCGGTGACATTTCAAGGAGTTGTCATTGGGAAGGCAGATTTCAGGAGGCTTTAGTAAGAGGGCATGAGGAAGATGGGGAAGGAAGGAGGACAGGTGACATAGAAAGATTCTTGGTGGTGACTGAAAGTGCAGAAATAGAATGCTGAGTTCAGGGAGAAGCAATTCAACGAATGTTGTGCTTTTGCTTCTCTCTTTCTGTCCCTCTCCCCATCTCTCTTTCCATCTCTCTCTGCCTCTCACTTTGTCTGTCTCTGTTTCTCCCTGTGTGTGTCTCTCTCCTGGTTGCTCTGTCTCTCTCTGTCTTCTTTTAAGACTCTGTGTATGTCTCTGTTTCTCTCTTCCCGTCGTCTCTTTCTCCTTCTTTCCATGACTCTCTGTGTCTCTGTTTCTGTGTCTTTTTCTGTCTCTGTCTCTGTCTCTCTC
>NW_012101527.1:12590-15104 GCF_000951045.1 Mandrillus leucophaeus | reverse complement strand
TGTCCTGAACCCTCTGAAGTGAGTATGTCGCTTCAGGGCTTTCATGAAACCCTTGTTTGGAGAGGCTCCTTCTCTCTCCTTCTGCAGCCACAAGGCAGCAGGGATAGCCCCTCTCGTGCTGAAGTTCTTCTTAAAAAAACAAAGAGAATAAAATAATAGAATTAATGTAATGAATAATAAAATAATGAAAATGAAACTGTTTTTTACAGAAGCAGATCTGGAATTTCATGTATTGGTGGCATTAAAAGCAGAAAATGGGCCTAGAAGCCTGGTGGGGTGGCTTATGCCTGTAATCCCAGCACTTTGGGAGGTCGAGGCGGGCAGATCACGGGGTCAGGAGATCGACACCACCCTGGCTAACACGGTGAAACCCCGTCTCTACTAAAACTACAAAAAATTAGCCAGGCCTGGTGGCGGGTGCCTGTAGTCCCAGCTACTCAGGAGGCTGAGGCAGGAGAATGGCGTGAACCCGGGAGGTGTAGCTTGTAGTGAGCTGAGATCGTGTCACTGCACTCCAGCCTGGGCAAGAGAGCAAGCCTCTGTCTAAAAAAAGAAAAGAAAAGAAAAGAAAAGAAAATGGACCTATAGAGCTCAATTTAATGGCAAAAAATTAAGGAAAGAATAAAAAGACTCTGCTAATAATGGTGACATGAGTTGTTCATATTGTCATTTTCTCTGGGACCTAATATTTGGAGAAGGTGGGACCACCTGCCACCAGGCTCCAGGTGATTTTCAGGCTGTTCCCCCAAATCACTGCAGCCTCTTCCCTGCTGATCCCTTGATGCTGCTGCCGTGCCGGGCGTCCTGTGTGCCAGGAGGCACCTCGGCAGCTTCCAGTGGGATAGGTCTGCGGCATTCTGAGCCTGAATGCCGTGATCTCTGGGAAGTAAGGAGACATAAAGAGGAAGGGTTCAGGGAAGGAGTGGCCACTTCTCAGGGATCAGTCTCAGGCCCGAGCTGGGAAGAATCCCCTTTCAGGACAATGGCTCCAGGCTGAGGTCAACGTTGTTTCTGTGCATTATGATGACTGACCTGCACCCATAGGGAAGTGTATCCCGGCTCCTTTTTTCCAGGTGATGTTGGGAACACCTTGAAATGGGCACTGGTGGATTTCAATTACAGCCTTCCAGAAGCCACTCCGAATGGAAATTGAGCTAGGGGATGTAGCTGGAGGAAGTTAACAACTCTGGGTCTTGAACAACAATTTTCACATACAATATAGTGTACAGGGAAAAATAAAGCCTCGGGACCCCTAATCACAGCCAAAAAGGAAAAAAAATATTAAGCTGGAAGCTGAATTACACAGGAAACTGCCTTTCCTTTTGTTCCTAAGCAGATAGCTACAGATAAAGGGTTACATATCTCCACCGGAAGCTGCGAGCAGGTGTATGTTCACCTTATCTTATGTAAAGGACTGATTTACTGCATGTGAGATGAAGACATAACTGACCATTCCCCACGTGCTCTCTATCTCTTGCAACCTGAGAATGACCACAGACTCCCTCTTTCCCCTCCAGCCCACCCTTCCCTCCAGCCCACGCTTCCTCTTCAGCCCACCCTTCTCCTTTAACTACTGAAGCCCTCAATATCACCTTGGGAGGAAGGCACAGACCACAGACTGTTTCTGTGATTCCGTGTTTTTTTCTTCCAAGCAAGTCCTTAACCTTGGCAGAATTAACTTTTCAATGGATTGAGATCGGTCTCAGGTACCTTTTGGTTTACAATCGCATGCCTCAGCCATCGTACAGCTCTCTGGCGTTTGTCCTCTTTTACCAAAGGAGGAAGGTGGATTCCATGACCCTAAAACGTCTACAGGTCTCCATAGGTTTCTGGGGGGACACAATTACCTAAGAGATTAGAGAGAGCATCATAAAATATGAGTAGACGGTGTGTGGCAGTTATGGTTAAGTTTGGCTGCATAAAACAGAAGACTCAAGCTAACAGAGGTTCACACCTATAAAGGTCTGTCTTTTCACACGAACGGAATATGAAAGTAGGCAATCCTCCCCTGTGCACTGGATCTGTGATCTTATCAGAGAGCCCAGCTTCTCCTATTATTCTCTCAAGCACTTTGACTGAAGGTGGTTGTATCTTCTAGATCACCTCATGCCCCAAGATAGCAGCTTTGTTCCTGCAATCACAGCTGCATTCAAAGCAGCAGGAAAAAGAAAAAATAAAAAAGAGCCATACTCAGTAGTTTGGCTCCTTTTAAGGAGTCCTTTTGGACGTCCTTCTCAACAATTCTACTTATATCACATGGGCCAGAATGGACCCACATGGCCGCATGGGTGTACAAAGACAGCTGGGGAATGAAGCATTTAGTGCAGAGCCTTGGTCACAAAAGGAGGAGGAAATGGATGTTGAAGCAACTGTTTCTGTCACATGGCGTTTTAGTTGAGCTTGGAAGGATGAGTGGGTTATTCACAGACAGGCTTGGAGAGAGACACAAGCAAGGATCGTGTGTGGAAGAAGCACGCCGGGAATTCGCAGGATAAAAAGAGCCTTCCCCTCACT
>NW_012101527.1:2301-10920 GCF_000951045.1 Mandrillus leucophaeus | reverse complement strand
TGTGTGTGTGTGTGTGTGAGACTCACTCTCTTGGTTTCTCACTCTCACTCTCCGTCTCGTAGCTCTCTTTGGTGAGGCGAGCCCCATGGTCTGGCTCCCAACAGCCACTGCCCCTTGCCCCCTGTCTATGGGGAGCCACGGTGGACTCACAGCCTGTTTCCGATATTGGGAGCAATATCATTTGTCCCTCTGGAAATTATGAACTCTTTCACAGACGGGTGTACACTCCCAGTGTGTACACCCTCAGAAGGTGTATTGGGAGTCTGTATTGCGAGTCATATCATCCTCTTCCTCCCTGAATATTACGAGCAGTATCCCAGGAATTTTGTACTCCCTGCGATATTGGGTGTCATATCCTCCTCTCCGACGTGGAAATTCG
This sequence comes from Mandrillus leucophaeus, assembly GCF_000951045.1. Taxonomy (NCBI): domain Eukaryota; kingdom Metazoa; phylum Chordata; class Mammalia; order Primates; family Cercopithecidae; genus Mandrillus; species Mandrillus leucophaeus. Next base: position 10,541 of record NW_012101527.1, on the reverse strand, counting down.
AAGCGATATCACTTGGGGTGTGTACACCTTCTGTGATGTTGAAAGCAATATCATCCTATTCTCGGTGGATATCAGGAAAAAGCCTATTAATTATTAGTATTAACAAATATAATAAAATTTATAGTAATTATCAATATTAATGATCACAATAAACTTAGTAAAAATTAATACTGGTTTACAATGTTAAGGATTTGTAATAATAATTAATAGTAATATTACCATTAGTAATAAATTAATGATATCAGCAAATAATGTTACTTAAATCAATACAAAGTGATGCTGGTAATAAAATAATCAGTATTAGGGACTAATAATATGGTTTAATGACATTAGTACTAATAATTACTTTTAAGCATGCATGATCATGTATTTAAAATAATTATCCATAATTAATAATGGTATCCTAGTAATTATTAGTATCATTGATAATTATTAAAAGTGATCATTGATGTTTAACAATCATATTATTATTCCTAATGCCACAGGGAGTGTACACCTAACTGTGATATTGTTCCTAATATCCAGGGACGGAGAGCATGATTTGAGTTTTAATATCGCAGTAGGTGTACACTCACCCCATGACACTGATCTTAATATCCAGCGGGGTAGAGTATGAGATGACTCCCAACATAGCAATGAATGGACAGCCATGTGGTAATATTGCTTCTAATATTCCTGGAAGAAGCCTATACTATTACTCCCAATATCGCAGGGAGGGTACAGCTCTTCTGTGATATTGTTTCTGGTATCCGGAGGGGAGGAGGATGATAATAATTCGCAGACTGTGTTCACCCGCCCTGTGATATTGTTATTAATATCCTGGAAGGGAGAGGGTGATATTACACTGCGTACAGCAGGAGGCGTACACCCAGCCTGGGATATTGTTCCTAATACCCACGGAGGGGAGAGGCTGATGTTACTGCCACTATGGCAGGGGGTGTACATCCACCCTGGGACATTCTTCTTAATATTCCAAAGCCGAGAGGTTGATATTACTCCCAGTATCGCAGACACAGTACAACCTCGTGTGATACTCTTCCTGATATCCAGAAGGGGAGAAGATGGTATTAATCCCCATATGGCAGGAGGTGAACACAAACTCTGTGATATCTGTGAGGCACCCCCGTGATCTGGCTCCCGACAGCCACGACCCCCACCTCCTGGCCGTCGGGAGAGACATCACAGGGGCATAAGGCACCCCCTGCGATCTGGCCCATAAGCCACCCCCCGCACGCACCATGGCTGTCAGGAGTCACATCACCGGGGCTGAGGCACGCCCCCCGATCGGGCTCCCAAAAGCCAATACCCCTCGCCCCCTGGCTATCGGGAGCCACTTCGCCAGGGGGTGAGGCATGCCCCCCGAACTGGCTCCCAACAGCCACCACCTCCTCCCTCTCTGGCCATTGAGAGCGTCATCGCCGGGGAGTGAGGCACCCCACGCTATCTGCCTCCCAACAGCTACACCCCTCGCCCCCTGGCTATTGGGAGCCATGGTGGACTCACAGCTTGTTTCTGATATTGTGAGTAATATCCTCTGCCCTTTTGGAAATTATGAACTCTTTCACAGACGGGTGTAGGACCCGGTGTGTACACCCTTAGAGGGTGTAGACAGGTCTGTATTGGGAGTCATATCATTCTCTTACTCCCTGAATATTAAGAGCAGTATCCCGGGAGAGTTTCTACTCTCTGCGTTATTGGGTGTCATATCATCCTCTCCCAGGCGGAAATTCCAAGCAATATCCCTGGGGGCATATACACCTTCTGTGATATTGAAAGTAATATCATCCTCTCCCCGGTGGATATCAGGAACAAGTCTATTAATTATTAATATTAACAAATAAAATAAATATTAATAGTAATTATCAATATTAATGATCACAATAAAGAGAGTAAAAATTTATACTGGTTTAAAATGTTAACAATTTGTAATAATAATTCATGGTAATGTTACTATTAATAATAAAATAATGATATCAGCAATTAGTGTTTCTTAAATCAATATAAAGTGATTCTGGTAATGAAATAGTTTTAGGGAGTAATGAAATTGTTAAATGATATTAATATTAATAATTAATTTTAAGCGTGCATAATCATGTAATTAAAATAATTATCCATAATTAATAACGGCATGCAATTAATTATTGGTATCATTGAGAATTATGAAAATCGATCATTGATGTTTAACAATCATATTATTACTCCTAACACCACAGGGAGTGTATACCTACGTGTGATATTGTTCCTAATATCCAGGGACGGAGAGCATGATTTTAGTTTTAATATCGCAGTAGGTGTACACTCACCCTATGACACTGATCCTAATATCTAGGGGGGTAGAGTATGACATGACTCCCAACATAGCAGTGAATGGACAGCCACTTGGTAATACCGCTCCGAATATTCCTGGAAGAAGCCTATGCTCTTACTCCCAATATCGCAGGGAGTGTAGAGCTCTTCTGTGACATTGTTCCTAGTACCTGGAGGGGGAAAGGATGACAATAATTCGAAGGCTGTGTTCACCCGCGCTGTGATATTGTTATTAATATTCTGGAAGGGAGAGGGTGATATTACACTCTGTCCAGCAGGAGGGGTACACAGAGCCTGGGATATTGTTCCGAATATCCATGGAGGGGAGAGGCTGATCTTACTCCCAAAATGGCATAGGGTGTATATCGGCCCTGGGACATTCTTCTTAATATTCCATTGCCCAGAGGTTGATATTTCTCCCAGTATAGCAGACACAGTACAACCCTATGTGATACTCTTCCTGATATTCGGAAGGGGTGATGATGGTATTAATCCCCATATGGCAGGAGGTGAACATAAACTTTGTGATATCTGTGAGGATCCCCCCACCATCTGACATACAGCAGTCACCTCCCCTCGCCCTGTGGCTGCTGGGAGCCCCATCGCCGAGGGTGTGAGGCACCACCCGCGATCGGCCCCCCAGCAGGAGACCCATCTCGCCCCCTGCAGCTGGGAGTCCTATTGTTGGGAGGTGAGGCAAGCGCCCCCATCGCCTCAGAGAAGCCGCCCCGCCGCCCCTGGCTGGTGGGAATCGCATCCATGGGGGGTGAGATACGACCCCCGATCTGCTGTCCAGCAGCCACCCCTCCTCGCCCCCTGGCTACTGGGAGACACATCGAAGGTGGGTGAGGTACGCTCCAGATTGGCTCCTGAAGCGCCGTCACTACCCAACCCCCGGCTGCTCAGAGCCCCATTGCCGGGGAATGAGGCATCCCTGGCGATAGACCTTACAGAAACTGCCTGCCACCACACCATCAATGCTGGAAGCCCCATCCCCAGAGGTGAGGCACCCCCTGTGACTGACATCCCAGCAGCCATGACCCCTCGCTCCCTCGGCTGCTGGGAGCCCCGTGGACCGGGAGTGAGGCAACCCCCTGCGACCAGCCTCCAAGCAGCCGCCACCGCTTTGTCCCCCACCTGCAGTGGGCGCTTTGGTGGACTCAGAGCCTGTGTCTGATATTCTGAGTAAAATCATTTTGCTCTCTGGAAATTATGATCTCTTCCACAGACGGGTGTATACCCTCAATGTGTCCACTCTCAGAGGGTGTGTTGGGGGTCATATCATTCTCTACCTCTCTGAATATTAAGAACGATAATGCAGGAGAATTTCTATTCACTGCCATATTGGGTGTGACATCATCTTCTCCCATTTGGAAATTGGTACAAATATGATTGGGGACGTGAACAACTTCTGAGATATTGAAAGTAATGTTATGTTATACCTGGGAGATATCAGGAACAAGTCCATTAATTAGCAATATTAATGAATATAATAAAATTATTAATAATTATTGATATTAATGAGCATAATAAACAGTAAAAATTAATATGATGGGTCCCCCAGCAGCCGAGGGGTCGGGTGGGGGCGGCTGCTGGGGGCCCGATCGAGGGGCGTGTCCCCACCCCGCCAATGGGCCCCCCAGCATCTGGAGTCACTGGGTGACAGCTGTTGGTTTTGAGATCACTAGGGTTGCCTTGCTGATATCACAGAATTTATGTTCACCTGTTACCAAGGGGATTGGTAGCATCCTGTCCCCTTCCTGATATCTGGAAGAGTATCTCAATTTGTACTACTGTGTCTGCCATCCTGGGAGTAAGATGAAGCTATCGGCCTTGGAATATTAATTACAATGTTCCAGGGTGGATGTACATCCTCTGCCATTTTGGCAGTTAGAATAACCTCTCCCCTCCATGGATATTAGGAACAATATCCCAGGCTGGGTGTTCTGTTCCTGCCATACGGAGTGTAATGACACCCTCTCCCTTCCACGATATTAATAATAATATCGCCGGGCGGCTGAACACAGCCTGTGAATTATTATCATCCTCCACCTCTCCAGGTACTGGAAACAATATCACAGAAGATCTGTACACTTCCTGCGATACTGGGAGGAATAGCCTAGACGTCTTCCGGGAATATTAGGAGTAATATTACCGGGTGGCTGTCCATTCATTGCTATGTTGGGAGTCATGTCATACTCTATACCCCTAGATATTAGGATCAGTGTCACGGGGTGAGTGTACACCTACTGCGATATTAAAACTAAAGTCTTGGTCTCCGTTCCTGGATATCAGGAACCATATCACAGGTAGGTGTACACTCCCTCTGGTATTAGGAGTAATAATATGGTTATTAATCATCAATGATCGATTTTAATAATTATCAATGATACTAATTATTAATTGGATACAATTATTAATTATGGATAATTCTTTTAAACACATGATTATGCACGCCTGAAATTAATTATTAATATTAATGTCATTGAACAATATTATTAGTCCCTAATACTAATTATTATTTCATTACCAGCATCACTATGTATTGATTTAAGGGACATTAGTTGCTGATATCATTATTTAATTATTAATAGTCATATTATTATTAATTATTATGACAAATCCTTAATATATTAAACCAGTATTAATTTTTACTAAGTTTACTGTGATCATTAATATCGATAACTACTAATAATTTTTATAACATTTATTAATATTAATAATTAATAGACTTGTTCCTGATATCCGCAGGGGAGAAGATGATATTACTTTCAATTTCACAGAAGGTGTACACGCCCCCTGTGATAGTACTACGAATTTTCGTGTGGGAGGGGATGATATGATACCCAATATCACAGGGAGCAGAAACTCTCCCGGGATAGTGTTCTGAATAATCCGGGAGGAAGAGGTTGATATGACACCCGATACACCTGGTGAGGGTGGACTCATTGAGGGTCTACACCTGTGTGTGAAAGAGATCATAATTTGCAGTGGGGATGCTATAACTCATAACTCACAATACCAGAAACAGGATGTGAGGGCACTATGGCCTGCAGCAGCTGGGGGGGCGGGTGGAGGCAGCTGCTGGGAGGCCGATCGCGTTGGCTGGCCGACGCCCCGGCGATGGGGCCCCCAGCAGCCTGGGGATCGGGTGGGGCCAGCTGCTGGGAGGCCGTTCGGGGGGCGTGGCCCACCCTCACCCCCCCCCAGGCGATGAGGCCCCCTGCAGCCGGGGGTAATGGGTGGCAGCTGTTGGTTTTGAGATCACTAGGGTTGCCTCGCAGATATCACAGAATTTATGTTCACCTGTTACCATAAGGGGATTGGTAGCATCCTCTCCCCTTCCTGATATCTGGAAGAATATCACAGGTTGTACTACTGTGTCTGCCATACTGGGAGTAAGATGGAGCTGTCGGCCTTGGAATATTAAGTAGAATGTTCCACAGTGGATGTACACCCTCTGCCATGTTGGGAGTAATATCAACATCCCCCTCTATGGATATTAGGAACAATATCCCAGGCTGGGTGTACCCCTCCTGCTGTACGGAGTGTAATATCACCCTCTCCCTTCCCCGATATTAATAACAATATCCCTGGGCGTGTGAACACAGCCTGTGAATTATTATCTTCCTCTTTCCCTCCGGGTACTAGGAACAATATCACAGAAGAGCTGTACACACCCTGCGATATTGATTGAAATAGCCTAGACTTCTTCCGGGAATATTAGGTGCAATATTACTGTGTGGCTGTCCATTCATTGCTATGTTGGGAGTCATGTCATACTGTACACCCCTGGATATTAGGATCAATGTCACGGGGTGAGTGTACGCCTACTGCGATATTAAAACTAAAATCTTGCTCTTCGTCCCTGGATATCAGGAACAATATCACAGGTAGGGGTACACTCCCTGTGGTTTTAGGAGTAATAATATGGTTATTAAACAGCAATGATCGATCTCAATAATTATCAATGATACTAATAATTAATTGGATACCATTATTAATTATGTATAATTCTTTTAAATACATGATTATGCATGCTTGAAATTAATTATGTATATTAATGTCATTGAACAATATTATTAGTCCCTAACACTAATGTTTATTTTCTTACCAGCATCACTTTGTATTGATTCAAGGAAGATTAATTGCTGTTATCATTATTTTATTATTAATAGTGATATTACTATTAATTATTATGACAAATCGTTAAGGTTTTAAACCAGTATTAATTTTTACTAAGTTTACTGTGATCATTAATATTGATAATTACTAATAATTTTTATTACATTTATTAATATTAATAATTAATAGACTTGTTCCTGATGTCCACCGGGGAGAAGATGATATTACTTTCAATGTCACAGAAGGTGGACGCGCCCCCAGTGATAGTACTACGAATTTCTGTGTGGGAGGGGATGATATGATAACCATTATCACAGGGAGTGGGAACTCTCCTGGGATAGTGTTCTTAATATTCAGGGAGGAAGAGGATGATATGACTCCCGGTACACCCTCTGAGGGTGGACACATTGGGGGTATACACCCATCTGTGAAAGAGGGCGTAATTCCCAAATGGAGAGATGATTTTACTCACAATAGCGGAAACAGGCTGTGAGTCCTCTGTGCCTCCCAATAGCCAAGGGGCGAGGCGGAGTGGCTGTTGGGAGCCAGATCACGGGCGCGCCTCACCAAAGAAAGCTGCGAGGTGCAGAGTGAGAGTGTGAAACCAAGAGAGTGAGTCACACACACACACACACACACACACACATACACACACACAGAGAGAGAGAGAGAGAGAGAGAGAAAGAAACAGGGAGAGTGAGAGAAACCGAGAGAGAGATAGAAAAAGTCAGAGAAGCAGAGACACAGAGAGACATAGAAAGATGGAGAAAGAGATGAGGGGAAGAGAGAAACAGAGACATACACAGAGTCTTAAAAGGATACAGAGAGAGACAGTGCAACCAGGAGAGAGAGGCACACAGGGAGAAACAGAGACAGACAAAGTGAGAGGCAGAGAGAGATGGAAAGAGAGATGGGGAGAGGGACAGAAAGAGAGAAGCAAAAGCACAACATTCGTTGAATTGCTTCTCCCTGAACTCAGCATTCTATTTCTGCACTTTCAGTCACCACCAAGAATCTTTCTATGTCACCTGTCCTCCTTCCTTCCCCATCTTCCTCATGCCCTCTTACTAAAGCCTCCTGAAATCTGCCTTCCCAATGACAACTCCTTGAAATGTCACCGCTGACTTCCAAACCACCAGCAAATAAAAAAGGTTTTTAAAACAATTACTTCCACCTGTTTCTCAGTTTTGCTAAAGGTTATGGTGCTGTTTCTTAATACCTCTCTCGAAAATCTTTCTCTCTGTTTTTTATTTCTTTCCATGAATTAACATCGAGATAGAGCACAACATATCATAGTGAATATAGACTATAAAGGATGTTTTGTGTATACCTTATTTTTAGTGATATACACTGTATAAGTAATTTATTTTTGCCATTTCTTTCTTACTATGGTTTGATAGTGTCCCCCAAATTTCAAGTGTTGGAAACTGCATCTCCCATGTAGTAGGGCTGAGGGAAGGGATCTTTATGGGATGCTCAGGTCATGAGGGTTTCACCCTTGTGAGTGGACTAATGTTGTTATTGGTGTAGTGGGTTCCTTATCACAAGAGTTGGTCTGTTACAAAAGTGAGTTTGACCGCTCTTACTCCTTCATGCTCTCTTGCCCTTCCACCTTCCTGTGGGCTGACACAGCACAAAGATCCTTGCCAGATGCCCGCCACCCCTTAACCTTGGGCTTCCCACTTCCAGGACTGTGAAAAATGAATCACTGTTTTTGTAAATTACCCAGTCTCAGACACTCTGCTAAGAGAAGCAGAAAACAGGCTAAGACAAAATGTTTTAGGATCCTCTTCCCTCACAGTTGCAGT
>NW_012101527.1:0-2041 GCF_000951045.1 Mandrillus leucophaeus | reverse complement strand
CTTGTTTTTAAACAATCCCCAAGAAGACGACATCTTAGCATTACATATAATTGAGTTGTAAATCTTCTAAATTCAGAAAGAAAGAATATGGAAATCATTCAGAAGCCCTTGAGTTTTTAACGAGAAGAATCTGCAGTGAGGGGAAGACTCTTTTTATCCTGCGAATTCCCGGCGTGCTTCTTCCACACACGATCCTTGCTTGTGTCTCTCTCCAAACCTGTCTGTGAATAACCCACTCATCCTTCCAAGCTCAACTAACACGCTATGTGACAGAAACAGTTGCTTCAACATCCATTTCCTCCTCCTCTTGTGACCAAGGCTCTGCACTAAATGCTTCATTCTCCAGCTGTCTTTGTACACCCATGCGGCCATGTGGGTCCATTCTGGCCCATGTGATATAAGTAGAATTGTTGAGAAGGACGTCCAAAAGGACTCCTTAAAAGGAGCCAAGCTACTGGGTATGGCTCTTTCTTATTTTTTCTTTTTCCTGCTGCTTTGAATGCAGCTGTGATTGTAGGAACAAAGCTGCTATCTTGGGGCATGAGGTGATCTAGAAGATACAACCACCTTCAGTCAAAGTGCCTGAGGGAATGATAGGAGAAGCTGGGCTCTCTGATAAGATCACAGATCCAGTGCACAGGGGAGGATTGCCTGCCTTCAGATTCCGTTCATGTGAAAAGACAGACCTTTATAGGTGTGAACCTCTGTTAGCTTGAGTCTTCTGTTTTATGCAGCCAAACTTAACCCTAACTGCCACACACCGTCTACTTATATTTTATGATGCTCTCTCTAATCTCTTAGGTAATTGTGTCCCCCCAGAAACCTATGGAGAGCTGAAGGGGTTTTAGGGTCATGGAATCCACCCTCCTCCTTTGGTAAAAGAGGACAAAGACCAGAGAGCTGAGCGATGGCTGAGGCATGCGATTGTAAACCAAAGGTACCTGAGACTGATCTCAATCCATTTAAAAGTTAATTCTGCCAAGGTTAAGGACGTACTTGGGAGAAAAAAACATGGAATCACAGAAACAGTCTGTGGTCTGTGTCTTCCTCCCAAGACGATTTTGAGGATTTCAGTAGTTAAAGGGGAAGGGTGGGCTGAAGAGGAAGGGTGGGCTGGAGGGAAGGGTGGGCTGGAGGGGAAAGAGGGAGTCTGTGGTCGTCCTCAGGTTGCAAGAGAAAGAGAGCAAGTGGGGAATGGTCAGTTACGTCTTCATCTCACATGCAGTAAATCAGTCCTTTACATAAGATAAGGTGAACATAGACCAGCTTCCTGTGGAGATATGTAACCCTTTATCTGTAGCTATCTGCTTAGGAACAAAAGGAAAGGCAGTTTCTCGTATAATTCAGCTTCCAGCTTAATGTTTTCTTCCTTTTTGGCTGTGAATTGGTGTCCCGAGGCTTTATTTCTCCCTGCACACTATATTGTGTGTGAAAAATGTTCTTCGGGACCCAAAGTTGTTAACTTCCTCCAGCTACATCCCTTAGCTCAATTTCCATTTGGAGTGGCTTCTGGAAGGCTGGAATTGAAATCCACCAGGGCCCATTTCAAGGTGTTCCCAACATCGCCCAGACACGCTTCCCTGTGGATGCAGGTCAGTCATCATAATTCACAGAAACAGCGTTGACCTCAGCCTGGAGCCATTGCCCTGAAAGGGGATTCTTCCCAGCTCGGGCCTGAGACTGATCTCTGAGAAGTGGCCGCTCCATCCCTCAACCCTTCCTGCTTGTGTCTCCTTACTTCCTAGAGATCACGGCTTTCAGGCTCAGAATGCCGCAGGCCTATCCCACTGGAAGCTGCCGAGGTGCCTCCTGGCACAGAGGACGCCCGGCACGGCAGCAGCATCAAGGGATCAGCAGGGAAGAGGCTGCAGTGATTTGGGGGAACCGCCTGAAAATCACCTGGAGCCTGGTGGCAGGTGGTCCCACCTCCTCCCAATATTAGGTCCCAGAGAAAATGACAATATGAGCAACTCATGTCACCATTATTAGCAGAGTCTTTTTATTCTTTCCTTAATTTTTTGCCATTAAATTGAGCTCTATC
>NW_012101526.1:355952-373507 GCF_000951045.1 Mandrillus leucophaeus | reverse complement strand
GGGACTTGGATAGGGATTGCATTGAATCTGTAGATCAATTGATGGAGTATTGCCATCTTAACAATACTGAATCTTTCATTCCATGCATGTGAACGCCCTTCTATTTACTTAGTTACTCTATAATTTAACTCAATGATGCTTTATAGTTTTCACTGCACTTGTGTACCTCCTTAAATTCATTCCTAAATATTTTATTCTTTTTGATGTTGTTATAAACAAAAGTGTTTCTTAATCCATTTTCAGATTGTTCATTGCTAGTACATAGAGCAGGAACTTATATTTGTATGTAGCTCTTGTATTCTGGAACCTTGCTGAATTCATTTATGAGCTCAAATAGATGTTTCATGAATTTTTAAATATTTATAAATACAAGGTTGTGTCATCTGTGATTAGAGATAGTGCTACTTTCCTTTTCAATTTGGATATCTTTTACTCTTTTTCTTGCCTAGTTGTCCAGTAAAATGTTGAACAGATGTCATGATATTGGACATTCTTCTATTTTTCCTGACTTCATGGGGAAAGCTTTCAGTCTTTCCCCTTTAAGTATGATGTTAGTTGTTGCTTTTCTTTCTGTTTAGAGGACAATTACCATTTAAGGTTTAATTGGGATCAGTTGTAGTAGTAGTCATTTTTGTTTTTTAGGTAGAATGAGGTAAAAATATGAATAAAAACAAGAATGTGATTTTAAATGTGTGGGATATAAGAAATATGATATACACACCACCACAAGGAGATGAGGTAGTCAGTGGCAAAAAGGGTAGTTAATGGAAGGAAAATAAGATTATTTATTTATTTACTTGCTTATTTTTTGATGGAGTCTCACTCTGTTACCAAGGCTGGAGTTCAGTGGCTATATCTCGGCTCACTGCACTCTCTGCCTCCTGGTTCACACCATTCTCCTGCTTCAGCCTCCCGAGTAGCTGGGACTACAGATGCCTGCCACCATGCCTGGCTAATTTTTTGTATTCTTTTTTTAGTAGAGATGGGGTTTTACTGTGTTAGCTAGGATGGTCTTGATCTCTGGACCTTGTGATCCACCCGTCTCGGCCTCCCAAAGTGCTGGGATTACAAGCGTGAGCCACCGGCAATAAAGGAAATAAGATTATTTATTCTTAATAAAGGTTAAGGACATTTTTAGATAGTTTTACTCCAAAGTCTGAGGATAAAATAGCAAATTTGGAATCTTCATGGGTCACTTGAAATAGCCTTTTGACTCAAACATGTAAGTTCCTTGTGGGCAAGGGATGTCCTATTCATCTTTGGGCTTCTGAAACACACAGACCATAGTGGGGTTTCAGTAAGAATTAGTTTAATTGAATTATACATTTTTATAGTAATCACCCAACTGTCAAGTTTCATCTTACATAAATAAAATGGAAGCTGCCCCATTCTATCTATTTAAGTAGCAGGCCACGTTAAAAAAAAAAAAGTATGCTACATAAGATATTAATATCCATTGATGATCCAAGGTTCTGAGATGCCCAGGGACTTCCCATCCACAAATGGGAGGTTGGTTACTCACCTCCTTAACTTCTTTTAGAAGTTCAAGGGCACAAGTGAAGTCAGGAGGAGTACTCAATAGCTGTTCTTTCAGATGGTTCCCAAAAGCATTGTACATTGCCCCTGTGAAACTGCTTTCCACACTATAAAAAGGGTTAAATGAGGGCAGGCGCGGTGGCTCATGCCTGTAATCCCAGCACTTTGGCAGGCCGAGGTGGGTGGATCACGAGGTCAGGAGTTCAAGACCAGCCTGGCCAAGATGGTAAAACCCCGTCTCTACTAAAAATACAAAAATTGACCAGGCATGGTGGCAGGTGCCTGTAATCCCAGCTACTCAGGAGGCTAAGGCAGAGAACTGATTGAACCCGGGAGGCAGAGGTTGCAGTGAGTAAAGATTGCACCACTGAACTCCAGCCTGGGTGACAGACTGAGACTCCGTCAAAACATAAAAAATAAAAATAAAAAGGGTTAAATGAGTAGATTGCTTTTTACCTAGATAATTGATACAGGATCATAATCTCCCAAACAGCATTTAAAATCATGAAAGACCATTACATTGACAGGCTAAGAGAACCTATGTTTAGACTTGAGAAGGGCTGAATAAACTGAAGTTAGTCTCAGATGAAAAAGCGTTGGCTAAATTCTCTTAGAAAGCTACCTCATGGTTCCAGAGATGCTCTCTTCTTGCAGCAGGAAGAACCATAAACTAGGAGTACAGCCCGACTTCTAACCCTAGTTCTGCATCTAGTCTGGATATGTGACTTAGTTTCCACTGCCATAGACTTAAACCTTTGAACCAGATGCTATTTTTCCTTTAGGCCTGAAATCTAGGAAAGGATTTTACCTCTTGATAATACTTGAAGGTCTTTTGAGATGCTTTAAGTTCAGCAAGCCCAAAACTGTCTCCTTCAGACAGAACAGACTTTAAACCAATGAAGATAAAAACAAAACAAAACAAAGAAGCGTATTACATAATGACAAAGAGTTCAATTAAACAGGAAGATCTAACTACCCTAAATATATATACACCCAACATGGGAGCACACAGATTCATAAATCAAGTTCTTAGAGACCTTCAAAGGGCCTTAGATACCTACACAATAATAGTTGGAGGCTTTAACACTACACTGACATCATTAGATAGAGCAACGAATGAGAAAATTAGCAAGGGTATTCAGGACCTGAACTCAGCACTGGATCAAATGGACTTGATAGACATTACAGAACTCTCCATACAGAACCAACAGAATATACACTCTTCTCATCTCTACATGGCACATACTCTAAAATCAATCACATAATTGGAAGTAAAACACTTAGCAAATACAAAATAACTGAAATCATAACAAACAATCTCGTGAACCACAGTGCAATCAAAATAGAAATTAAGACTAAGAAATTCACTCAAAACCATACAATTACATGGAAATCGAATGACCTGCTCTTGAATGACTTTTGGGTAAATAACAAAATTAAGGTAGGCATCAGAAGTTCTTTGAAACTAATGAGAACAAAGATATGACATACTAGAATCTCTGGGACACAGCTAAGGTAGTGTTAATTTATGGCACTAAATGTCCACCTCAAAAAGATAGAAACACCTCAAGTTAACAACCTAACATCATAACTAAGATAACTAGATACTCAAAAGCATACCAATCCGAAAGCTAACAGAAGAAAAAAAATAACCAGAATTAGAGCTGAACTGAAGGAGACTGAGACACAAAAATCCATTCAAGAGATCAACCAATCCAGGAGCTGTTTTTGAAAAACGTTAATAAAATATATAGGCCACTAGCTAGACTAATAAAGAAGAAAAGAGAGAAGATTCAAATAAACACAATCAGAAACAACAAGGAGGATATTACTACTGACCCCATAGAAACATAAATAATCATTAGAGAATATTATGAACACCCCTGTGCACATTATGAACTAGAAAATCTGGAAGATATGAATAAATTCCCGGACACATACACATCCCAGGACTGAACCAGGAAGAAATTAAATTCCTGAACAGACCAATAACAAGCTCCAAAATTGAGTTAGTAAAAAAAATAGCCTACCAACCAAAAGAAGCCCAGGATCAGAGAGATTCATAGCTGAATTCTATCAGATATAAAAGAAGAGTTTGTACCTTTCCTGCTGAAACTATTTCAAAAAATAAAGGTGGAGAGACTCCTCCCTAGCTCATTCTATGAGGCTAGCATCATCCTGATACCAAAACCTGGCAGAAACACAATGACAACACAGAAAACCTTAGCCTTATATCCTTGATGAACATTGATGCAAAAATTCCCAACAAAATACTGGCAAATCAAATCCAGCAGCACATCAAAAAGCTCATCTACCACGATCAAACAGGCTTCTTCCTGGGGATACAAGGTTGGTTCAACATACACAAGTCAATAATTGTGGTAAATCACATAAACAGAACTGAAGACAAAAACCACATGATCATCTCAATAGCTGCAGAAAAGACTTTCAATAAAATTCAACACCTCCTCATGTTAAAAACTTTCAATAAACTAGGCATTGAAGGAACATACCTCAAAAAAATAAGTGCCATCTATGACAAACGCACAGCCTACATTATACTGAATGGGCAAAAGCTGGAAACATTCCCCTTGAAAACCAGCACAAGACAAGATGCCCTCTCTCACCACTCATATTCAACATAGTATTGGAAGTCTTGGCCAGGCAATTAAGTAAGAGAAAGAAATAAAGAGCATCTAACTAGGAAGACAAGACGTCAAACTACCCTGTTTGCAGATGACATGATCCTATATCTAGAAAACCCCATAGTCTCAGTCCCAAAGTTCTTACACTGATATACAACTTCGGCAAATTCTCAGGATACAAAATCACTGTGCAGAAATCACTAACCTTCCTATACACAAACAACAGTCAAGCTGAAATCCAAATCAGGAATGCAATCCCATTCACAATTGTCAGAAAAAATTAAAGTACCTAGGAATAGAACTAAACAGGGAGGTGAAAGACCTCTACATGTAGAACTGCAAAACACTGTTCAGAGAAATCAGAGATGACACAAGCAAATGAAAAAAAAAAATCCATGCTCACGGATAGGAAGAATCAGTGTCATTAAAATGGCCATACTGCTGAAAGCAATTTATAAAGTAAATGCTATTCCTATTAAAGTACCATTGACATTGTGCACAGAACTAGAAAAAACTAAGTTAAAATTCATATGGAACCAAAAAACAGCCCGAATAGCCAATGCAATCCTAAGCAAAAAGAACAAAGCTGGAGACATCACGGTACCCGATTTCAAATTGTACTGCAGGACTACAGTAAACAAAACAGCATGGTACTGATACAAAAACAGACACACAGAACAATGGAACAGAATAGAGAATCCAGAAATAAGGCTACACACCTACAACTATCTGAACTTCTACAAAGCTGACAAGAACAAGCAATGTGAAAAGGATTTCCTGTTTAATAAATGATGCTGGGAAAACTGGCTAGTCACATGCAGAAGACTGAAACTGGATCCCTTATTTACATTGTATGCAAAAATCAACTCAAGATGGATTAAAGACTTAAATGTAAAACCCAAAATTATAAAAACCCTTGAAGATAACCTAGGCAATAGCATTCCGGATATAGGAACAGGCAAAGATTTCACCATGATGACACCAAAAGCAATTGCAACAAAAACAAAAATTGACAAATGAGATGTAATTAAACTAAAGAACTTCTGCACAACAAAGAAAACTATCAACAGAATGAACAGACAACCTACAGAATGGGAGAAAGTTTCTACAAACTGTACATCTGACAGAGTTCTAATATCCAGCATCTACAAGGAACTTAAATTTACAAGAAAAAACAAACGACCTGTTAAAAAGTGGGCAAAGTGCATGAACAGACACTTTTCAAAAGAAGACATACATGCAGACCAACAATCATAAAAAAAAATCTCAACATCACTGATCATTAGACAAGTGCACATCAAAACCACAATGAGATAGCATCTCACACCAGTCAGGATGGCCATTATTAAAAAATCAAAAAATAACAGATGGCAGTGAGGCTTGGGGGTGGGTGCAGGTAGGGGGGAAGGAAAACTTACACACTGCTGCTGAGGAGTGTAAGTTACTTCAAGCATTGTGGAAGGCAGTGTGGTGATTCCTCAAAGACCTAAAAACAGAACTACCATTCGTCCCAGCAATCTTACTACTTGGTACACACCCAAAGGAATATAAATTGTTCTATCATAGAGACACATGCACACATATGTTTACTGCAGCACTATTCACAAAAGCAAAGGCATGGAATCAACCTAAATACTCATTAGTAATAGACTGGATAAAGACAATGTACATATACACCATGGAATACTATGCAGCCATAAAAAGAACACAATCATGTCATTTGCAGAAACTTAGGTGGAGCTGGAGGCCATTATCTTTAGCCAAACTAATGCAGGAACAGAAAATCAAATACCACATGTTCTGACTTATAATTGGGAGCTAAATGATGAGAACACATGGACACATAGAGGGAAACAACACATACTGGGGCCTACTAGAGGGTGGAGGTTGGCAGGAGGGAGAGGATCAGGAAAATAATTAATGGACACTAGGTTTAATATCTGGGTGAGGAAATAATGTGTACCACAAACTCCCATGAAACAAGTTTAACTGTATAACAAACCTGCACATGTACCCCTGAACTTAGAATAAAACATAAATTAAAAAAGGAAAATGAAAAGAGAAAAAATTATTCAGTAACCGTGTTTTTTTGTTTTTGTTTTTTTTTTGTTTTTTTTTGTTTTTTTGTTTTTTTTTTTTTTCTGAAACAGGGTCTCACTCTGTTGCCCATTCTGGACTGCAGTGGCGTGATATTTGTTCACTGCAGCCTTGACCTCCCAGGCTGAGGTGACCCTCCCACCTCAGTCTTCTGAGTAGCTGGGACTACAGGTACACACCACCGTGCCAGGCTAATTTTTGTATTTTTTTGTAGAGACATGGTTTCACCATGCTGCCCAGGCTGGTCTTGAACTCCTAGGCTCAAGCAATTCGCCAGGTTTGGCCTCCTAAAGTGCTGGACTTACAGGCACAAGCAACTGTGCCTGGCCTACATTCAGTAAGCTTTTAAATAAAACAAACAACTATAACTGCTTTATTTTTAATATAGCCATGATATTTGGTGGATTTTCTTTGGATGCTATGCTTCTCGATTTATAATCATGTAATTCGAAATAATACTTTTATTAGTACCTATGTTAGTTCAGGTTCCGTGAGAAGCAGACACCAAGCTAAGACTCCTGTGAAAGAGATTAATTATGGGAAAAGGGGATAAAGGGGAGAGAGCAGAATAAATCAGGAAGAGCCTTTGGATCATAATGCAGAAATAATGTCTGTGAAAGGAGAAGGGGAAGCAAAATTAAAGATAGGTAGGAATACTTTCAGACTGCCTCACAGTTCTAAGGTTTCTGACAGGTTGATAGGGATACCATGAGTGAAAGTTGCCTGTTAGAAGTGTTCCTCATCTCTGAGGAATTGACCCGCACTACTATTTCCCACTCAGTGATTATCTAGGAGAAGTCTGGGGGAAGCATGGCTTTGGTGCAAATGCAATAGTTGGTCCGGAGGGGCAGCAGCTGGGGCCATCAAGTAACTATGCTCCCTATAGCCAGCAATCTGAGCAGCACATTTTCATAGTCACCACAGTCCACCTTTGTACTCCACAGATCTATTTCTCCATGCAGCTTCATGGAACAGTTCCTTACTTATTCCTTTGGGCTTTTCTTTATGAAAGCAAACTTTGAAGAGGGAGGATAGTGGGACACACTACAGTCCCCTTTGCTGCATTTAGTTTCTGGGCCAGAACTGGTAATTATTATCTTCCTTTTCCACTACCTACTTGAAATTTCCCTCACACACAGTTATTATTTTGACAAGTCTTGAAAGCTTACTTAGTCACGTGAACCAAACTTTCATTGTGGAGGTGTCCAAACTCTTTTCAATGACATTATCCATTCACAGTTAAACAAAGCAAGAGAATACCAGGAGGCACTCAAGTAGATCACCTGGATTCATATGTATTCCTTTCTGACTCATTTTACTAAAGCAGCCCTACTCCTCCTACAGATCATCGTCAATTACTCCTGCCACATGTGGATTCCCCTTCTTGCATGGCAGTTCCTGGATATCAGTAGTCCAATGCTTGTTCAAACCACTGCTGCGATCCTTGTGGGCCACTATGATGGGGAGTAGGCACACTCCTGCTTTCACCCCTTATTCCTAATCCCATTCTTCCAATTAGATCTAAAGCCTAACATATAGGTCTGTGATTTAATGTATATACTGCATCCTGGACGATGGCACCCAATTTTTTCAGGGTTTACTTTTATTGGTGCTTTTTCTTTGCCTTTAGAAGTGCTCTATGAGGTCAGCTCCTTCTGGATGGTGCCATATTTGATATGATAAGTGGATCCTCTTGTTCTGGACGCATTTGTGCCCCTTCTTTACTATGAAGTGACTATCCTGTTCAGATGCTGTGTTGTGTGGGATTCCAAGACTATGGATCAAGAACCTCCAAATCCCCCAGACGCTTATTGAGGCTGTGCAGGCAGAAAAGGCAAATCCACACCCAGAATAGGTACATATTTCTGTGAGCATGAACCAGTGACTGTTCCAGGATTAAAAAGCATCCAATATAATAAATTCACTGCTAAGTGGTCTTTATAAATAGTGTCGTATTTGAGATAGAACGTTGGTCGCTGTTGCTGCAGGTTGGATATTCACACAGGGAATCAGCTAAATTGTCTTGGTACACAGGAGTCTGTGATATTGGGCCCATATATTACCTCCATTTCTTCTGCCACGGCTAGTTCTTTGAGATGCCCATTGGACCAGTCCTGAGAAGGCCAAAATGAATGCTGGTTAATGCCAGTGGTCAAAGTTGCTTTGTCTACTTAGTTCTTCAGTTACTCTTTCACAATTGATGCCTTCTTGTGAACATTAAAATAGGATTGATACAAAAATCTTCCTTTTTCATGTCACTCCCAATATGTCTATCCACATTCCTCTACTCCAGACTTCCCTTTCTCTGATCTTTTCCTTTCAAGCTCCTGACCAGCTCACCAGACCTTTGGCTACCGTCAAATAATGCATATATATTACCATCTTGAACCACTTCTTTTTCTACAAAAAGTGGATAATCAGGTGCACTGCTTGCAGTCCTACCCACTGGGAAAATATTTTCCCTCCCTGCTGCCTTTCAGAACCACCTCTAAATGTGACTGTAATACAGTCACCACATATTTTGACTTACGTTCACATACCAAGCTGATCCTGTAAACCAAGCTTGAGCTTTCCTTCAACTGGTTATATGGGACCACATACTTTCATATGGCTATAGGTTTAAATGAAAGGAGAGGCACTGGTGCAACTGTGGTGGATAGCAGGGAGATCTGGGCTATCTGCTCGTATACCTAACCTGTGCCATCTGGTTTTCCTTGGACTTAATCTAGGATATTCTGTTTCCACTGTATTATGGGCTACTGCTGGGTTCATCTTACTTTATGACTTAGAGGGTATAAAATGTGTTGCTTCAAAAACCCAAAGAGGCCTGCCATATGCTGTGCTCCCTTCTTTGTGGGAGATGATGCAAGATGCAGTAACTTGTCTTTTACTTTGGAGGAGATATCCTGGCATTCTTACAACCACTGAACCTATTATAATTTCTGTAAAGTAATGGGCTTATCTTCCACAATGTAGAGCCCATGTGTCTTACAAAGACCTCTAGTGTAATAACCACATCTTGCGCTTCCTGTCCAATCAGCATATCACGGATATAATGGGTCAATGTGAAGCCCTGTGGGAGTGTATATTTTGTTTACCCTGAGGCAAAACTATAAATGAATGTTATCTCCATGTGAAAGTAAATGTTCTGATCCTTTTTTTAAGTAAATGCAAAAGAATACATTCACCACATCAAAAGCTACATATCACATACTTAGGTTTTGTTAATCTACTCCGGCAATGCTACCACATCAAGTACAGCAGCTTTTGTCAAGGATACTGCATGACTGGACTTGTGGTAGTATGCTATTATTCTCTAGGATTCAATTAGTTTCTGCAAAAGCAAGATTGGCAAAGCAAGTGAAAATATGATAGAGACCACAGCTCCTGTATCTACGAGGTCTTTAACAGTGACAGTGATTTCTTTCTCCACCTTGAGAATGCTGTATTATTTATGATTTACTGCCTTGCCCAGAAGTAAGGGCATCACTATAAGTTTCCACTTAACCTTTCCCACTATGAGAGTTCACAGGACAATGACTCAATACAGTAGTTTTCCAAATGCCATTTATATAAATCCTAATTATAAAATCAGGATGTGAGGGAAAAGAATATAGAAGCTGTAGATCCATAGAGAGCCAGACTTTACACAGAAATTTCTTTATTACCTGGCCCCTGTAAACTCCCACTATAATAGTGAGGCCATGATGATGCCTTTGGTATCTAGATATCAATGTCAGACTCAGGCACTGTGTTCAATAGTCGTTGAAATGTCTGGGTATTCTTATTCCCCTTGTATACTGTCATCTAATTAATGGCTGTAATTCCCTTTGTGGAAGGACTGAAATAATTATTGTAATGCAAACTTATTGAGATGCAACAAGGTTATTTTTTCAAGAGATCTGGCTCCTACTTTAATAAATGTGTTCTAGATCTAAAAATTAGCTTGGATTCAGCAACTGAACAAGGGTCATGACTTCTTATTGAGGAAACCTCTTTCAGCCTCCTAGTCTTACACTCTTGTATTTTTCAGCTTGTAAATGTTGAGCAACACCCATGTTGGCTGACCATCAAGGGCTGGTGATTGCTTGTGAAGCACTATCCTTGGCTGGGTTTTCTGGTCTTGCATAATATAGTCATTCTAGCCTGCCCTGGAACTTTGTATTTCTTCCTCTCTGGGATGCCAGGATACCTCAGTCATTTCTACTTCACTCAGCAGGGGCCATTGCTTTCTCCAGGCTTTGAAGAACCACACTAGCAGAACGTTTACTTTACTTCCTAGGGTCCTTGCTAGAGTGTTAAATCCCATGTTCCCAGAAAGTGCTTTCAACTCAATGACTATTGCTTATCCAGTATATTCTGGTTACCTTGATCAAGGATCATTAAAACCCAGTATCAAGGCTTCCCCAACTCCTACCAGTACATGCTATGTAATTCTAGCATACAACAACTTCAATATATAATCTAATTCCTTCCTTATCAGGCTCAGAATGCCCTTGGCTGCATCATGCTGTCACTTAGCCCTAATTAATGGTCTGGTAACCTTTTCAAGGAAGTAGGGGCAGTTTCTGAGGATGGCACCTGTTGCATTGCTGGGTGAGGCCTCTGTAACATGAGGAAAGTGTTTATTCTTATGAGACAATCATGGGCCATCTCTGCAGCTTCTGAGGGTTCAGAGTAATCTGCAGAACCAACATTCTCAGGACCATCTATCCAGAATGTCCACACCTGCTATGGTTTGGATATTTTGTCCCCTTCAAATCTCAGGTTGAAATATTATCCCCAAAGTTGGAGTTGGGTTCTGGTGGGAGACGTTTGAATCATGGGGTGAATCTCTCATGAATGGCTTTGTACCATCCTTGTGATAATGAGTGAATTCTCCTTCTATGAGTTAACATAAGATCTAGTTGTTTAAAAGAGCCTGGAACTCCCTCCTCTCTCTCTTCCTCCCACTTTCATCATGTTATATGCCTGCTTGCCCTTCACCTTCCACTATGATTGTAAGCTTCCTGAGGCCCTCACCAGAAGCAGATGCCAGCACCCTGCTTTCTGTACAGTCAGTGGAATTGTGAACCAAAGTAAACCTCTTTTTAAATAAATTACTCAGTTTCAGGTATTCCTTTACAGCAACATAAATGGCCTAATACAGAAAATCGGTACTGTGGAGTAGAGCATTGCTATAAAGATACCTGAAAATGTGGAAGTCACCTTGGAAATATGTAACAGGCAGGGGTTGGAAGAGTTTGGAGGACTTAGAAGAAGATGGGAAGATGAGGGAAAGTTTGGAAATTCTTAGAGACTAGTTAACTGGTTGTGACCAAAATGCTGATAGAAATATGGACAGTGAAGGCCAGGCTGATAAGGTCTGAGATGAAAATGAGGAAGTTATTGAGTACTGGAGCAAAGATCACCCTTGTTACATGGTAGCAAAAACTTGGCTGCATTGTGCTTATGCCATAGGGATTGGAGGGAAGGTTGAACTTGAGAGTGATGACTTATGGTATCTGGTGGAAGAAATTTCTAAGCAGCAAAGTGTTCAAGATGTGGCGTGGCTGCTTCTAACAGCCTGTGATTTGATTCTGGAGCACATAAATGACTTAAAGTTGGAACTTATATTTAAAAGGAATGCAGAGTGTAAAAATTTGGAAAATTTGCAACCTGGATATGTGGTAGAGAAGAAAGAGTATACTCAGGAGAGGAATCCAAGCAGGCTGCTAAGGAGCAACCACTTGCTAGAGAGATTTACATGACTAAAAGGGAGCCAGGTGCTAATACTGGGGAAAAGGGCTAAAAGTCATTTCAGAAGTTTTTGGGACGGTCCCTCCAATCACAAACCCAGAGGCCTAGGATGAAAGAATGGTTTCAGGGGCCGAGCCCAGTGTGCAACTGCCCCACATAGCCTCAGGACATTGCTCCCTGCATCCAGACCCGTCTGGCTCCAGCCTTGGCTCAAAAGGCTCCAGGTACAGCTCAGCCCATTGCTCCAGAGGGCAAAAGTCATAAGCCTTGGTGATTCCTATGTGGTGTTTACCATACAGGTGCATAGAATGTGAGCGTGAAGGAGGCTTTGGAGCTTCTACCTAGATTTCAGAGGATGTATAGGAAAGCCTGGGTGCCCAGGCAGAAGTCTGCTGCAACAATGAAGCCCCTGCAGAGAGACTCTACTAGGGCAACACAGAGGGGAAATGTGGGATTGGAGCTCCCACACAGAGTCTCCACCTAGGAATTGGCTACAGGAGCTTTAGGAAGGGGGCTGCCACCCTCCATACCTGAGAATGATAGAGCCACTGGCAGCATGCACCTTGAGCCTAGAAAAGCTATAGGCACTCAACTTCAAACCATAAGAACAGCCATGGAGGCTACACCCTGCAAAGCCAGGGGAAGGGTTGCACAAGCCCTTGAGAGCCCACCCCTTGCACCAGTGTGCCCAGGATGTGGGACATGGAGTCAAGGATTATTTTTGGAAATCTGAGGTTAAATGTCCCCTGCTGGGTTTCAGACTTACATGGGACCTGTTGCTCCTTTCTTTTGGCCAATTTCTCCCTTTGGGAGTGGGAATGTCTACTCAATACCTGTACCACCATTGTACCTTGGGAATAAATAACTTCTATTGATTTCACAGGCTCATAGGCTAAAGGAACTTGCCTCAAGTTTCAGATGAGAGTTTGGACTTTGGACTTTGAGTTAATGCTAGAATGAGCTAAGACATTTGGGGATTATTGGAAAGGAGTGATTGTATTTTGCAATGTGAAAAGGACATGGTATTTGGGGGGCCAGGGGTGGAACGATATGGTTTGGATGTTTTCTCCCCTCCAAATCTCATGTTGAAATGTGATCCCAATATTAGAGTTTGGGAGATGTTTGAATAATGGGGATGGATCGCTCATGAATGACTTTGTACCATTCTTCCAGCAATGTGTGAGTTTTCAGTCTATTACTTAATGCAAGATTTAGTTTTTTAAAAGAGCCTGGAACTTCCTCCTCCTTCTCTTTCTCCTACTCTCATCATGTGATATGCCTGCTCCCCCTTTGCCTTCCACTATGCATGTAAGCTTCCTGAGGCCCTTGCCAGAAGCAGATGCCAGCACCATGTTTCCTGTACAAACTGCAGAATTGTGAGCCAAAATAAGCCTCTTTTCTTTATAAATTAAGGAGTCTCAGGTATTCCTTTATAGTAATGCAAATGGACTAACACACCATCTCATGTTTGTCCAGATCCCAGATTTTTTCAATCTAGGTCATAACATGAATATAACATACCTGTCTTGACTCAGTATTTAAATATCTCTGAAGCTCTGCAACTGTCCCAAGTCTGCTGTTCAACTGTTTCTGCTCTTCCACTGCAGGAAGTACGAACCTCTTTATAAGTTACCAGAAAGTCTCTTAGATTTTAATACTTAGCTTTAGTTGCTTGGTGATGAGCCTCAGTTTTTTGGTTTTCTTTTTGTTTGAGACAAAGTCTCACTGTGTTGTCCAGGCTGAAGTGCAGTTGTGCAATCTTGGATCACTGCAATCTCCGCCTCCTGGGTTCAAGTGATTCTCCTGCCTCAGCCTCCCAAGTAGCTGGGACTACTGGTGCCTGCCACCACAGCCGGCTTATTATTTATTTATTTATTTATTTATTTTTATTTTTAGTAGACACAGGTTTTCACTATGTTAGCCAGGTTGGTCTTCAACTCCTGACCTCGTGATCTGCCCGCCTGAGCCTCCCGCAGTGCTGGGATTACAGACGTGAGTCACTGCACCAGCCTGACCCTCAGTTTTTCATTATATCTCTTCAGAGTAGCAATGAAAATTACCCAACTATTAGCTAGCTTACTTGGCTGCCTGACAGGCATCATTTCTCTCTTATTTTTCAAATGCCTGAATGCTAGCAAGGGTGTTCTCCATCTACAGGATATGTTTCCAGGTCAGGACTGGTGAAATTTTTAGCTATTTGATCACCATCTTGTGCCAGGAACTCTCTGTGCTCGCATACCACTCAAGATGTTGTTTTATTTGCCCAGTGGGTAGCAAGTGAGTCGGATCCCAAACTCCACTGTATCATAATTTTTCTTGGACAGCTCCTGTCACCACTTATGTTAGCTCTTGTCCTCTTAGAAGTAACAACCCAAATGGGAATAGATGAGCAAGAGGTTAATTGGGAACGACACCTGTGAAGGATAAAGGAGAAGGAATGGGAGAAGGTGGAAAGAGTGTTCAGATGGTAATGAAGATCTGACATTGGTGAAGGAGCGCAGGGAAAGGAGGAAGATTTGACAGGAAGAGCCCTAGACTGTCACATAATCCTAAGGTTTCAGCTAGGCTGAAGGGGAGATATGGAGCCAAAGACTTCAATTACAGAAGCCCTGTAACTTACAGAAATGCAACTGAATAGTGCCAGTTATTGGCAAGGATCGACCCATGGGATTCATGACCTCGGCATGAATGTGCTGGTGGATTCAGAGGGTCAGCAACTAGAAACATCAATCAACAATACTCCCCACAGCAGGAGATCGAAGTGGTGCATTTTCATGGCTGCCATATTATCTTATAAATTTTTAACTGAGTTAAAAATTTCTGTTATATGGCTGCTCCACCATTTGTGATTCCTTTAGTTTTTTCAGTTTATATTAATTAATGATATAATAATATGGAATCAATTGCACTAAATATTTTTAAATGATCATTTAGTCTTCAATTGATTTTTAAATGGTTCAGAAAAAAATAATAATGTGTTCTTCTATATGAAGGGAGAATGAGAAAGCAAATGTAGCAAAACTCTGAGAACTGGGAAATGCAGTGAAGGGCATGTGGGGTTTTTCTCAAAAGCATTTTAAAAGTTTGAAATTATTTCATGATAATTTTTTTAAAAAATCACTTATATAATGATGGGAAACTTTTTTCTTTTGTTTCATTTTAGTTTTTGCCTGTAACAGGGTTTCCCAACTCTATCTGATATAAAAATTATGTCAAAGGAGCTTCTTAAATATTAAACTAGGATCTTTAGAGAAGGAGCCTAAAAATCTTAACCCCAAGTGCCTCTTATGATCTGTCAAGTTTAGAAAACATTACCTGGTGACCTTGAGAAGTATATTTAAATAAAAAATAAAACAAAAGAAAAAATAAAATACAATAATAGTTAAAAAAAAAAAAAAAACAAGTGATATAGTTTGGCTGTGTCCCACCCAAATCTCATCTTGAATTGTAACTCCCACAGTTCCCATGTGGAACCCAGTGGGAGGTGATTGAATTACGGGGTGGGTCTGTGCTGTTCTCATGATAGGGGATGAGACTCACGAGATCTGACGGTTTTAAAAACGAGAGTTCTCTGCACAAGCTCTCTCTTTGCTTGCCACCATCCATGTAAGACGTGACTTACTTCTCCTTGCCTTTCACCTTCCACCATGATTGCAAGGCCTCCCCAGTGCCATGAAACTGTAAGTCCAATAAATCTCTTTCTTTTGTAAATTGACCAGTTTCAGATATGTCTTTATCAGTACTGTGAAAATGATTAATACATCAGGCAATACTAAGCATTGGCAGACATGAGAAAGCAGAAATGCTCATACATTATAGATGCCAAATTTGGACATTTTTCAGGAGTGACTTCTATGACAATGAAAAATATCCACACATATATAGAAACGACAGTTCTAGAAACTTCAAAATCTGATATTAGTATGAAAATTTTATGTACACAGAAGTTCAATCAACATCATCTATGATAATGATCACTACAAACAACCCAAACATCTATAAATGTGAAAATGAATGTGTATGTACAATAGCAAAGACTTGGGACCAACACAAATGACCATCAATGATAGACTGGATAAAGAAAATGTGGCACATATACACCATAGAAAACTATGCAGCCATATAAAAGAATGAGTTCATGTCCTTTGCAGGGACATGGATGAAGCTGGAAACCATCATTCTCAAACTAACATAGGAACAGAAAACCAAACACTGCATGTTCTCACTCATAAGTGGGAGTTGAACAATGAGAACATATGGGCACAGAGAGGGCCCATCACACACTGGGGCCTGTCTGGGGGTGGGCAGCAAGGGAAGGGATAGCATTAGGAGAAATACTTAATGTGGATGATGAGTTGATGGGTGCAGCAAACCACTCCATGGCACATGTATACCTATGTAACAAACCTGCATGTTCCACACATGTATCCCAGAACTTAAAGTGTAATAATCATAATAATAAGAAGAAAATGAATATGTGTGTATTATCTTTGCTTTTGAAGGGAGATATTTGGGCAGATTTAGAGTAAAATGTGAATAGTATATTTCCTGGAGTGGGAATAAAACTGATATTATCCTTCTACCTTACCTGTGTTTTCTAATTTTGCTCAGGGCTTTTTCTGGTACCTTGGGAACCTGCTCAGCCCAGGTGTAGGACAACCTAAAAGTGCCATAGATTTTAACATCCTCTGGGTGACATCCACCAATAAAGGGCCAAGTCTGTAGAAAAATATCCCAACTTCTCATCATTAGTTAGGATAATTCTGAGGAGCACTCTAAGTCATTTCTGAGACTCGGAGGGTCCCCAGCAGATTTGAGCCAATTGCCTTTTGGTCTTGTCAGTATCTGGTGCTATATTTTAAAATAACTTTTCCATCTTAAGATTATATAAAAAATAACATGCTAAGTTCTATTTTTAATGGTTTAATGTCTTTTTATGCAAACATTTAGTGTCTATTTTTAAGTGTATGAGAATGATAAGGAACTTCATTGTTTTTCAAAATAGTCAATTATCCCAGCACAATTTCTTCAATCTAACCTTTCCCCACTGATTCAAAGTATTTCAATGCATTTACTAGCATTTTTCCATATTTGGGTTTGATAATCAAATTTCTTTTCTGGTTCATTTGTTCTAAATTTATTCTGGTACACTATTATCTTAACACTGCAATTTCACAATACTTTTTAAACTTTTATTTTAAGTTCAGGAATACATGTGCAGCTTTATTATATAGGTAAACTGATCCTCTCCCTACTCCCACCCTCCATCCTCCTGTAGGCCCCAGTGTTGTTCCCCTCTATGTGTCTATCACAATACATTTTCATCTGTCAGGGTAGCTTCCCCAAATTATTGCCCTGAATCGTTGGGGCCAGGTGCTATTGTAAATTGTGGTTATACTAATACAATTTAGAGGAGATCATCAGTTTGTCACAGGTTCTCAAAGCATGAAAATCCACCAGCGAGGCTCTATTAGACTCAATGCATCACTTCATGGAAGGACATGAAGATAGAGCTCCTTCACAAGAAAACTCACCCTT
>NW_012101526.1:320395-355827 GCF_000951045.1 Mandrillus leucophaeus | reverse complement strand
TCTTTCTTCTTTCTTTTTCTGACGGAGTCTCACTCTATCGCCCAGGCTTGGAGTGCAATGGCGCTATCTCCGCTCACTGCAACTTCTGCCACCCAGGTTCAAGCAATTCTCCTGCCTCAGCCTCCCGAGTAGCTGGGATTACAGGCGCCTGCCACCACGCCCAGCTAATTTTTGTATTTTTAGAAGAGTCGGGGTTTCACCATCTTGGCCAGGCTGATCTTGAACTCCTGAAAATAATTGTATTGTCTAGTTATGAAAACAACAACAAAATGAATGCATGCTGATGAAAAACAAAATAACAAACAAATAAACAAACAAAAAGGAAAGTAGTTTAAGTGAAAAAAATTTTGAATACCACTTCCTGCCTATTTTCCAGACTTCCTAGCTTCTCGCTCCCCACCCCTACTCCAGGGTCCAATCTGGGACCAAGACTTACAATACTGCTAGGGCTTTACTTGCTGGACGTGAAGGGGAGAGAAGTGTGCGTTTAGGGGTATAGAAGAGGAAGAAGCGATTCTTTAAAACCTCCAGCAGAAACCAGAGCAAGTCAAATACAAAGTATATGACCCGTTAGGTCTTGGGGATCGCTACATTAAAAAAAATGGAGGGTTGGGTAGTAGCCTGCGGTAGTGGTGGAGAAAGCAGGAATGAAGAGAAAGGTGGCGCCACCTACACTCCCGCCCCCACCCTTCTGCCGTACTGCGAGTGTGAATGGTATTTGGAAATCTGAGCTCACAGTGACGTGGGCCTTAGGAGACCCAGAGCCAATGCGTGGATTAGTTTCTCCTAGTTGCAGTTTGGTAGTCATTGCTGGCCGTGCGACGGCTAGCTGTTGCCCTGAAGGCAAGCGAGCCAGCTGCCCTGGAAAGGAGGAAAGTGGTAGAAGCCGACCCCTGCGCCCTGACAGGTTGGTGGGCGCTGAACGGTGTGAGAGCTGCAGAAGGCAAAGACCAGAGCGGGTCTAGGACTGGATTATCTACCCCTTTCCAGATACACACCCGTTTAGTGTGAGAAATGGAGCGACTGGGGAGAGGATCTCCCGAGGGGGCCGGATTGAGAATGGGTACCATTTGAGATCTCCTAGGAGGCCGGCCATTGAGCAATGTCTGATGGAGTCCGGCCGGTGGAGGAGACTGAAAGGAAATAGCCTGCTTCCTGCTGGGCCGCGGGAGGGAAGTGCAGCCGGTGACCAAGGTGTGGGGAGGGCGGACCCTACCAAGGTTTTAGGCCTGCCTTCTAGATATCTTTTCTTCACCTTCTACCCATTTAGAGCTGGAAATGATAGGCTGCGGGGGCCGAGGAGAGGAATTGCTGTAGAGGAGGGGGACAGAGATCAGGTCTGGAAAGCAGGTCCCTATTGCGGCAGTTGAGCGGGTGAGCTTCTGACTGCGGGACAGAGGCGAGGAGCGAGAAACTGTTTTGGTCCCAGCAGGTGGGTCGGTGTAAGCCTGGGCGCTACTTGTAGATCCTGGAGTGAGAATGACAAAGCGCAGAGACTGCAGCAGGTCCTAGTTTGCAATGCCCACATACCTCTTCACTCATCGTCCATCTTGATGCATAAAATGGTGGGCATGGGAGTGGAGATCGGGTGGAGAGAAGGCCTGATGGATACCTAGATTGAAATTCTTTGTGAATAAACTACGTATCCATTCAGCAAGCTCTTCTAACTCCCCCGCCAGGCAAGTTGTCTGCAGTCCAGAAATGGTAACTAGATGACAGTAGGAGGAAACAGTAGAGATGGGAGCCTAAGGAAGAGGTTAAAACGTTTTGGAAATAGTCATCTTTGATGCCTATTTCTGGAAGGTGGGATAGCCTGTCACAGGGTAGGAAAAGCAGTCGTGAGACAGGATGGAGGAGAAACAGAAGGTACTAATACTAGGAGAACCCTAAATCAGCTCTCATTACTGGTCCTTTGATTAAAAGATCAGTCCTGGTAATTGTCGCATTTGTCTGCAGGTCTTTAAGTGCGTTTTCAAGGCTAAGAGAGAAAGACTGCCTCTGATCCCTGAAGGCAGGAGGTTGCCTGGGGCCCTCTGGTGTAGGGGTATCAAGGATCAGAGCAGAATCTGGGTGATTCACAGCCCTTCCTGCCAGAGTTGAGTGCAGGAGAAACTTAGGAGAGTCTTCATAAAATGACAGCCCTGTGTCTGATGAGGGAAGAAGGGAGTAGAGGGGCGAGGTCTGGGGCGCTCCTGGAGAGCTTATTAGGATCCCAGGGAGGTGAAGTCTGGTCTCTCTATGATTGTCCCCCTCCCCCAACTCGTCCTGCATTTTGGTGGTAGGAGTGGCCTGGGGAAGGGATTTTCAGGGAAAATGGTGGGCCTTGCAGCAGCGCTGGGTCTGGGGCTTCCCCTACAAGGTTCACAGTTTCTCAGGTGGGAAAACCTTTGCCAAACAGAACTCTGAATCCTATCAAGCATCCATTCCCTCTTCTTGTTTTTTATCTTCTAGGAAGGAAAAAAAAAAAAAAAAAACAGGAAAAAAACTCAACATGGAAAATGTCCCCAAGGAAAACAAAGTTGTGGAGAAGGCCCCAGTGCAGAATGAAGCTCCCTCTTTAGGAGGTGGTGAAGACCAAGAGCCAGAAGGAAATGTTAGAGGGGTTTGGGCTCCACCTGCCCAGGATTTTGGAGAAGATGTGCCCAATAGGCTTGTCGATAACATTGATATGATAGATGGAGATGGAGATGATATGGAACGGTTCATGGAGGAGATGAGAGAGCTAAGGAGGAAAATTAGGGAACTTCAGTTGAGGTACAGTCTGCGCATTCTTATAGGGGACCCCCCTCACCATGATCATCATGATGAGTTTTGCCTTATGCCTTGAATCTGGAGGTTAATAATCATAAAATCCCTGCTTTCTAAATTCACATTTTTCCTGGTGTACCATTAATGTGGACCTTTTGGCATTCTTCTGCAATTTTCTGATTGGAGATTGCATTTTGACCTAGTCTGTAAGTTTTTCTGTCAGAAGAGGACTTTCATCAACTGTCGTGGAAAGATGTTTATTGCATACTGTAATGTTAACAAAGCAATTTAAAAGCAGTCTATAGACTATTTCATTTAGATGTGTACGTATGCACACTATATATAAAATATATAATATATATGAAATACACACACACACACATATATATATATATGAATGAGTGAAAACCAGAATGTGCTTTATCTATGTTGTATAGTTACCGGTACTTTTTAATTTCTTTATTTTTTTCTTGCTTATCTGTTTTTTCTCACTTTTCCAAAATGAATACATGTGTTTCGTATGTTCCAGGAAAAAGAAAAGGTAACAAGCAAGGAACTTGCCAATCAGCTTATATAGGAAATGGGGGCAATTAATAAACACTTGAAACACAGTTTAAAGACATGTAAATCTTATATTATCTATGAATCTCTCATTTAGAAACATGTACCTGATAATTACAGATACATTACATTATAAATGCCTTGGAGGGTCGCTGTGGGAATCAAATGAGGTAATGACTGAGCTCTGTGTCTTGCTCTGTTTATACATGCAAGGCTCCAGCCCTCCAGGTGCCCTTCATTTTTAGGGAAGATTCCAAGGAGAGTGCCTATCAGCAAGTCCAATTGATTTCCAGGTGAGTACAGGTTCAAAATCCATTATCCAAAATGCTTGGGACTAGAAGTATTTTGGATTTTGGATTTTTTTAAATTTTGGAATATTTGCATATACATAATGAGATATCTTGGGGATGGGACCCAAGTCTAAACATGAATTTCATTTCTATTTCATATATACCTTATACACAAAGCCTGAAGGTAATTTTATACAATACTTTTAATAATTTTGCGTGTGAAACAAAGTTTGTGGATATGAAGTCAGGTGTGAAATTTTCCATTAGTAGCATCATGTCATGTTCAAAAAGCCTTGGATTTTGGAGCACTTCGATTTTGGATTTTTGGATTAGGGATGCTCAATTTTAAATGCTTTTCTATTCATCTGCTGCTCTGCCTTTCTTTTCTGCATAATGCCATAACTATTAGGCACATCTTCCTCTTCACTTGCATTTTGCTCCCTCCACTAGCTTCTACCACTGCAGATGTACTGGACTCCTGAACATGACAAAGACCCACTGATTTCTCTGGAACCTTCAGTAGTCTGATTCCCCATTTTGCCTTTTCAAAAATGTATAGAGTGTCCCTCCCTGCTTTAGAGTTATACTTAAACCAGGTGGATACTTCACCAACACTGCTTGTAAATGCAAACAGCCCTTTATGGTTTTCTCATACTTCTTTCCTCTTCCCCTTCCCCTTCTCCCAGACAAATTTGAGTGACGCTTATGATAGTGTGCTCGGAATTGGATTATCTCTTCCATCCTCTGATGAAAATAGCCAAGTCTCGTTGTCTATCAATTTTCTGTGCAGACATTGCTACAGGTTTCATTCTGCACATACACAGGAGCTGTAGGGATAATTTTATGCTCCCAAGACTACTCTGGTTCACACCACCCTGACTTCAGGAGTCCCCAGTAGTCTACACTAACTTAAATGGATCCAGATAAGTTTCCCTCTTCCTTTGCTTTGAGATTTGCTGTGCCAAATAAACCTCTAATTACAGATTGATGAGAAATAATAGCAGGAACTGGGGATCTGGTAGATGAATCCCAATTTTAAAACATTGTTCACAGTCATCACTGTTTCCCACTAAACTGTGCCCTTCTCACAGTAAATATTTTGTCTCATTTATGCTGGTACCCTTAGTGTTTAGTATAGGGCCTGATAAGTTGTAGGGCACAACGGTTAGTTATAACTGAGTTGAATCCTGCGATCTGGACCCGGGGTTGCTTCTGATGATTTATGGGCAAGGACTTCTTTTCCCTACAGACTGTTGCTTGCAATTTAAAAGGAACACAGAAGAAGAAGCATTATATGCCAATTTCCAAAAAAATGCACTTATCTTAACATATATGTCAGTGTTTATCAACATGTCCTATATAGACCAGTTGCATCAAAATTGCCTGAAGAACTGGCTAGAAATTCAGAAAAAAATGTGTTTCACTCCATACTCACTGTACCCTAGTTAATCAGACATCTCTGGACTTACATGAATTAAAGTGGAGGCCCCAGCTTTAGTCAATCCCGGACACCCCTCTCCCCACCTTATATTATATAGAAATGGGTAGTTGGTTGATTGGTAGATCTGAGACCTGTGAAAACACTACGTAGAATTTAATTAATCTATATACATCAGGCATTATTTCCCTATTAGACGGTGCCCTTCTTAAAGAGACAACTACTTTTTATTTTTTTAATGCTATTGTCTTTAGTGCATAAGTTCTCAATCCTTGCTTCAGATTTGAAATACCTGAGGATACTTTAAAGTGGAGCTCAGGACCCAACTCCAACCAGTTGAGTCAGACTCATTAAAAGTGGGACCAACAGATCCTTAGTGTGAAAGATCCCATGGTGATTCCAATGTAGAGTTGAGAGGTGAGTGAAATTTGTGGCTAAAATATCTTTGGCTTATTTTCGCTGTACTACCCCTGATTGTGTTACCCTAACCAGGTTAATTTGTTTATAAAGAATTTATATCTTATGAAAGAAATACCCTAGGGGAGGAATTATACCCCCAAATCACAACAACATCTTTTTAAGAAAATATTTGCCAGTGTTCGTCCAACTTTGTTAGCCGATCAAATACTTCAGAATTCCGCTTGGAGCATGTTTAAAATACATAATTCTGGCCCCATCCAAAATTCACTCTTTGGTAATGGTGCTCAGATAGCTACATTGTCAACAGTCTTTAGGTGATTTTGATGCACATTAGAGTTTGCGGATCACTTGTGCATACATTTTTATCCAGATTATGTTAAAAACAAACCAATAAAATAACTAAAATAAAATATAAATGTTCGCCTAAATTCAGGGAAAGGAGCAGTAAGGAGATGTATATGGACACAAAAAATAATTTTAAAAACTAAAATAAAAATTTTAAAACATTAAATCATAAAGGGAAAGACTGACATTCACCATGTAAAAAACAAATTAAATCTTCTGCAAAGTAAAGTAAGACTGTAAATAAAGTTCAAGGAACTTCAAGGAATTTCAGTTAGAAAGGAATATGTTCACTAATCAATTATACCATGGTGACTATAGTTAATAACATAATATTGTCTACTTGAAAATTGCTAGGACTTTAAGTGTTCTCACCACAAAAATTGATTGGTATGTGAGTTAATGTATGTGTTATATTGTTTGATTCAGTACTTCCACAATGTATAAAGATATCAAAACATGATTTTGTGCACCATAAATATATACAATTTTTACTTCTCAACTAAAAACATAAATTAAAATAGAATATGAGACTTAAAGAGCAAAGGCAGCCATCAGCAAGCCAAAAAGAAAGGCCTCAGGAGAAACCAAGCCTGCTGACACCATGATCTTGAACTTTCAGCCTCCAGAACTGTGAAAAATAAATTTATACTATTTAAACCACCCAGTCTGTGGCATTTTGTTATAGCAGTCCTAGTAGATTGATAGAAGATATAACACATACTGGTGGTTATCAAGGACTAAGGGAGACAGTAACGATCAAAAACTGCTTTGTGGGTGACGGATTTTACTTTGGGGTGATGGAAATGGTTTGGAACTAGACAGAGGTGGTAGTTGCACAATATTGTGAATGTACTAAATGTCATTGCATTGTTCACTTTAAAATAGTTAAGTTTTTGGATATTTTTAATTGTGGAAAAATATACATAATATAAAGTTTACACCATAGCCATTTGTAAATGTACAATTTATTTCTGTTTTAGAATCATCACTGGCATTCATCTCCAGGAATTTTGTGTCATTACAAACTGAAACTCTGTACGCATAAACAATAGCTTCCTAGTCCCCATTTTCCTCTCCCTATATCCCCTGGTAACCACTATTCTACTTTCTGTCTATATGAATTTGACTTTTCTAGGTATCTCACATAAGTGGAATCATACCATATGCGCCCTTTGATGTCTGGCTTCTTTCACCTAGTATAATGTTTTTAAGGTTCACGA
The DNA here is from genome assembly GCF_000951045.1 of Mandrillus leucophaeus. Lineage (NCBI taxonomy): Eukaryota > Metazoa > Chordata > Mammalia > Primates > Cercopithecidae > Mandrillus > Mandrillus leucophaeus. The sequence continues at coordinate 348,805 of NW_012101526.1, read as the reverse complement.
ATTTTTTAGCATGTAGCAGAATTTTATTCCTTTCTAAAGCTGACTGATATTCTTTTGTATGTACATATAACATATTGGTAATCCATTCATCTCTTGATGTACATTTGACTTGCTTCCACCTTTTAGCTACTGTTGATAATACTGCTAGGAACACGGGTGTATAAATACCTGTTCCAGAGCCTGTTTTCAATTATTTTTGGCATATACCCAGAAATGAAATATAGTGATTTTATGTTAAGTTTTTGAAGAAAGGCCATAATGTTTTCCCTAGTGGCTGTATAATTTTAGATTCCCACCAGCAGTGTGCAAGCGTTCTAATTTCTCCATATCCTACTTGCCTTAGTCCATTTTGTGTTGTTAAAACAGAATACCTGAAGATGGGTAATTTACAAAGAAAAGAGGTTTATTTAGCTCATGGTTCTGTGGGCTGGGAAATACAAGAAGCATGGCACCCAGATCTGCTTTTCCTCTATTGCAAGCCATGTATTAGGTCAAAACATTGCAGAGAAGTTCAAAGGGAAAGCAGAGATGTGCAAAGAGATAAAACACAAGGGGTGTCCTGGCTTTACAACAACCCACTTTCTGGGGAACTAACCCATTCCAGTGATAACTAATCCAGTCTCATCAGAGTGTGAACTCACTAACTACCTCCAGAGTACCACCAAGCCATTCATGAGTGATCCATCCCCATGATCCACACATCTACCACCAGACCTCATGTCCCAACACCACCACTAGGGGGATGAAATATCAACATATATTTTGGTGGGAACAAATTTAGACCATAGCACTCACCAACACTTATTATTTTTTTGATAACAATGATCCTAATGGGCATGAAGTGGTATCTCACTGTGCTTTTGATTTACATTTCCTTAATGATTAGTGATGTTGGGCATATTTTCATGTGCTTATTGGCCATTTGTATATCTTTGGAGAAATGTTGATTCAATTTATTTGCCCATTTTTAAATTGGGTTCTATGTGGATTTTTGGTGTTGTCACTGACTTAGGAAAATTTTAAAATATGTTCTGGATTTTAATCCCTCATCAGATATAGACCTGCAAATATTTTCTTTTGTCCTGTAAGCTGCATTTTCATTCTCTTGACACTGTCCTGTGATGCACAAAAGTATTAAATATTGATCAATTTGTATCTTTTTGTTGCTGATACTTTGTGTGTCATATTGAAGAAGCAACAGCCAAGACCAATGTCATCAAGCTTTCTCCTATTTTTCTTCTAAGGTTTTCATAGTTTTATATTTTACATTAAGTATTTGATTAACTTTTAGTTAATTTTTATAAATGATATGAGATAATAGTACAACTTCTTTCTTTTGCATGAGAATATCCAACTTTTCCAGTACCATTTGTGGAAAAGACTACCTTTTCTCCATTGAATGGAAAATAACTGGAATGAAAAACTTGCTAGAGCAGCTCAGTAATGGGTTTGAAGTGAATGAAGAAAGAATCAGTGAACTTGAGGATAGGTAAATGAAGATCATGAGTATAAGGAACAAGAAAATAAAGAAAAATGGAGAAAAATATAGAGACATTAAAGAACCATGGTACACCATCAAGCATACAAGCATAGGCACAAAGGGAATTCCATAAAGAGAGGAAAAAGAAAAGGTGGAGGAAAATATATTTGAAGAAACAATGACAAAATACTTTTTGAACTTGATGGAAAACACAAATATACAGCTGACTTTTTATCAGAAATCACGGAGGCCAGAAGACAGTAAGACGACATTTTCAGAAAGTTGAAGGAAAAAGACTTAACTAACACTTCTTTGGAAACTCTACTTAAAACTTTGAGGATAAATTAAGGCACTCCCAAATAACAAACAGTGAGTAATTTTAACTAGCAGCACTGTCCAACAAGAAATATCAAGGAGTCCTTCATGCTGAAATTAGAAAACACTAGATAGTAACATTAATCCACGTGAAGAAATAAAGAACACTAGTAAGGTAACTAAATAGGTAAATATAAAAGACTGAGTGGTAGACAGAATAGTGGGTTTCCAAAAGTTATGCGTGTCCAAACCCCTGGAACCTATGAATGTTACCTTTTATGCCAAAAAGAGACTTTGAAGATGTTATTATGTATCTTGAGATGTTATTAAGTATCTTAATTATCCTGAATTATCTAGGTGGGCCCTAAATGCAATCACAAGTGTTCCTATACGGAGACACATGGAAATTTGACACAAAAGAGAAAGAAAGGTATGTGATGATGGAAGCAGATAGACATTTGAAGATATCATGCTGCTGGCTTTTAAGATGAATGAAGGGATATTGGTCTAAAATTCTCTTTTTTTGTTGTGTCTCTGCCAGGCTTTGGTATCAGGATGATGTTGGCCTCATAAAATGAGTTAGGGAGGATTCCCTCTTCTTCTATTGATTGGAATAGTTTCAGAAGGAATGGTACCAGCTCCTTCTTGTACCTCCGGTAGAATTCAGCTGTGAATCCATCTGGTCCTGGACGTTTTTTGGTTGGTAGGCTATTAATTATTGCCTCAATTTCAGAGCCTGCTATTGGTCTATTCAGGAATTCAGCTTCTTCCTGGTTTAGTCTTGGGAGAGTGTAAGTGTCCAGGAAATTATCCATTTCTTCATGTCTAAAACACCAAAAGCAACGGCAACAAAAGCCAATATTGACAAATGGGATCTAATTAAACTAAAGAGCTTCTGCACAGCAAAAGAAACTACCATCAGAGTGAACAGGCAACCTACAGAATGGGAGAAAATTTTTGCAATCTACTCATCTGACAAAGGGCTAATATCTAGAACCTACAAAGAACTCAAACAAATTTACAAGAAAAAAACAAACAACCCCATCGAAAAGTGGGCAAAGGATATGACCAGACAGTTCTCAAAAGAAGACATTCATACAGCCAACAGACACATGAAAAAATGCTCATCATCACTGGCCATCAGAGAAATGCAAATCAAAACCACAATGAGATACCATCTCACACCAGTTAGAATGGCAATCATTAAAAAGTCAGGAAACAACAGGTGCTGGAGAGGATGTGGAGAAATAGGAACACTTTTACACTGTTGGTGGGATTGTAAACTAGTTCAACCATTATGGAAAACAGTATGGCGATTCCTCAAGGATCTAGAACTAGAAGTACCATATGACCCAGCCATCCCATTACTGGGTATATACCCAAAGGATTATAAATCATGCTGCTATAAAGACACATGCACACGTATGTTTATTGCGGCACTATTCACAATAGCAAAGACTTGGAATCAACCCAGATGTCCATCAGTGACAGACTGGATTAAGAAAATGTGGCACATATACACCATGGAATACTATGCAGCCATAAAAAAGGATGAGTTCGTGTCCTTTGTAGGGACATGGATGCAGCTGGAAACCATCATTCTTAGCAAACTATCGCAAGAACAGAAAACCAAACACCGCATGTTCTCACTCATAGGTGGGAACTGAACAATGAGATCACTTGGACTCGGGAAGGGGAACATCACACACCGGGGCCTATCACGGGGAGGGGGGAGGGGGGAGGGATTGCATTGGGAGTTATACCTGATGTAAATGACGAGTTGATGGGTGTTGACGAGTTGATGGGTGCAGCACTCCAACATGGCACAGGTATACATATGTAACAAACCTGCACATTATCCACATGTACCCTAGAACTTAAAATAAGAAAAAAAAAAAAAAAAAGATGAATGAAGGGAACATAAGCCAAGGACTACAAGAAATTCAGCTCCAGAAGTTGAAAAAAACAAAGAAGTGGATATCTGCTGACTCTGGTCAAAACCCCATGAAGGCATTTTAATTTCTTACTTCTAGCATTGTGAGGGAATAAGTTTTTCCTATTTAAAGCCACTAAGTTTGTGGTAATTGTTACAGCAACAATAGGAAATTAATACAAATAGTTATAAATGTATATTTGTCTGTAACTCATTTTTCTCTTATTAGATTAGAAAGAAAACTTTATAAAACAATAAATACAAAACAGATATAATGGCTAAGATGTAATTTCTATGACACTCCTCCTAGATCACAAAGGAGGAAAGAGGAAATGGAGATAAAGTTTTGCATCCCATTAAAATTAAGTTAGAATTGATACAAATTCAGTTGTTTTAAATTAATACACTAATTATAATCCCTAGGCCAACTACACTAAGAAAATTATTCAAAAACATTGTACAAGAAAAAGAATTAAAATGGTACGTCAAAAATATCCTTTTAAAAGTAATTCAATAGTGGAGAAATAGAGGAACAAAAATACACAACAAATAGAAAACAAATAACAAAACAGCAGATGTAAATATTACCTTATTCATTATTGCATTAAATATAAGTTGATTAAGCATTTCATTCAAAAGGCAGAAAGTAGCAGAATGGGTAAAAAAAAAAAAAGCACAATCCAACTATATACTATCTAAAAGAGAATATATTTAAATAAGCAAATAAAATTAATGTGAAAGGATGGAAAATATATAATATGAAAAGAATAGCCAAAAGAGCCAGATGAAAAAGACATTAAGACAAAAAATGTTATCATAGAATAAAAATGTGTTATATAACAAGTCTGATCCATCAGGACTATACAAAAATTATAAACATATATGAACATAAAACAGATTTCCAAAATATATAAAGCAAAAACTTACAAAATAGAAGGAAAAAATTAGGAGAAAATAAAGACAATTTAACAATCATAATTGGAGACTTCAAAACCACACATTCAAAAATAAAAGAAACAAATAAGAATATCAACAAGGAAATAGAAGACTTAAACAAAACTACAAAACCAACTGGAATAACAGACATGTAAAGAACACTCCAAACAGCATAAGCATACACATTCTTGTCAAGCACCCATGGAACATTCTCCTGGAAAGACTACATAACAAATAATAAAATCCCATATACACTTAAAAGTATTGAAATTATAAAAACAATATTCCCTGATCATAATGGAATTAAATTTGTAATGAACAACATAAGGAAATTCAAAAATCCTGCAAATATGTGGAAATCAACCAATATACTTCAACCTGAAGGAATCATGAGAGAAATTGAAAAATACTTAAAAAGAACACACATAAAAAGTTATCGGATATAGGTAAGCAGTATTTAGATGGAAATGTGTAATTGTAAATGTCTACTTTGAAAAAATAAAAATCCCATATCAGTAAACTTCCATCTTAAAAAGCAACAGAAAGAAGAGCAACTTAAATCAAAGAAATCAGAAGGAAGGGAATAGTAATCACTACAGTGGAAATAAATGAATTACAGAATAGAATATCAATGAAACTAAAAGTTTGTTCTTTGAAAATATAGATTAAAAAAAAACCTGACAAAACTTTAGTGACACTCACCAAGAAAAAAAAATGATGAAGACTGAAACTATTAAAATCAGGAATAAAAAAGGGGTCATCATTAACAACTCTACAGATGTAAAAAAAGATTATAAGGTAATACTATTAACAACTGCATGACAAAAAAATGAGACAAGGTAGATGAACGGGACGAATTCCAAAAAAGACACAGCCTACCCAATTGACTTAAAAAGAAATAGAAATACAAGTAACATCATTAAAAATGGTAGCGTATGGAACTCTGGAACTCCATAATGAGCAATTAGTGAGTTGGCAAAAACTGTTACCATCAACTTTCTCAGAACTCTGGAATCCAGTCAAAAAATTATAACAATGAAAGGGAAACGTGGTGAAGAATAAACGCTGCCAATCTGTGGTAAGAAAAAATTTTCAATTGCCTATCTACCACTCTCTATGCCCCAGATCGTCATTGATCTGTTGATGACAGCCCACTATCCTGGTTTAGATAGCTAGTACCAGTGGAAGGAATTTGGACCGTATTCTCGAAGAAGTGTGGTATGGCGATCAGCCTGCCTGGCAGCACTTTCATCACTAAGGCTTCCTTCATTACACCAGACTGGGAGGACTCCCAGGGCTTGGGCTGCATTGGCTCTCCAGTTGGCTTTTGCCAGAAGCATTTAAAATCACAGGAGTTGGCCAAAGAAGTCTGGAGCAAAGGGCAACACTCAGAACAAGCAATGGACAGACCGAGAAGCCTGAGAAGGAAGAGTTTGGGAAACAAGATATGTGGAAGAACAAGCATTTTTAAAAAAAAAACTTTTATATATACTGGAAAATCAAGAAGACCATGTGTATGCTGAGGGTGGGACACATATTCAGAAAAGACCAGAGAAAATGCAAGCATTCAACTTAGGTGAAGCTTCAGGCTCTGCATAAGGAAAATGTAAAGCATTAAAAAAGTACTCCAACTCAGAGTTCATTTGCAAAGACTGGGAAAGATTTTTTTTTTTTTTTTTTTTTTTTTTTTTTTTTTTTGAGATGGAGCCTCATTCTGTAGCCCAAGCTGTAGTACAGTGGCGCGATCTTGGCTCACTGCAATCTTTGCCTCTGGGGCTTAAGTGATTCTCCTGCCTCAGCCTCCCAAGTAGCTGGGACTAGAGGCATGCGCCACCACACCTGGTTAATTTTTTTGTATTTTTAGTAGAGACGGGGTTTCACCATGTTGTCCTGGGTGGTCTTGAACTCCTGAGCTCAGGTGATCCACCTGCCTTGGCCTCCCAAAGTGCTGGGATTACAGGCGTGAGCCACCGCGCCAGGCCAAGAAAGTATTTTTTTATTCATCAATTTTCTTTTGTTGACTTTAGGCACTTAAAGTAACAGCATCCACACACCAGCTGATTAATAAGCAATAAAACACAGACTTTAGTGGCCACACAAGACAAAGAGTACATAATTTGCTAAAATGGTTTAAAAAGTCACTAAATAAGTAAACAATAACCCACAAGAGAGCAACAACAAAACCCAAGGAAGAGGGAGAATCTAATTTCCAGAGTTAACATATTAGAATCAAAATACACAGATTTCAACAAAACTTTGTGAGGCGTATAAGGAAATAAGAAAGCATAGCCCATACACAGGAAAGAAATAATTAGATACTATCATGAAGAAGTCCATGTATTAGAATAACAAGAAAATATTTTTAATCAACTGTCTTATATATGCTCAAAGAACTAAAGGAAATCATAAACAAAGGACTGAAGAAAAAGAGAAGAATGTCTCAGCAAATACAGAATATCAGCAAAGATGTAAAAATAAAAAGAGATGTAGAAATTATAAAATAAATAGAAATTCTGTATTTGAAAAGTACAATAACTATAATTCACTACAGGGGTACAATGGTAGATTTGAGCAGGCAAAAGAATCAGTGAACTTAAAATAGGTCAATTGAGATTATTCAGTTTGAGGAGCAGAAAAATAAAAATAATGTGAAAAATGAAGAGAGCACACCTATGCATGATGGGTGTTCAACAAGAAGAGAAATAGAATAGGGCAGAAAGAATTTTCAAAGGAAGAATGACTGCAAATTACTCAAACTTGAGGAAAGACACTAGTCTATGTACCCAAGAAGTTCAATACACTCCAAACAGGATAATCTGAAAGAGATCCAAACAAAAACATGTTATAAACATCTTGTCAAAACCCAAATATATGACACGACACTGTAGTGACAAGAATATTAGCAATTTTCTAGTTCTTTGGGTTCAGTGGTGGTTTCACAAATGTGAAAGAGAAAGACAATGGAAGGAAAGTAAACAGTTATTAGCAATTTTCTAGTTCTTTGGGTTTAGTGGTGGTTTCACAAATGTGAAGGAGAAAAACAATGGAAGGAAAGTAAATAGTGGGGAGGACAGGAGAGGGGAAAGGAGGGGAGGAGCAGTAGGCAGTGAGAAGAGCATGTTGTGAACCAAGGGCTGTGATGAATTTGTGGATCTGAAGTTCATATTAAAAACGTTTGAATGCTTTCTTTTCTAGCTGTCTGACATTCTCTTTCTATGAAAACTGGTCAGCTGTTGGAAGGTAACTTTCAAGTGTGGAGAAAGGCCAATGGAGATGACAAGAAGGAAGTTGGTGAAATCAGTTTGGGGTACACAGGCTTTTGAAATCAATTTGTGTTACAGGGCTTTGACGCACCGTGTCCCTCAGAGGCGGTGATATCCAATAAACAACTGGAAAAACTGATATGAGACACGGAGAAGGGAATAGCCTGGAGATGTAGATCTGGGAGTCATCGGTGCTTTCTGGAAATGAATGAGATCACACAGGGAGAGACAACTTGAGGACTGAGGAGAGAGGAGGCCCAAGACAGAACCCCAGGAGCACCGCCACTCAAGGTGGCAGCTCAGCTTCCTGGCAGGCACCACTACCCCGGGCTCTGGAGTCAGGCAAAGCCGGTATTGAAAGTGAGCTGTGGAGTTCTCGGGCTGAGCGCTCTTGGCAAAGTCGAGTACCCTCTCTGATCAGCTGACACACCTGGCGATAATGGGCATCAGAGAGAGATGCCCTGTGAGGATGCTGTGAGCTGCGTCAGGTAAAGCACCTGGGGTCAGAAAGCCACCCCTCCTCTTCTTCCTGATGGCTCCCATTCCTTTGTTACACACACACTCTCCCACCTTCTGCAACTTCCCAGTCCCTCGGGATGGATGGTGAGGTGGGCGGGAAGGGGGTGGTGTTGGCCTAGCTCTGGTGACGCGGTGCTCACGTGAGTGACCAGGCGCCTACGTGGGCACCAGCCCCCGCGCCCGCCCGCCCGCCCTGCGGTCCGGTCCAGGCGCCCGCGCAGAATCAGCTGTCTGAGCTGCCCAGGCGGCGGGGGAGCAGCGAGCGGGCTTCCGCGAGCCCGAGGAGGCACAAGCCTGTACTGGGCACCCGCAGGTCAGTGTGAAGGCAGGCGCTGCCGGCGGACCCTGAGATAGGGATGGAGGGAGCCGGTAGTAGGATTGGGGAGGGGGCGGAGAAGGGATCCTGTAGATTGGTAAGAAGGGGGATGCGGAGCGGGCCGGGGCGGGGGCAGGGAAGGGAGAACCCCCGAAGCGAGCCTGGCCCACCTTCTCGACGCCCCCTTGCACTGAGCCCTCCATCCATTTTAGTGCTGGAAAGAGGGGGGGTAGCGACCCCGCAGTGCGACAGTGAAACGTAGACATATTCTGGAAATAACCCCCTCTCACAATCCTCTCCCATGTAAACATCTGACCTCCGCAAAAACGGGGTGGCGCTGAGACAGGTTGCCTCCGGGGGAAGGGCACTAAGAGACAAACGCAGTTTGGAAAGCATCCTGGTTTGGTGCCCGAGGCCTGGAAAGAAATGGCGGTTGGGGTGCGGGGGAGGTAGGGGAGAAAAACATTGGGTGAGCAGGGCCTGGACTCAGGAAAGGGAACCGAGTCCCCTGTGAGCCCGCTGAGCGCGCAGTCCCTGCGCCTGTCTCCTGTCTGTCCGCAGGTCTGCGCGTCTGTTGTTCCCAGCGCTCTGAGAGGCCTGAAAAGGAGGAGCAACCTGTCCAGAATCCCCGCAGGTCCGTGAAAGCAGGGGGCTGCATGGACGGGGGCTCACAAGGGTTGAGAGTGTGGAGGGCCCGGCCAAGGCCGAATTGGGACCCCTGCCCATCCCCCCACCCACGTGAACACACACCTTACCAGGCTGAATCCGTTCAGAGAAGGAGGCAAGGCCTGCCAGGGAATGACTGGCTCACGTGTGTGGGAGGAGTGATGGGCTACCTGGCGGGCAGAAGGCCCTCTTGGAGGCCCGGCCAGCTTAGGGGAACCCTCACCAGGGGTGAGATGCAATTACTATTCAGACCTGCATTCCACCCCAGGCCCTCAGTCTCCCGTGTCTCCTCTTTGTCTCCTCTTCCCTTCACTGTCATCCCCCAGGACAGGAAAAAGAGAAATCTCGACATGGAAAAACCCTACAATAAAAATGAAGGAAACCTGGAAAACGAGGGAAAGCCAGAAGATGAAGTAGAGCCTGATGATGAAGGAAAGTCAGACGAGGAAGAAAAGCCGGACATGGAGGGGAAGACAGAATGCGAGGGAAAGAGAGAGGATGAGGGAGAGCCAGGTGATGAGGGACAAGCGGAAGATGAGGGAAGCCAGGAAAAGCAGGGCAAGTCCGAAGGTGAGGGCAAGCCACAAGGCGAGGACAAGCCAGCCTCCCAGGCAAAGACAGAGAGCCAGCCACGGGCCGCCGAAAAGCGCCCGGCTGGAGATTATGTGCCCCGGAAAGCAAAAAGAAAAACGGACAGGGGGACAGACGATTCCCCCAAGGACTTTCAGGAGGACTTACAGGAAAGGCATCTGAGCAGTGAGGAGATGATGAGAGAAAGTGGAGATGTGTCAAGGGCTCAGGAGGAGCTAAGGAAAAAACAGAAAATGGGTGGTTTTCATTGGATGCAAAGAGATGTGCAGGATCCATTCTCCCCAAGGGGACAACGGGGTGTCAGGGGAGTGAGGGGTGGAGGTAGGGGCCAAAGAGGCTTACACGATATTCCATACCTTTAATGCCTTTGGCCTTCCACTCTGACTTCTCTGATGAGATTATTGCCAATCCTGCTTTCCCTGGTAGATATTTGCCAGGCCCAATGCTTTAACCTTAAGCTGATATTTTTGCTTTAGATGTCAATCTCGTTACCAGCAGCCTTTTGACCCAACTACAGCGCTCTATATTTTAGTAGAGGATTTTCACCCATGTGCATGGAAAAGATGTTCATGACACATTGTAAAAAATAAATAAATAAAGAACAGTTTGCAGAACCGCATATACAGTATCAGGCAATTTTTATAAAAATGTAAATGTTTGTATAATGCATTTCTGCACAAAGAAAACTTTTAAAGTGTGTACACTAAAAAGTAGGCAATGGTTATTCCTGAAGGGCAGCCAAGAATAGGTCTCACCTGTGTTCAAAAATGAGTCCTACCACCTCTTTTATGTACCTCCATGACATTCCTCTGCTGCTGTGCGCATCCCTGTGTCTTCCCTAGGTGTAGCCAGGTCAGTGGGCACTGTTGCTGGATCCTCTATCATGTTCCTGGGTCCTCTAACATGAGTGCTGGGTCTGCACACATGTTCCTGGGTCCTCTATCATGCTACGGCACCCCAATGTGTGACTCTTTTACTTTGCTCACTCATCTCTATCTTTTCTTTACTAAAGGATATGGATTATATTTGTCATACTAAAAAATAAATAAAAGCTGAAAACATTACATAATAAGAAATTGAACTGTTTGGTGAACTTACAAAGGCAATAAAGACACAATTCCTGTTATCAGAACATAAGATGACAGGTAAAATTCATATTATGTCTGGGACTAAAAACTAAATGAATCAACCTGGAAATTCTAACAGATCTATTGCTGTAAGAGTCAATCTTGTCATTTGTAAAATAAGGATAATACTTGCCTCACAGGACTACCTGGTGGATAAGATGAGGTATTGAGGATGTGAGCCGTGTTGTGGCCTGGTTCCCACCAGGTACTCAGGGGAGAAATGGCTCCTAAACTATTCCCCTACAGTGGTAGGAAAGTCAATGGAATCAGACACATTGGAGGAGGGCTGAGGGAGTTCTCACCATGTCTAGGAATATTTCCAGGCAGCTAAGAAGTAGATGCCACTATCTCCTAGATACTGCCACATCTGCTGGGCACTATGCCCTTTTTTCCAGGTCCTGCACCCTTTACTGATAGAGGATTTATGGTGTCAAAGCCCTGTCATTTTCTCTGGAATCACTGGTAAGCAATGTCCACCAACTCATGACCCCCATAGAAATGGGTAAAGCCCTCTCTCCACTTTATAGTTACAGTAACCAGGTACACATGGATATCACCTTGGTGCTGCTTGGGCCTCTCATTAATATCTTCCAAATTCTTTTTATGCCAAAACGATCATTTGTGTGTATTCCTGATTTGTTTGTTTTGCATACATAAATATTCTCCTCACAAAACTCAGATATTGCAGGCTAGGCCAGGAAAACATAACTGCATGATAGTGGTTGTGCTGTTCTCATGGGTTAATATCTTGTCTGCAGATGCTCTTTTCTCTGTTGAGTTCACTCTCAGGAAACTTGTCAGGTAACACTTTAGCAGTTGAGCAGACCCATCAATACATTTGAGTTTTAAATCCTTTGTAATGAACATGTTGTGGTCCATGAACCAGCTGCATAATCATCACCTGGGGAACTAATTAAAAATGCAGAATCTCAGGTCTTGCCTCAGACCTACTGAGTTAGAATCTTCATTTTAACAATATCCCAAGAAGATTCCTATGCACACTGAAGTTTGAGAAGCACCGGCTTAGAAAGAGACCCTTCAGGTTCCCCACTCCCACCTTTACATAAAATATGTGCCTAAAAATATAAATATGTGTGCTATATAAGACACACATCACAGATCATTAAATAAGCCCATGTTTTTCAAATTGAAGTTGTCCTTCCCCCATGAGAAGTAGATCTTGAAATCAATTCAATGGGTCAAGATAGGTAATTTTTAAAAAATGAAATAGGATAGAATAGAATTGAATACAGCCAAACAGAAAATATCAAATATCAAATAGCATTCTAACTAGAGTGAATATTTTTTGTGAACTTTGTTTCAGTTATGTATGTATGTATGTGTGTGCACCATGAGTTATGACGAAAATCAGTTTCTGACTGTGGGCTGCAGTAAAAAAAATGAGAAAGACTGCACTGGATTCTGCATCTCAAAACATGGCATGTCCATTTTATATTTGTCTTTCTAGTGCCCAACACAAGTAACTGACAAGTAGTAAGCACTTAATAAAAATGTAAATAATAATGACTGAGTCTCCAAGTTTAGCCCCTGTCTACCTAAATAACTTTGGACAAATAAATTGTCTAACAGGGTTTACTTACACTCTCCAAAGTAGTGAGGAGTAATGGGCTTTACAGGCTGTATAGGACCTACTATATATAGCAGAATATCAGCAGAGATATTAGTTCACTATATACAGTTAACAGTAAAAGCTTCCCTTACTAAAGAACACATATTCAGCAGCACCAAGGAGAGCTCCCGCACTGTAAGGGGTGAAACTTCTCAGTCCCTGGAAGACAGGCACTGCAAAGTGAAACTGAACAACTGTGGAATCTGTGTTATAAAAAGACCCAGCATTGGGCAAAGTGGCTCACGCCTGTAATCCCAGCACCTTCAAAGGCTGAGGTGGGTGGATCACCTGAGGTCAGGAGTTTGAGACCAGCTTGGCCAACATGGTGAAACTCCGTCTCTATTAAAACTATGAAAAAAAAATTAGCTGGGCGTGGTGGTGGGTGCCTGTAATCTCAGCTACTTTGGAGACTGAGGCAGGAGAATTGCTTGAACCCTGGAGGTGGAGGTTGCAGTGAGCCGAGATTGTGCCATTAAAACAAAACAAAACAAAACAAAACAAACAAACAAACAAAAAACCCAGTGGAGGGTTCTGTATATGCCACAGGAGCACAGCCTCACAAAGGAACAGAAGAAATGCCAGAGTGGGAAATCATGGGTGGTAAACTGCCCTAGATGGGTAGCAGTTAAGTACATACTTGCAGATGATCTTACTACACTTAGCTTGAAGGAATTAAGACCTTAGATTTTAGAGACAATATGTATTATACTGATTTTGTTCTTGGACTCCATATGGTTTCCTGTTTTAAGTGGTACCCAGAGCAAGAAAAAGATCTACAGTAGTTCCAGACTGTAGTGTGACCTTCTCTGATACTTCAACCTCATGACCCTGCAGATCCAATTGTATTGTGCCCATGCTAGAAAGAGAGGCTCCATGGAGTTTTAGAAAGCCCCAATAGCAGAATTCAAGTATATGCCTCTAGGGTTTTTTGAGCAAAATCATTCCCTCTTGGCAACTAGTCTACATTTGAGAATCTGCTCCTGGCGTGCTATCAAACCCAGTAGAGACATAACACCTGACCATGAAGTATTAATTTTCCATACTAACAAGCTACTCTTAATGAACGCATTGCTGTCTACTCTGTTGAATAATAAAGTTTTGTGTGGACATCAGCTTTCAACCATTAATTGCAAATGGCTTTACAAGATCAGACCAGAGTAAACCAAGAAGGCACAAGTAAATTTCATGTGCAGTTTGATCAGACTCATTGCCTCTCTCTCAACCAACATATATCATATATGGCATCTTGGTGAATTCTTCATCCTTGTGACCAGTTAGAAAAAGAGATATGAAACAATGTATCAATTCCTGGTTGTATCTTCTTGGTATATTGATAGTAGGTGCAAGTGGATGGCTGCCTCACTGTAGTCCCACTCGGGGATAACCCAGAATAGTAGAAAAAAGACCCTAGGATTTGACGTACGATTTTGGGTGAATCATATGGTTGTCCATTTTGTACAGAACGCTTAATGGTTGGAGGTATGAATCTACCCTGCCTCATGAGCAATGACTAAAAGATTGGTTGGTCAAGTACTTGAAGAGAATTAGTTGGACAATTAATGATGAGGAGGATTTTAGATGTCCTAGATATCTTGAGGAGGATTCAAAATTTCAGCCAGACTGAGTTCTCATTGGAAGTTCTGGGAGGAAATCTATGTCCAAGTTCTTTCATGTTGCTTTCAGAATTTGCTTCCTTGCAACTGTAGGAATGTGGTCCCCAATTTTTTTTTCTGGCTGTCAGCCAAGCCATTTTCAGCTCCTAGAGGCCATTTGCATTCCTTATGATGTGAACCCCTCCAATCTTCACTGTATACTTGCACATTGATTCTTTCTAAAGCTTCTAATCTCTGATTTTTCTGTCTCTGACTCTAGACCCTCATCTAAAGGGATGATGTGATTAGGTTAGGCTCACCCAGATTGTCTCTGGATGTTATGATCAACTGATCTGGGAACCTAATTATATCTGTGAAATCTGTTTACAGTAACACATAGATTAGTATTGGATTGAGTAACTGGAGGAAGATATGTATAATACACTGTGGGCTGGTAACTTGTGGAAATCATCTTAGAATTCTGCCTACCATAGTCTGCTTTCAGGTCCCCAAAATTTATTTCCCTACCAAATGTAAAAATACAGTCAACTTCTCCCAAGATTCGCCAAAATCTCATCCCATTACAGCATGAGCTCAAAAGTAAACATGCCATCATCTAAATTATATAAACCAGATGTGGATGAGGATCTTGGGCATAATCCATTAAGTAAAGCTCCTGAAGACATTTCATCCCATCTGCGGGTCTGTAAAACTGAGGAGACAAATTATTTGCCCATAAAATTCCCAACCTATGATGATGTGACAAGCACAGGATAACAGTTATAGACAAAAGCGGGTAAAAAAATGGAAGATAAAAAGAGATCACTGGCTCAAAAACTTCTTTGTTAGGTTTTAAGGCCTGGAAAAATCCTTTGTGGCACTCAGCTTCATTCTCTGTTCACTTGGATGTGTCCTCTGGACTGTCAGGTCTGTGCTCTGAGCTCTTGGCTCTGCGATCTGAGTAATCCTTCCTTTTTCATTAGATGCAGCATGTGTTCTCAGCTGAGTAGTTTTATCAGATCATTTCTTATCAAGAGAAGTTTGGGGATCTCACAACCTTCTCCCATGTTGTACTCTATCACTTTCATTTAGAGTTGGCAGTGTTTATACTGATATAATTTTCTTTAAAATCTTGTGAGGTGAGTCTTGCATAAATTACACTAGGTTTTACTCCATTGAAGAAAATTCATATTGATAGATATTTTTGAGATCATCTTTCTCTATTTTTTTCTCTTGCTGAGGTAGCTGAGTGTGGCTGGTTTTAGGTCCTAAAGGCTATGCGCATTCCTTGCCACATTGTACCCTCCAGCTTTAAGGCAGCAGCAGCACATTGAAACCTTCTTAAGCTTTGAATCTCTGATTTCTCTGTCTCTGACCTCTAGACTCAGCCTCTCTAGTTTGATTGAGAGCATATTTGAGTCATACTTTCAATCTCTTGAAAATGATCTTTGTGTGACTAAGTGCTCTGACTTTCTTATTTTTCTAACGTTTCAGAGAAAGACTGTAACAACTACATCCTCAGCTTTTTCTCTGTGTCATATTATCAGAAGGAATCTCTTAATTTTGTGTATTTTTCCATTTGGATAGGATGGGTATTTCCCCGTTCTCAAGTTTTAGTTCCTTTTTGTTTAACAGCTATTCTCTCAATATATCTCTCTTGTCACCTTTTGCTATAAGCAGCAGGAAGAAACCAGACTACACTTCAAAACATTGCTTGGAAATCATCACAACTAAATGTCCCAATGCATCACTTGCAAGTTCGGCTTTCCACATAACTGTTGGAGACTATTTCTCTAATTTTCATGCCACTAAATATAAGGATATTTTCCCTCCAATTTCTAGTAACTTGCTCCTCGCATACTACCGGCCCCTCGCCAGCAGAATCTTTAAGGTATATATTTTTACTTACAGTTGGATAAACATCATCATGTTCCTCAAAATTCTCCCAGCCTCCATCAACTGCCAGTTTCCCCAGCCACTCTCATATATTTAGGCATTCACTACTTTCAGTACTAAAATTTTTATTAATATTCTGTTACTGTGTAACACATCACTTCAAATGTAGCAGCTTAAAACAATACCTACTTATTATCTGACAGTTCTATAGGTCAGAACTTTGGAATTCACGACTGAATTCCTTGATTAGGGTCTCACAAAGCTAAAATCAAGCTGTCAGCTAAACTGAATTCATATTTGGGGGTCTTGACAAAAAATAAGGTACTACCAAGCTAATTCCTCCTGGCAAAGTTTAGTTTCTTGCACTTGTAAACTAAAAATAAAATCTCAATCCCCCCATTGACTGAACAGACCACTTCTTGGCCAAGGGGACTCCAGAGAAACCTTAAAAACTGAGTTCCTGGCTGTGAGAGGATGCTAGGTCAGACAAGTCTCATTATACCCCCTCCCTTTTACAGTTTAGACAAAACAACTGACCACCATTAATGTAAAAATATATATCATTAATGCTAATAGAACGGACTCTTTGTGGCAATAAGATACAAAATTATAAACAGGACCTAAGGCCATGGCAGGTAAGGGTTAAGTCATGCATGCCTGGACTTAAAGAATAAACTATGTTTTAACTGCTACAAAGTTTTTCTTTTTGTCTAACAGCTACACAAGCACTGACCTTGAGATAAGCAATATTAACACAATTGTAGCTCACTACCAGACACTGACTAACTGACAACCTGTTTCACAAGCCATAACTACAGCTTTAATTGGACAAGAGACTGATTTCAGTAACTTTCTCCTGTTAGGAAGACCACTGACCATGGACTGGTTCTGGGCCAGTTTACAGAGGCCAGAACTTGAGGGCCTTATGTCCCTGCTTTACCTTTCGACTTATAGAGACTAATTGTAATACATTTACATGTTAAGTTTCCACCCCAACATGAACGGGGTTCATATATAACATGCATGTTTATTCAATAGGCATGCATTAGGACTCACTGAATTATATTTATGTCTCCTATAACCTGTTGAATATGTATGCTTAGCCAACCTATCCAGCGTAAATTCCTGTCTTACCCCTTCCTCCCTCAAAGTGCCTGTTTGCAGGTTCTGCCAGAGGCTATGCTTCCCAGACTGTCAGAATGGCCACCTTGAAGACTGTAACTCTTTATAAAAAATAAAATCTCCTTTCCAAATTTACAAATTCTGTCATTTTTAAGTCAGCATACTGTAGGTCTGAGGTCCCCAGTTAAGACAGAAATGGATCATCTTAATTCAAGTTGGGACTGACCTTATTTAAAGCTAGGCTTTAGATATTGTGAAAATAAGTTTATTTTCCATTCATCTTTATTTCTAGAGCATAACGTTATCTGGTACCAATGGAAATTCAAGGATGTATACCAGGAACCTTCCTCCCTTGGAACCTGAACTTCAATTTCTGTGTCCCAGCCTTTTAAAACTGCTGAAAACTTCACTGCTTCTCAGCCTAATATCCTCAACTTCCCTATCAACAAATGTCTCAAAGAAAAAAGTTATACCAAGTCTAGGTTTCATATATGTGGAATTATTTTGTCTTTAAAATTTTGGTCACACAAGTCTTCAATACTTTGTTAGCTCCCCAATGTTTTCAAACAGATTGTTTGAAACTGTTCAGCTTTCCTAGTAGATCTTCATGGGAGGGTTTGCTCTGAAACAAGGTGATCTACCATTGCTAAAAATGTTATTTTTCTTGTTCTCCTAATTATTAAGAACTTCTTCCATAGTAGATGCCCTCTGGTAATTATTTAATTGAGAAACAAATATTTTGGCACTCTGTCTACCTTGTGAACAGTTCGCGCACATACCTCTCCCCTAAATCTCCTCATCACTAATTTTCCAAGTTTGTTCTTTCCAAGTCCCTGAAAAGCCAGCCAACTGACATGCTATTGCTCATGAATCAGGCTGTCTCTCTTTCCATGACAAGTGAACAAGTTATATCATTGAAATTTCTGCCCATTAGTAAGATTTCCCGCTGCTGCTGTCTTTCCTGAGTGAGATTGTAGTATAGCAGCCTTTCTCTTCCAGTGGGTTCCAGCATGCCATGCACATTCATCTATAAAACAGACCCATACTTTTCTATTCTCTAGTTACAGGGAATGTTCCATTAGGCCACAAATGTAGGTTGATAGGGAGGTGGCCAAGCAGTAGGAGACAGTACCTTGCGAGTCTGAACTTCTTGCTTATGTAGTTTTCTTGTGCCTTTTAGTCATGTTTAAATTCAGTCAGTTACGTATAATTCTCATCTTGAAATAGAATTCTGCTGTGCATATCTAGTTATGTAGTTTGATGAACTAAACAGTGGCTAGTTCATGATAATATTTCTAGGTGCATAGTTACTTGGAATAACATAGTCAGATGTTGCGTACCAGCCAGCACCCAGGAGTTACTTTCCAAATATAGAGCAGTTATTGGCTTATTTCCTCTACACAGCATCTCACAAGCTCCCCAATCTGATTATTTGTTATGATACAGTTTGAGGTCTCCAGAAATTAGCCTCAGTTCTGAGCCTTTAGCTAATAACTCCCAGAAGATTTTGGTATTTTATTTTCCTTAGTGCACAGTCACTCTGAAAAGTGTCTGTAGGTCCCACTGGGAAAGGTTTGATGTAAGATTCACAGTATACACCAGTGGCTGCAAGATCATTCCTTAGAGGTACCCTTTCTTCCCCTCAGTTGAGTAAGAAGTTTAGAAAACATACTACAGCATCTTGAGTTAGACTTTCTTGCAGATCTAGAGATTTTTTTCTGCCTGAATATGTCAAGCAGTATCCAATAGGTGGCCCAATTATTTCATTTTAAAGAATGCTCTGATTAGCTATCACCACAAATCCCTGTGGACCAAAAATTCACTAATTACCATTCAAACCCTGTGGTTATTGTGGTAGGTCCACTCACCTTGTCTTAGATAATTAAGCCCTGTCACCTGACTTCCACTGCTCTGGGATTCCATAATTCACATTAAGATGAGGTAGGACAGTTCTCTTGCAGCATTCTCCACCATCGTCTCCAGCCTACAAAGCACAGGCCCACAGAAATCTTCAAAGATGCTCTTGACCCTCTCACAAATGCATTTCTTAATGCCTCGGAGTATGTCTTCACAAATGCCGCTATCCCATATATCACAGTTCTATTCCTTCTCTACTAGTGTCCTTACTTTATTGTAAAAGCGACTGCATTTGGAGCATTTAATTGGCAGCAGAACTGCAACACCACGAAGACCTAGCCTTGGTTCACAGCTATATCTACCCTAAGATGAGGGATTCCTTCAACCCTGCCTTAGAGGCTTTCTGGTGCTGTATATATGTTCTCTGTTGTATTTTTGTAACTTCCAATGTCCTCTTTTTTCCATGCATACTCTCTAGGGTTGTCAGATGAACACAGATGACTCCAGAAACATTTTGGTAATTATTTTTGTTTTAGTACTTAAGTAGCATAACCATTTGATTTCTCAAAGATTTGGATTTCACTTGCACTTCATTTCACGCCACCAGTGGTGTATGAGTTATCATCATACTACTACATACCACGTACTTGTGAACCTCTCCTATCGCCTTCTCCCTACTGTTCTCAACCCTATTGTCAGTAGGTTATTTTTTTCCCTCAAATTTACAAGGAACCCAATTCCTGGGGTGACTTTCTGTATCTGTTACTGTACCTGAAAAGTACATTGCAGGAAACAGGGGGTATATTTGCAGTGGAAAATTTGAGGGCAGTTCTTAATAAAGGAGAATAGACAAAGGTATGGGAAGGGTATTAGAGAACAAAAGTGAGTAGTGCAATACACCATGGCTACTAAAGGTGAGATTACCAGAAGTAGGCCTGAGGCACAGAGGGAAAGAGGGGTAATTAAAAGTTGGAGGTGCAGAGCCTAGGAATCTTGGGAGAAGGGACTCCACCAGCATCTGACAACACTGCAGGGAACAAGTTGGGAAACAAATTTCCTGACTGCACTCACCACTGCTGGCTCCCAGAGGATGAGGGAGCCCTTTGATGTGGTCCATATAGGTCAGAGTCCCTTGGGAGACAGAGCAGGGTAAAGAAGAATGGAGAGTGAATTGGGATGGGAAGATGAGGAGATATCCACAAATGAGTGAGGGCCATGTTAATAGCACTTATTAGGAATTGTGCCTGCAGCTTTATGCATATGGTAAGGAGGAGGATAAAAAGCATATTATTTTGTGAGGGTGAACTCCAGCAGGGCTGAGATTTGCCTGAGCTTTCTATCAAAATAAGAAATGTGCCTGCGTGGCATTGACCCATGTTAAAGGCATAAAACATATTGATTAAGAGTGCTGTTTGATAATCATGGGTCTGAGGAATTTGGGATGATTTTTACCAGCCTGTTAGTTTTATTGATGACAGTGAGATTGATCATTTAAATCTAGTCTCAGTGAACCACATTGCCAAAGGCTCTGCTGTTGAGACTGGCTACATAGCAAGAATATGCTTACACAACCAGTAATGCACCAGAAACCTGGACTGAGACTCTATTTTGCGTTCTCTGGTTTCGAAGTATTTTATGCATACATTAATGGTTCATGATCTGAAAAGAGAAGTGCATCCTGCCAGGGCTATTATAAAGAGGGAAGATAATCAAAGCTCATACCTGGCCACTCCAGATCCCTTACTATTAGACAGCTTTGGACTATGATGTTTCCCCTTAATGCTGCTGCTATGTTGCATCCATTTTTTTTTTCTCCAATGAACTGTAGATTTGCAATCATCACCATTTGGGGTCCCAAGAGACTTCTTTAGCAGTGGAACTGTTCAGCTGCCACAGTTATCATGGCATCTGGAGGAGGAAATACACTATACTATGATATACTTTGACTTTGCCTTTGTTTATAGCTGTGGTTTGCTCTAAAGATACTTTCAGGTTCTATGCAATAAATATATTAAACCTTGAGTTTATGGATTTTTACTCTTAACCTTTGTTTTAGAACTTAGAAAAGCCTTCACCTTCCCCACCAAAAAAGAGACACTGTAAAATCTTTTTTTCTGCTTAACTTATGGTTTACAGTTAATATGATCGAGATCATAATGAATATATAAATCAGTGGTGATTAGCCTTTATTATGAATCAGAATCACCCAGGCAGCCTGCTTAAGATGGAAATTATAGAGCTCCACCTAGTGGATCTGACGTGGGGATTATAAGTTCACATTTTTGGTGAAGTCTTAAGGTGATTCTGACATGTGACAAACTAGGATACTTTAAAAATGCATTAATAAATGAGATAAGGTTAAATTCGTGGTACAAACCCTTCTCCATGGTGTTCCTTTTAGAATTGCAAGTAAATGCTGCTAGAGATATAGAGTCCACAGTTATTTATGTAGACAGGGAATGATCTTGGACAAGAATTCTTGACTCAGGTATTATTATTTACAAATTTATCAAGAACCTATTACTTGTCAGGCACTGTGCTAGGCATTAGGGATACCAGGATAAAGAACAGGTTGTGCTTTGACAAGCAGAGTCCAATGTTCCTCAATTTTAGAAAACCTCACCCCACAGTCAGAAACATATTGTTCAAATATACATAACTGAAATACAAATTTCAGAAAATAATATTAATCCTGCCTACCTGCCATATAATGTGATGTTTACTATCTGGTTCTGGTTGAATCTATTATATCCTATTTCATTTAAAAATATTGCAGGTCTTGACCTGCTGAATTTGTTTTAAACGCTGCAAATGTAGGAAGGTGAAACTTCAGTTTGACAAACACAGGTCCATTTAAAAGTATGTGATGTGCATCCTATGAAGCACATGTGTTTATCCTTCTAGGCACATGTATCATGAGAAGGTGGAATTGGGAAGACTGAGAGTTTCCTCATTAACCTTGCTTCTCAAACTTTAAGTTGTACAGGAATCACCTGCAGATCTTATTAAAACCAGAAAAGATTCTCATTCAGCAGGTCTGGGGTGAGGATCTGAGATTCTACATTTCTATCTTTCAGTTGATGCTGATGCAGCTAGTCCATGAACCACTATTTGAGTAGTATTGCTCTAAAAATTACAAATGTGGGTAGGGGTGTTAAACTGGTAAGGTGAGACCTGGAAGAACTTTCCTAGAAGAGAAATTCCTCTAAGGAAAGATGAGTCAAGCATACAAGTCACTGACAGATGAGAACAGATGAGTGTGTGTCACTCAAATTTTACCCCAGCCTTCTATCCCTGAATCTGGTGGAAAGATGGCTGTATGCAAACACTCCCAAACCAACAAGCATAGAAACAATTGTTTTACTAAAAATCTGAAATCCCCCAGGGACTGAAGTATCACTGAGGTGTTACCCTATTGGGCGAGTATAACTCTAAAGTGAGGAAAGGGACTTTATCCACATTTTCATAGGTGTCGTGGAATGGGGTCAGTAGGCTTGGCTCACTGGGGACTCCAGGGAAATCAACCGGACCTTGTTATCTTGAGAACTTCAGCCCATCAGCATCAATGGGAGCTTTAGGAGGGTGCAAGATTTATAAGAAGGAGCACAGTGCCCAGTGGACATGACATTGTCTAAGAGAGGATGGCACCCACCTTTCAGTTTCCTAGACTTATTCCTGGATACAGGTAAGATTTACCCTAGTTCTCTTCCAAGTGTCTGAGGGGGTATTTTTTCTGCTAGAGCAGGGGAGAAGGTAGATGCCACCCAACACATATATTCTCTACCTCATCCAACCCACTCAGCAGTTCTGAAAAGCAAAGTATTATCTCCATTTGACAAACAACAAGATTGTCCATTAGAGCAATGGATATGTAATAACCCCAGGTTGACTTCTCCAGATGAGTGCCACAGGTAGGTAATGTGAATTTTACCTATCGTTTTAAGTTCTGACAACAAGAACTTTAAGTGTCTCTACTGAACTTCATAAGTTCACTGGACAGTTATTCTCTTTGTTTTTTTACATACTGTGTTCTGATTTTTAAAAATATTTTATTATTTTTGTGAGAAAAGTAATTTGTGTTCTCTGGGAAAAGAAAGATTAGTAGAAAGAAAGAAAACAAAGAAATGAAATCACCTGCTAGCTCACAACTCAGAAAACCACTGTTAACCTTTCATGTATTTAACAAAAACAGACAGATTCTGCAGATGATATTACAAGCTGCTTTATTTTTCCATGAATCATGACGTCTCTGAAATGCACAGGTGTGAAAATCTGCTACTGAAACATAGAGCAAGCAAGCACTGGCAGGTGGGTCAAAAGGCTACTGGTAGCAGGAGGAACAACTAAAGCAAAGTATTACCATAAGGTTAAAACATATGGCCTGATAAATGTCTGCCAGGGACACTACACGTAAGGAATGTCTTCAGTGTCCCTTCGTGGGGCCCTGCAGCCACCCCTGAATTCCCTTGGACCCCTAGGATAGAAGGGGTCCTGTAAATTTCTTTGCATCCACAAAAACGCCCCCAATTTCTGTTTGCTTTTTCTCCTTTTATCCTCCACCCTAGCCATGTTGTCAAATTCTCTTATCATGTCCTCATTGCTGAAATTCATATCATGTATGGCTTCCTTATATTGCTTGAGGTACTGAGCCAGCCCCTTGTTTGTTTTTCTTTTGGCTTTCCTGGGTATATCATCCTCAGCTGGGCGCTTTCCTTCAGACCTCCTTTCACTTTCTGGCTCTCCCTCACTCTCTGGCTCTCTTTCACTGTCTGGCTCTCGTTCCCCCTCTGCCCTTCCCCCTCTCTCTGGCTTTCCCTCTCTCTCTGATCCTCCCTCCATCTCTGACTTTCCCTTCCTCTCTGACTTTCCTTCTCCTTTTGCCTTTCCTGCACTCTCTGGCTTTTCTTTATCCTTTAACGGTTCTTCATCTCCTGTCTTGCCCTTGTTTTCTGTCTTTCTGTCGTTTTCTAATGTCTTGTCTTCCAGAGTACAAGCTACTTCCGGCTTTCCCTCGTCCGGTGGCTGTTCTTCATTTTCTATCTTTCCTTGGTTCCAAAGCATTCCTTCATTTTCATTGAAGAATTTTTCCATGTCGAGATTTCCCCTCCTTTTCCTTTCCTGGGGGATGCGGGTTGAGGGAAGGGGAGACAAAGAGGAGACATGGGAGACTGAGGGCCTGGCGTGGAATGTAGGTCTGGATACTACTTGCATCTCACCCCTGGTGAGGGTTCCCCTAAGCTGACCGGACCTCCAAGAGGGCCTTCTGCCCACCACATAGCCTGCCACTCCTCCCACACACGTGAGCCAGCTGTTCCCTGACAGGCCCTGCCACCTTCTCTGCACTGGTTCAGCCTGGTAAGGTGTGTGTTCATGTGGGTGGGCTGAAGGGCAGGGGCCCCGATTCGGCCCTAGCTGGGTCCTTCACACTCTCAACCCTTGTGGGCCCCTGTCCATGCAGCTCCCTGCTTTCACCGACCTGCGGGGGATTCTGGACAGGTTGCTCCTCCTTTTCAGGCCTCTTAGAGCGCTGGGAACAACAGACGCGCAGACCTGCGGACAGATAGGAGACAGGGGCAGGGACTGCGCGCTCAGCGGGCACACAGGGACTCGGTTCCCTTTCCTGAGTCCAGGCCCTGTTCACCCAACGTTTTTCTCCCCTACATCCCCCACACCCCAGCCGCCATTTCTTTCCAGGCCTCGGGCACCAAACCAGGATGCTTTCCAAACTGCGTTTGTCTCTGTGTCCCCCTTCCCTGAGACAACCTGCCCCAGCGCCACCCCATTTTTCCGGAGATCAAGTGTTTCTATGGGCGTAGATTGTGAGAAGGGATTATTTCTAGAATATGTCTACGTTTCACTGTCGCACTGCGGAGTCGCTACCCCCACCCCTCATTTCTAGCACTAAAAATGGATGGATGACTCAGTGCAAGGGGGCGTCGTGAAGGCGAGCCAGGCTCGCTTCGGGAGTTCTCCCTCCCCTGTCCCCACCCCGGTCCGCTCCGCAGGCATCCCCTTCCTCACCAATCTACAGGATTCCTTCTCCGCTCCCTCCCCAATCCTACTGCCAGCCCCCTCCACCCCTGTCCCAGGGGCCGCCGGCAGCGCCCGCTTTCACACTGACCTGCGGGTACCCAGGACACGCCTGTGCTTCCTCCGGCTCGCGGAAGCCGGCTCGCTGCTCCCCAGCAGTCTGGGCAGCTCAGACAGCTTATTCTGCGCGGGCGCCGGGACACGACCGCTGGGCTGGCTGGCGGGCTGGCGTGGGGGCTGGTGCCCACGTAGGCGTCCGACGGGTCACGTGAGCACCGCGTCACTGGAGCTTGGCCTAGCTCTTGCCCGACACACCTCACCTTGGAGCTCGGCGCCCCTTCTTGCCTGACATACCTCATCTTCCATCCCTGAGGGACCGGAGGCTGGGGACTGTCGGAGTCTCGGTGCCTTTGTGTAGCAAAGTGGGGTCGCGGAGAAGAGGAGGAGGGGTGGCTTTCTGACCCCAGGTGCTTTACCTGACGCAGCTCACAGCATCCTCGAAAGGCATCTCTCTCTGATGCCCATTATCGCCAGGTGTGACAGCTGATCAAAGAGGGTACCCGACTTTGCCAAGAGCGCTCAGCCCCAGAACTCCACAGCTCACTTTCAATACTGGCTCTGCCTGACTCCAGAGCCCGGGGTAGTGATGCCTGCCAGGAAGCTGAGCTGCCACCTTGAGTGGCGGTGTTCCTGGGGTTCTGTCCTGGGCCTCCTCTCTCCTCAGTCCTCAAGTTCTGTCTCCCTGTTCGATCTCATTCATTTCCAGAAAGCACCGATGACTCCCAGATCTACATCTCCAGGCTATTCCCTTCTCCGTGTCTCATATCAACTTTGCCAACTCTCTATTGGACATCACCGCCCGAGAGTCCCTGAGGGACCTCAAAGCCCGTGTACCCCAAATTTATTTCACCAACTTCCTTCTTGCCATCTCCCATGGCCTCTCTGCACACTTGAAACTTACCTTCCAACATTTGATCAGTTTTCATAGAGAGAGAATGTCAGACAGGTAGAAAAGAAAGCATTAAAACCTTTTAAATATGAATTTCAGATGCACAAATTCATCATAGTCTTTGGTTTACAAGACACCCTTATTATTGATCCCTGCTTGTCCCTCTTCCTTCCCTTTTCTTTCTTGTCCTGTTATGTCCTTCCCTGCCCATCCTTTGTCTTTTTTTCTTTCCTTTTCTTTCACATTTGTGAAGCTACCACCCACAAAAACTAAAAGTTACCAATATTTTAACTTCTACAGTGTAGTGACATGTATATGTATATATACACATATGTTTATTTATACACACATATATGTGTAGATGTATATGTGTGTACATATATATGTGTATGTCGTGTGTTTATTTGTGTGTGTAAATCTGGGCAACAACTATTTTTATTTTGGTTTGCAAAATACCTTATCATGATTATATGATTATGAATTACGTATGTTAC
This sequence comes from Mandrillus leucophaeus, assembly GCF_000951045.1. Lineage (NCBI taxonomy): Eukaryota > Metazoa > Chordata > Mammalia > Primates > Cercopithecidae > Mandrillus > Mandrillus leucophaeus. The sequence continues at coordinate 322,089 of NW_012101526.1, read as the reverse complement.
ACAAACAATTCTGATTATATTTCTGCTACACATCTTTCTTCATTTAGTAAAACCTCGATCTTCCTACAATATTTTGCTCTATCAATATGTGTGTTTGTCATTATCACCACATAACCAACAATACTGTCCTCAATGTTGAATTTTTTCCTGAATTATAGAGGCTAGGTGTTTCCATTTCCTCAGTATAAACTTTCATAAAATTATTATAATTATTCAAGAATTTGATGAAAATAATATCAAATCAGTTGAAAAGAACTGCTTTTCTGTTTTAATCATCTAATTATAGTGATTTTAAGCTATCTTTGGTAACTATTTGCTAAGTTATTTTGGTAATGGAGCCAAAGTATTAACAACTATCTCTCCTCTTTTAAAACATATACACAAAAATGTGGAATTCAAAATTAATATCATTAAATTCAAAGAAATGTCATTTTATCTAAATTAAAAGATCTGTTCACAAAATGAGAAGTCAACACAACTTTTGCATTTGCGTGTAATAAATTGACACATTGTTCCTCAAGTAGTTACTACCTTTGGAAGAAGATATAATGACAGTTCTCTTGATGCATAATATATGTTGATTAAACATATTTTAAGTTAAATGTTTGTCATCCATTTTCTTAGAAAAGTAACCATTACTGAACATACCATTCACTAGAGACCTTTTGTTTCTTATTGCAGAATAAAAGTATCATTCCCATCAGTAAAATAAATATAGACATTTATTAACACTATAAAATCACTAAGTGATACCAACACCTGGCAGACACACACACACAAAAAGGAAACTTCAGGCCAATATCCTTAATTAACATGGATGCAAAAATCCTCAACAAAATAGTGGCAAACCGAGTATGGTAGCATGTCAAAAAATGTATCCACCATAATCAAGTAGGATCCATCTCCAGGATGCAAGTTTGGCTCAATATACACAAATTAATCAATGTGATTCACCACGTAAACAGAACTAAAGACAAAAGCAACATGATCATCTCAATAGATGCAGAAAAGGCTATGGATAAAATTCAACATCGCTTCATGTTAAAAACTCTCCATAAACTGCATATTGAAGGAATGTACCTCAAAATAACAATAGCCGTCTATGACAAATCCACAGCCAACATTATACTAAATGGGCAGAAGCTGGAAGCATTCCCCTTGAGAACCAGAACAAGACAAGGATGTCTCACACACTACCAGACAAAACCATGCAAAAATGGAAGTAAAAAGTGGAGATCTGTGGTAGGTTTAATAATTGCCTTCAAAGATATCCAGGTCTTAGTGCCTGGAACCTGTGAATTTTACCTTATATGGCAAAAGGGGACTTTGCAAATGTCATTAAGGATCTTGAGATAGGAAGATTACCAGGATTATCCAGGAAGACCCTAAATGTAATAACAAGTATTCTTATAAAAGGGAAACAGAGAGATTTTACTACGGAAGAAGAAAGCAATGTGAAAAACTGAAGCAAGATTCTACACTACAGACTTAGAAAATGAAGGGAAAGGCCATGAGCCAAGCAAGAAAGGCCACGAATGCAAACTCCAGATGATGGAAAATATAAGAAAATAGAGTCTCCTTTAGAACCTCCAGAGGATTTCAGAGCCTGCTATTGGTCTATTCAGGGATTCAACTTCTTCCTGGTTTAGTCTTGGGAGAGTGTAAGCGTCCAGGAAATTATCCATTTCTTCTAG
>NW_012101526.1:275166-316990 GCF_000951045.1 Mandrillus leucophaeus | reverse complement strand
CCAACATGGCACAAGTATACATATGTAACAAACCTGCACGTTGTGCACATGTACCCTAGAACTTAAAGTATAATAATAATAATAAAAAAAGAACATGATGTTTGCTAAGAAGTACATCATTTGTGATTTTAGAGACCGTTGTTTACACAGAATGACGATAACAAAGGACATAATGTATAATGTGAAAGAAATGAGTGGAAAGAAATCTGAGAATTCTAATCACAGGCTAGTGAGATCTTAAGAGCATAATCAGAACTCAACTTCTGCTCCTGTTCATGTGAAATAAAGTTGTTTCAATCTAAAAAAAAAAAAAAAAAAAAAAAGAACCTCCAGAGGAAGCAAAGCTCTGCCAATATCTTTAGTAAAACTAATTTTGAACTTTGGACTTCCACAACTGTAAGACAATTAACATGTATCATCTTAAGCCAACAAAATTGTTATTTGTCAAAGCAGCCCTGAGACCTAAAGGTTTCCTAAACCCATTCTGGCTTATTTTAACATAAATATCAGTAATAAGAGTACATTTTTTAAAATGATAAATTTTGGAAAATGTTAAGCTAGATGGGATCCTAGGTCAACAGGTAAGAATAATTAGGACTGTTCAGGGAAAGCCAGGAGATACTTTTATTCTAGAGGTAATTCATGTAAAGTCACTGGCACAGTGACTGGAACATAGCAAGAGTACAATTGGGTGAGTTTTCTTAGCTCCCTGGACAAGAACACAATGCATTTTTAAAAACTTTTTTACATAATTGTAGATTTAGGTGTAATTATAAGGAATAGTAGAGATCTCTCTTATTCTTTTACCTGTTTTCCTCCAATGGCAACATCTTTTATAACTACACTAGAGTATCACTACAGAAAATTAATATTGATATAATCTAACAATGTTATTCATATTTCACCGTTTAACATACATCTATTTGTGTGAGAGTGTGTATATTAGTTATATGCAATTTTATCATGTATGTTTTCCCAGATGGAATCTCAATAACCTCCACATAGATCTGAAAGGTGTTATAATAAAATGGTTAGCACAGGAGAAATGACCTCTCCAAGCCCTATGATGTAACTGGCTCTCAATGTTCTTTTGCAATGCTCTTCTGAAAAGCCTCTTCTTTTGGGGTCGATTGCACATACTTTTCTTGAGAAATTAACATGAAATATACAAAATGAATGAAGAACTATATGAAATAAAGTGAAATGGAGTGACAACTTTCACAAATTCGATGGAACTGGTCAAGTGATTGTTCTTTTTTAAATTACTTTTATTTTAGGTTCAGTGGTATATGTACAGGTGTGTTTTAAGGGTAATTTGCATGTCGCATGTAATTTGCATGTTGTGATGTGTAGATTATTTCATCACCCAGGTAATAAGTATAGTAGCTGATAGGTAATTTTTTAGTCCTCACCATCCACCTTCAAGTAGGCCCTGGTGTCTGTTGTTCCCTTATTTTCGTCTATATATACTCAATGTTTAGCATGCGCTTATGTGAGAACATGTGATATTTTGTTTTCTGTTCCTGTGTGAGTTCACTTAGAATAATGACCTCCAGCTTCATCCATGTTGCTGCAAAGTACACGATCTCATTCTTTTTTTATTGCTATGTAGTATTCCATGGTGTACATGTACCACATTTTCTTTATCCAGTCTACCACTGATAGGCATTTAGGTTGGTTCCATATATTTGCTATTGTGAATAATGCTGCAATGAACGTACACCAGCATGTATCTTTATGGTAGAATAATTTATATTCCTTTGGGTATGTACTCAGTAATGGGGCTGCTGAATTGAATGGTGATACTGTTTTAAGTTATTTGAGAACTTGCCAAACTGCTTTCCACAGTGGTTGAACTAATTTACATTCACACCAGCAGTGTATAAGTGTTCCTGTTTCTCCACAAACTCACCAGCGTCTGTTACCTTTCAACTTTTTAATAATAGCCATTCTGACCAGTGTGAGATGGTATCTCATTGTGGTTTTGATTTCCATTTTTCTTATGATTAGTGATGTTGAAAATTTCTTTCATATGCTTTTTGGTTGTCTGTATGTCTTCTTTTGAAAGTGTCTGTTCATGTCCTTTGCCAATTTTTAATGAGATTTTTTTTTTCCTGGAAATATGTTTAAGTTCCTTACAGATTCTCGATATTACATCTTTGTCAGATGCATTGTTTGCAAAAATTTTCTCTCATTCTGGAGGTTGCCTGTTTATTCTGTTGATAGTTTCTTTTGCTGTGCCAAAACTCTTTGGTTTAATTAGGTCCCATTTGTCTGTTTTTGGTTTTGCTGTAATTGCTTTTGGTGTCCTCATTGTGAAATCTTTGCCAGGTCCTACGCACAAAATGCTATTTCCTAGGTTATATTCCAGGGTGTTTATACTTTCAGGTTTTACATTTAAGACTTTAATCCATCTGGAGTTTATTTTTGTATGGTGAAAGGAAGGGATCCAGTTTCAGTCTTCTGCATATGGCTAGCTACCTATCCCAGCACCATTTATTGAATAGGGGGTCCTTTCCCCATTGCTTGTTTTTGCTGACTTTGTCAAAGATCATATGGTTGTAGATGCATGGCATTATTTCTGCTCTCTATTCTGCTCCATTGGACTGTGTGTCTGTTTTTGTACCAATATCATGCTATTTTGGTTACTGTAACCCTGTAGTTTGAAGTCAGGTAACGTGACACCTGCAGCTTTGTTCTTTTCGCTTAGCATTGCTTTGGCTATTCAGGCCTTTTTTGGTTTCATATAAAATTCAAAATAGATTGTTCTAATTCTGTGAAGAATGTCATTGCTAGTTTAATAGAAATAGTATTGAATCTATAAATTGCTTAGGATACTATGGCCATTTTAACAATACTGATTCTTCCTATTCATGAGATTGGAATGTTTTTCCATTTGTGTCATCTCTGATTACTTTGATCAGTGTTTTATAAATCTCTTTGTAGAGATCTTTTACCTAAGTACTTAGCTGTATTTCTGGGTATTTTATTCTTTTTGTCACAATTGTGAATGGGATTGCATCCTTGATTTGGCCTCAGCCACCCCTTCCCCTATTGGCTCAAGTCCAGGAAGATCAGAGTTCTGTCCCAAAGCCCCTGGCTGGAGTTGCTGAAGTTTCCTCAGGGAGGCTCCACCCAGTGAGGAGAAATAGGTCAGGGTTCAGTCTGAAGAGGCAGTCTGGCCATGATCTGCCACAGCCAGGGTGCTGTGCTGTGGGGAATACCTCTTGGGTCCAAGCTGTCCAGTCTCTTTGACACGGGCAGGGGAAATATGGAGGCCTGGAGCATTAGTGATGGCTGTCACCCCTCTCCCAGGGAGCTCAGACATCTTGGGCAGCAGACAGCCACGGTTATGATGGCCGCCCCTCCCTCTGGGAACTCGCTAGTCTTAGGCAGACTCCAGCCAAGTGACCTTTGAGAATCTGCACAGCTCTGTGGTTGGGACCCAAGGCCCTGGTGGCATGGGCTCACGAGTGGGACCTCCTGAACCATGAATAGCACAGATCCATGGACGAAGCATGGGTTCCCAGGCTGGGTAGAGCAATCACTCACTGCCTCCTTTGGCTGGGGGTGGAGACTCCCCTTTCCCTGTGTGGCTCTCAGGTGGGCCAACACACCACCCTGCTTTTCCCTGCTCTCTGTGGGTCATGCCAACTGCCTAGTCAGTCCTGATGATAGAACCTGGATACCTCCATTACTGGTGCAGGATTCACACGTTGTTTTGATTATTATCAGTGACAGCCTTCAATCGCAGCTGTTTCCAGTCGGCCATCTTGGCCCCGCCTCCCGTATTAGTTTTTAACAAAAAAGTTTTGGCCGGGTGCTGTGGCTCAAGCCTGTAATCCCAGCACTTTGGGAGGCCGAGGCGGGCGGATCATGAGGTAGATCAAGACTATCCTGGCTAACACGGTGAAACCCCATCTCTACTAAAAATACAAAAAATTAGCCAGGCATGGTGGCGGGTGCCTGTAGTCCCAGCTACTCGGGAGGCCGAGGCAGGAGAACGGTGTGAACCTGGGAGGTGGAGCGTGCAGTGAGCCGAGATCTCGCCACAAAAAAAAAAAAAAAAAATTAAGAATAATTTTAAAAAATTTAAAAATTACAAATAAAGAAAGTTTACAGAATAAGGACACAAAGAAAAATATTTTTACAGCTGTACAATGCATTTGTTTTTCAAGTGTTATTACAAGAGTCAAAAACTTAAAAAAATTAAAAATTTATAAAGTAAAAAAATTACAGTAAGCTAAGGTAATTTATTATCAAGAAAGAGAAAGTTTTTCCTTTTAACTTTAGTTGATATGTAATAATATACATATTTATGGGATACAGAATGATGTTTTGATATGTATACATAATATGTAATAATCAACTCAGGATAATTGGCATATATATTACCCACCTCAAGCATGTATTATTTCTTAGTGTTATGAACATTCAAAATCTCCTCTTCTAGCTTTTTGAAAATATACAATAAATGATAGTTAACCATATTCACTCTACATTGCTGCAGAACACCAGAACTCAGTCTTCCTCTCTAGCTGTAATTTTGTAACCATTAACCAATCCCTTCCTATCCTCCCTTTCCCCTATGCTTCCCATACTCTAATACTGAAAATTCTACTCTCTACATCTATGATTTCATTTTTTAGTTCCCACATGTTAGTGAGAACATGCAGTATTTATCTCTTTATCTCTCTGTGCCTGACATTTTACTTAACATAATGTTTTCCAGGCTCCATGTTGCCGAGAATTACAGGGTTTTGGTTTTTTTTAAAAGAAAATCTCTGAATAGTATTTTATTGTGAATATATACCACATTTTCCTTATCTGTTTGTTTATTGAAGTACATTTAGGTTGATTCCATATCTTAGCTGGTATGAATTGTGCTGCAATAAACACAGAGGTGCAGGTAATCCTTTGATACACTGATTTCCTTTCCTTTGGATAAATATCCAGGAGGGAGATTTCTGAATAGTATTCTAGTTCTATTTTTAGTTTTTTGAGAAACCACAACATTGTTTTTCATAATGACTCACCAACAGTGTACAAGAGTTCCCTTTTCTCTGCATTCTCATCAGCATTTGTTATTTTTTGTCTTTTTGATAATAGCCATTCTAAATGGAGTGATATATCTCATTGTGGCAAGAAAATTTTAATATAAATTTAGTATAGCCTAAGTGTACAGTGTTTATAAAGTATACAGTAGTGCACAGTAATGTTCTAGGCCTTGACATTCACTTACCAGTCACTCATTGACTCACCCAGAGCAACTTCCTATCTTGCAAGCTTTCTTCTTGGTAAGTGCCCCATACAGGTGTGCCATTGTAAAAATCTCTTATACTGTATTCTTACTGCATCTTTTCTATGTTGAGATATGTTTAGATACACAAACACCACTGTGTTACCACTGCTTACGGTGTTCAGTACTGTAAATGCTGTACAGGTTTATAGCCTAAGTGCAATAGGTTATACCATATAGCTTAGGTGTGTAGTGGATTATACCATCCAAGTTTGTGTAAGTACACTCTGTGATGTTCAAACAATGACAAAATCACCAAATAATGCATATCTCAGAATATATTCCCATTGTTAAGTGATACATGACAGTAGTAAGTGTGTATATATATTTTATATATATATATGTATATGTGTGTGTGTGTGTATGTATGTATATACAGTTTTATATCCATTAACCAGAGTTGGGTCTAGTTTCCAGTTGATTCTGCATAATATGAAGACAACACCCAAAAGTGGAGAGCTGAAGTACTTTAACCCCTTTCTAGAATGTCTCTGAAGGACACTGGTGAAGGGACATCCTTCCTGGTGGCAGAACGTGAGCAGTGCACCTAATTCTTCATTTTGCTTGGAAGGAAAAAATGGCTTGATGTATGATAATGCCAATTTATGGGCTCTGGCCAATAGTTTGTCTAGACTGTTAGGTACTTGGAAGAAACATAATTGGAAAACTGGTGACAGGGAAATTGGGGAAAGAAGCATGTGGATAGGCCTCTCTAAATGGGCAAAAGACATGAATATATTTGTGTCTCATGTGAATGCTCAACAAAGGGTAACTTCAATAGGGGAGAATATTTTTTAATATTTTTCAGCTTTATTAAGGTGTATTTGACAAAATTTGCATGCATTCAAGGTGTACTCAACAGAGGAACATTTAAATAATCAAGTGCATAGGATAACACACTCTGTTTCCCTAGCCAACCCTGTTATTGCCCAATGGGCTCAAAGAACAGTGGCCATGGTGGCAAGAATGGAGGTTCTGCATGGGCTTGACATCATGGACTTCCACTTGCCAAGGCTGACCTGCATATGGCCACTGCTGAGGGCACAATCTGCCAGCAGCAGAGACCAACACTGGATCCCTAATATGACACCGCTCTCCGGGGTGATCAGCCTTCTGACAAGTTAATTACATTGGCCCACTTTTATAATGGAAGGGAAATATTTTGTTCTTACTGGAATTGACACTTATTCTGGAAACATATTTGCCTTCCCTGCATGGCATGCTTCCACCAGAACCACCATCTTTGGACTTATCTTATGGAGAATGTCTTATTGATAATCATGATATTCCATACATTTCTTTTGATCATTGAAGTCACATCACAGAAAAAAAAGTGTGGCAATGGTCCTGTGCAGATAGAATTCACTGGTCTTACCATGGTTCCCCACCATCTTACAGCAACTAATTTAACAGAATGGCAGAATGGCCTTTTGAAGACTCTGCTAGGTGTCAGTACCTTGCAGGGTTGAAACAAGGTTCTCCAGAAAGCGGTATGTGCTCTGAATCAGTGTCCAATATATGGTGCCCTTTCTCTCATAGCCAGAAATCGTAGGTCCAGGAATAAAGGCATGGAAATGGGAATCACACCACTCACTATTATCCTTAGCAACTGATTAGCAAAATTTTTGCTTCCTGTCAATGTGACCTTATGCTCTGCTCTCCTGGAGACCTTAGTTTCAAAGGGAGGAATGCTTCTAGTAGGAGATTACATGAAAATGATTGCATCAAAAATGAAAATGACTGAACAGTCTCATATATTAATATGAATAAATATTCTTAAGTAAAATAGCAAGCAATCCCACAGCACATAAAAACGTAGATCATGACACTGTGAAGTTTATTCTAAGAACAAAGAGGTGTTTCAATATCAGGAGATCCATTACTATGATCTGTTATAATAATAGAATCAAAAGGAAAAATTATATGATTATCTCCAGAGATGCAGAAAAACAATCATTTGAAAGCATCAACACTCATTCATGTTTTAAAAACCACAACAAAATAAAAATCAGTGGACACTTTCTTAACATGACTATGTATATACACTATAGTCAAAAAGCCAGCCTCCTGCCTAAAGGGGAAAAACTAGAGGCTTTCCTGCTAAAGTCAAGGTTAAGACAACATGCTAACTTGTCTCCTATTATATTTGATATTGTGTGGGAGGCATTATGCAATGCAGCTAACAAGGGCAAGCACTTAGAAGCAAAAGAAGAGGTAAAATATCAATGGATCAAATAAATGAAAAGATAAGACACAATCTGGGAAAAATATTTGCAAACTGCTTATCCAATAGAGGACTGATATCCAGACTCTGCAAAGAACTCTAAAACTCAAAAATAAGAAAATGAACAATCTGGTTAAAACACGGGCATAAAAATATGAACAGACATCTCACAGAAAGATGACATGCAAATGGCAAATACGCATATGAAGAGGTGCTCAGCATCATATGTCGTTAGGGAATTGAAACTCAGAACAGTGAAATAACATCATATACCTCATGGAAAGACAAAAATCCCAAACAGTGACAACACTAAATGCTGGAGAGGATGTGGAGTGGAACACTCATTTATTCCTGGTGAGAATGCAAAATGGTATGACCACTTTGGAAGACAGTTTGGCAGTTTCTTACAAAGTTATATATACATATGTAACAAACCTGCACGTTGTGCACATGTACCCTAGAACATAAAGTATAAAAAAAAGTTAAGCATACTCTTATCATATGATCCAGTAATCACACTTCTTGTTACTTACCCAAATGAACTGAAACCTTATATCCACACAAAAACCTGCACACAAGTATTTATGGCAGCTTTATTCATAATTACCAAAACTAAGAAGCAACCAAGATATCCTTCAATAGGTGAGTAGATAAATTTTGATACATCCAGACAATGGAATATTATTCAGCAATTAAAAGAAAGGGGCTATCAAGCCATTACAAGATGTCAATGAATTTTAAATGAATATTACTTAGTAAAATAAAACAATATGAAAAGGTTATACACCATATGAGCCCAATTATATGACATTCTAGAAAAGGCAATACTATGGAGACAGTTAAAAGATTAGTGATTTCTGGGGGTTTAGGGGAAAACAAGACTAAGTGGGACATAAGGGACTTTAAGGGGAGTGAAACTATCTGTATAATAACATAGTGGTAGGCACATGTTATTATACATTTGTTAAAACCCAAAGAACACAGAACACAACAAAGTGAATCCTAATGTAAACAATGAACTTTGATTGATAATAAGGTATGAATGGTGCTTCGTTGATTATAACAAATATACCACACTTATGTGGGATGTTAATTGGTAGGGGAGGGTGTGTGTTGAAGGAAAGGAAGTACATGGGAGCTCTCTGTACTTTCCGTTTGATTTTGCTGTGAACCTAAAATTACTCTAAAAGTAAAGCTGTTAATTAAAAAATAAGTGACAAATGGTTATATAGATTTTCTGTAAGAAAAATATATGGGATCTAGGAACTGTTTTTAAAATAAGAATCCCAGAATAGTTTAGTACTTTAAACTATTTGGGTGTAAAATTTTATGTAAAAGTAAATATCATATAATTAAACAGCTCTTTCTGATCCCCATGTAAAACAAACAAAACAAAACCTCAGTGAATGAGCTCAACAGTAGAATGTAGAGGACAAAGGAAAAAAAAGATCAGTGAACTTGAACATAGACTATGAAAATTATACAACCTGAACCATAAAGAAAAAAATAGAGCAAAAATAAACAGATCAAAACCACAGGGCCTTGTGGGACTGTAAAAAAGATTCAGCATGTATAGCACTGAAGTTTTTGGAAACAGGAGAAAAGGGGTATAGGTGAAAAAAAAAAATGCAATGAAATAATGGCTGAAAGCTTCCAAATCTGGCAAATGACACAAACCTATAGGTTCAAGAAGCTGAGCAAATCCAAAGAAATTCGCAAAAAGACAAATCATAATCAAATTTTAGAAAACGAAATATGAACAAAAAAGTTTGAAAGCAGAAGGAGAGAAATGATGCATTACTTACAGAAGACAAATTATTTGAACTACAAAAATTCAAAAATTCTTCATCAAAAACAATGAAGTCCTGAATGAAGTGGCAGGCACATTTTTCAAGTGGTGAAAGAAAAGAATTGTGAACCCCAAACTGTAAATTCACCTAAATTATCTTTCAGAAATGAAGGAAAAATAGTAATATTTTTATATTAAGGAAAACTAAGAAAAAATTGTCACCAGATGCACCCTAAAACAATGGTTAATTGGGGCTCCTAAAGCAGAAAAGAAATGAGAAAAGGAGATATCTTGGAACAACAGGAAGGAGTATCAAAAAATGAAGGAAAAATAGATTTTACATCTCCTGTTGAAATTTAGAAACTATATTTGAGAGATGAAGCAAAAAGTATAACATTCTTTGATATAGTTCTTGAGGTATATTGCATGTTTTCACCCATATGTGGAAGCTAGAAAATTTAATCTCATGAAGGTGGAGTGTAGAATTGTGGTTACCAGAGACTAGGAAGGGAAGAGAGGAGACATATTAAGACTGTTTGGTTAATAGGTACAAAAATACATTAAGATGGAAAGAATAAGTCTGGTAGTACAATGGAGAAATCATAGTTTACAGTAACTTATTGTATATTTCAAAATAGCTAGAAAAGAATTGCAATGTTTCCAACACAAAGAAAAGAGAAATATTTAAGGTGATGGATCTCTCAATTACCCTGATTTGATCTTACTTTTTGTGTACGTGTATCAAAATATCAACTGTTACCCCTCAAATGTGTCCAGTTATGATATATTAACAAAAATAAATAAAACATTTAAAATAGAGAAAAATACCTTGATCAGGAAAATATAAATAAATAAATAAAATATGTTAAGTAGTTCACAAGAAATCAGAGAAAAGAAAACAGAATAATGAAAAAGACAGGGAACAAACAAAACAAGAAATAAAATAACAGACAAGCCATTACATATCAAAAATTACATTAAATGTGGATAATCTAAATCCAACAATTAAAAGATTGGTAGAGTGGATAAAATAAAAACTCCTGGACCCAACTTGAGGCTTTCTGCAAGAAACTCACTTCAAATACAATGATATATGTTGTCTGAAAGTAAAAGGATGGAAATGATATACCAGGCAAAATTTATCAATAGAAAGCATGGGTGGGTATATTTTAATCATATAAAGTAGACTTCAGAGCAAAGGAAATTACCAGACACAGAGAGTGCTTGCTACTACATAATTATAAAAGTGTAAATCCACCAAGAGGACATAGGAATCTTAATGTGTACACATAAAACAACGGCATTGCAAAATATGTGAGGTAAAAACAGAACTGAAAGAAGTAAAACAATCCACAGTTTAGTCAAACCTCAATATCCCTTTCTCTAAACTGATAGAGCTAGATAATCTGATTTAATTGGTGTGTTTGAACCGCTTATATTTAATATAGCTATTGTAAAATTTTGATTTAGGGCTATCATTTTATTATTTGTTTTCTGTTTGTCCCCTCTGGTTTTCGTTCCTCTGTTTCCCATTTTTCTACTTCTTTTGGCTTATTTGAACATTATTTGATACTCCATTTAAGTTTTTCTGTTTTAATTTTAGCTATATCTTTTTGTATAATATTTGTAGTGGTTGCTCCAAAACTGCTTACAGGATTTGACTTTTCACAATATATTTAGACTCAGTGTTTTACTAGTTCAAGTGATATGTAGCAACCTTACCATATTATGGAGTCCCTTAACCTCCTTTCTTAAGGCTTTAACTTTCTTATGTATCTTAACTACATTCACTGAAATATCATCAAACAATATTACATATTTTTCTTTCAACAGTTAAAAATTTTTAATAAATTCACAAATGGGAATAAATGCTATATTATATTTATGTAGATAGTTACCACTTTTGTTGCTTTGCCTCTACAAATATGGTCATGATATTTATTTTAAAAAAATAAGATATTGCCTTCCTTATAATTTTGTAGCCTCCCTTTATTTACTATGAGTGTATAGTAAATGTCATTTAATGCCAATAAACAGCCATCTAGATGACAATTCTTAGAGCTTGCAAAAAACTAATCCCCACAAAAAAAGAAAGTATTAAATTTAGCTAATATTTGGGATCAAGTAATCGTATTTGTCTCATGACTACACTGTTAGTTGGTTCATCCTTATTTTACAGACAAAGAAAATGAGGGAGAGGAAGGTTAAGTGATTTGCCTAAGCTTGCATACATAGAAAGTGATACATTGTGTATTTGACCCCAATCAGCATGGCTCTAAATCCATGAATGCTTAGGGTGATAGAGTTTGAGACACAGAAGTACACGGATAATATCAAGATTCAGCAATAGTAACACACACTGATACATACCCATACACACATTGTCAAAACATTTAATTGGATTTTTTCTCGATTAAATGGTGTTCTTTGCTTATATTTCCAAAACAACAAAATCATGAGTACATTATTTCTTAATCTGTTGAAATGTAATTTGTTTTTAAATTTGTACCTTGATATTTTCTTATTTATAAAATTTTAAGCAATATAGAAATATATATTTATAAAATGAAATTACCCTGAATCTCCCTCCTGCATGATGCCCACTGTCTAACCCAAAGTTGTCTAGTATCAATAGGTTGTTGCATGTTTTCTGGATGTGTTTTTTGTAGGTGAAGGATTACCATATAGTCAAAGATATGCAAAATATACACACCTTTTTAAATATTAAAATCATATTATTTATATGGTTCTGCAACTTGCCTTTTTTCATCTAGAATCACATATCTCCAGATTTTCGTATACATCTTATTAGCTAAATAGATCTAAAATGTTTATTGAACATGTATATTGCTCTTAACATGAATTCTGTTTCTATATGTATTATTTATCTATTGAAGCATTACAAAATACTCCAAAATAAAAGCAGTTTAAAACAACAAACATGTATTATCTCATCATTTTTGTGGGTCAGAAATTTGGATGTGGCTTACATGGGCACTTCTGGCTCAGAGTCTCTCACAGCAGGCAGGTGAGATATAGGCTGGGGCTGCAGTCATCTCAAAGCTCAATTGGGTGAGGATCCAGTTCCAGGCTCACACTTACATCTATTTGCAGGCCTTACAGCCTCAACAATTTTTAGCCAAAGATATCAAACATTTTGCATATGGGCAACATACAGCATGGCAACTGGCTTTCCTCAAAGTGACCAAGAGAGGGAACCCAAAACTAAGCCACAGCTTTTTTGAAACTAACATCAGAAGTGACATCCCATCACTTCACAGGTATTCTATTTATTAGAAGCAACTAACTAATCAGCCCACACTCTAAGACAGAGAATTACAAAAGGGGGTGAATATTAGGAGGTGTGAATTATTAGGAGTCATCTTAGAGGCTGCCTACCACATCTTTTGTTGTATAATGTGAGAGTTAGCACCACATAAACTGCAAATATTTACTCTAGCTTTTTCAAACAAGCTTTGCTGATTTTTTATCATATGAAGTATTTTGAATTAATACTAATATAATTTTAAAGTAATACAATTCAGTATAAAAAATAAAGCAGTACCTTGGATAGCACCAATGACCCAGGGAAATTAGAGCATTTAAAAAAATGCCTAAAAAGCCTCCATAAAGGGGATGAAAATGAAAGGAGATTGAGAAAGGAGGTGTCAGGACACACTGGGAAAAGCTTGAGAGTAATTCCAACTTTCACTATAAACCAGGCATTTACAAAGAGGTTTCTCTGATTTAATCAACTGTTTTCTAACTTCTTATACTCTGATCTGAATTATGGATTTAATTACACATAAATTGAATAAATCAAAAGATCAAAGAAGATACAATTTAGAGTACCACTTTTTGTCATTAGTTTTGTAAACATTAATATTCTACCTTCTGGATTATCTTTCCCAGAGAAAACATCTATTCTGACTGAGCCCCTGTCTGCCACCTACAAAAACATTCAATTCACATTATCCTGACATGCCCAGTTATTTTGGAATAAGGGACAGGATCTCATCTCCATCATGATCATCATCACCATCACCATCACAACCATCGAGAGAGGTTGTTTAGTAGTGAGCATCCATGACAGAGTGTAAAGTGACCAGTTCCTAAGCCCTTGTGGCCCATCAGCTACATAAGAGGTCATTAGGTATGTACAATGCTTCTCAACCTCTTTTCATTTTCATCCCCTTTATGGAGGCTTCTTAGACAATTTTTCCTAATTATAGCCCCATCCACAGAATGTAAAGTGTTTGATATCAGAGATGTAGAATATATCTGTTTATATACCATGGTCTTTTGAGGGGCTACAAACCATTATTCTAAGATCTTTACGGCCTCAAGAATTAATTTTTAGCCCCTTGGGGGCGATGTTGCCTCTGTTGAGAATAAATGGTATATTGTGCTGGACACGGTGGCTCATGCCTGTAATCTCAGCTCTTAGGAAGGCAGAGTCAGGAGGATAGCTTGAGCCCAGGAGTTCGAGACCTGCCTGGGCAATATAGTGAGACCCCGTCCTCCACAAAAAAAAAAAAAAAAAAAAGAGAGAGAGAGAACAAATGGTATATTGTGATGAAGGCAACAATTAGAACCCCATTCCTGCCCTTCACTTCATTGTGTTACTGGAATTGTTTCTTAGTCTCTGTTAGTCTGCCTTTGGTCATCTGTAAACCAGGACCCCGACACTTATTTTACGGAACTTTGTGAGGTAAAAATGAAAAATCTTGTATGGAGTAGATGGTATGTGGTAGGACTGAAACAAATGCTTGTCCTGGCCCACCTTTCTCCTGCCTCTCAAAGAAGCGATGACTTTGATGTGAACCAAACAGCATAAGCACCATAGAAACCACCAAAAATGTGGCATCAGAAAGTAGAAGGTACACACATTTCCATAACAAATGAAGATTTGGGGGCAATTTCTGTGTTGCAAGATGAGTTTTGCTGAGGGACTCCATCAAATCATCAATCAGTTTCATGTGTTCCTAGATAATTGAGTTGCATGATTACAGATAGTCTCTTAGTTTATTGCCACACATTGCTGTGATTTTTACCTGTTCACCCATCAGAGGGTTAGTGTATCTCCAAGAGCCATAGAGTATGTCCTTAGGTCTTTTTAATACTCCCCTATTGTGTCTTTGCCTCTCTCTCTCTTTTTAGTTTGCCCCACCACTGTCTTTTTAAGGAAAACAAAATTCTTGATTACAGGGACATGTTTTGTTGCATTAAACAGGGCAGAGTCCTGCTAATTGCCTGGGTCCTAGCCTAGTTCCTCTCATTAGTACGTTTTGTCAGTCTATATCCTGAAGAGTAAAGGTGTTTCAATTTCTGCAAAAGAATAGTGGTGGAATGCCTATACTGGGACATTTCCATTATGAAGGAAAAGCCAGTGCATTTGGGTTGCCATATAAATTTGACATAATTGTGGCAAGCATGATAAATTTTTAATAGAAACCAACGTGTCCTGGTGTCCTGGTAAGAAGAGCAGGGTTTTGCCTTCAGGTGCTTGTCTCAGCTGAAAGTACGGGTGCTCCGCAATGGGAGCTAAAATGCCCTGGGGTGTGGGGAGATGAAGGGATCCCAGATCCAAGTAACCTCTTTCCTGCTTTGGGGCTCAGTGCTCAATGTCTCTCAAGAAAGAGAGATGGGTCCTTGTAGTCCCTCCTGGCCCCAGTGAGTGTGATGTCCTGCTCTGGGGGTGTCCTTGAGTTACATTCCATCTAATGGCGGGGCACAGAGAAATAAGATAGGTTACTGGGCGTTGAGAGAGAAAGAGAGAGCATGTGCGTGCATATCTGTGTGTGTGTGTGTGTGTGTGTGTGTGTGTGTGTGAGAGAGAGAGAGAGAGAGAGAGAGAGAGACCTATTCAGTTCCTAGCACATATTAAAAACCAAACCAGGGTAATTTTTTCTTTTTCCCAGCTTTCTTTGGCCAACATTGTTACTATGGTGACCCAGTGAATGCTGTGGGATTTGGTGCAAGTGTTGCTTTTCCAATTATTTTAGTCTTTCTAGAATTATTAGTTGGATTTGACTTTAGAATAGAGCTTTCCTTTCTTGTTTATTTTTCATTTATGTGTTTTTATCAGTACAACTCATAGATTTCTGGTTGGCTCAAAGGGTTACCATCTGCTACTATCAATATGTATTTTGATGCTCAAATTGTCCCAGAATTGGCAAGTTGAACCCCCTTTAAGTTGGTCTCAGTGTCCATTTGATGCCTCTCTTGGATTTCTTGAGCATATACTTTGCTCTTTGGGATGGACTATCCCCCATCTGTAGAAAGGAAGTAATAGCATCAGCCTCAAAGCATCGTTTTGAGGATTTGATGAGAAAAAGTCTGAAAGTAACAATCTACAGTATTGGCATCTAGTAAACCCTCAACAAATGTAAATTCCCCATACCAGGTTTGCCTCTTTCATTCTGTCAATGAATGTCCTCTGGCATTAACATAATAGCAACATGACTACCAGGGACAATACTTGGAAGTGTAACAGCAAACAGGGATAAGCCCACACTTCCATTCTATGTGAGCTTCAGTGACCCCATTGTGTGGGAGGAGGTTGTGGGATGGAGCTGCAGAAAAGAAAAAGCATCACTGCACCACATCCAGTTAACTAAGTGGGGATAGGCCAGACATCACCACCCCATCCTGCATTTAATGTGGCTTCTCATCCTCTTACTTTCCTCCTCATCCCATGTATTTTCTTATCCCCTTACTCTCTCTTCTAGTCTGACATCAGACAAAGGTGTGGACTCTGTACCCTAGAATCAGGAGCTGATAGAGAGAACCATGTGTGACATGGAGTCTGCAAGACAGATTATTTGAACAAGAGTGAACAGATCAGGGTCCCATCATGGTGAAACTTTGAGTAAGTCACTACCTTTCCACTAGCAAAATAACAATACCCAATCCTTTCAACCAATAGGAGTACTCTGGAGTTTAAGTGTGATCCCATGTGGGAAAGCAATCTGTGGTCTTAGGTGGGAGAGAAGAACCAGTGTACTTTCATTAACAAAAACACTCCAGGTATCCAAGAACTCTACATGAAGGCATTAAATTAATGGTACTAAAAAATGAACTGTTTATGTCAGGATTTTTCCAAGTGTGATCTATTCCATCAAATTGTTAAAATTGCAGATTACTAGGCTCACTGTAGGTCTGCAGAATCAAAACCAGGGATATGGAGTAAGAGGGATCTACATTTTTAGTAATTTATCCAGTTGTTTCTGGTACTCATTCAAGTTTGAAAAGCACTGCCATGGATTTTCAACAAGGTCTTCTTAAAATTTTGAAACCTTTGATGTTTAATTTCATTGTCAGTTGCTCCTGCCTCTCAGCTTTGAATATATGTGTCTTCTCTGGTATGTCCAATCGGTAACAATTACTTCAACTTAGTAGTATTTATTCAGTGATTTCTGTGTGAGACTCTGGTCTAGGCACTGGGGGAACATCACAGAGAACAAGACAGGCGGGGTCCCTTGATCTATCACTCTAGTTTGAGAAAACTGGCAAATAAACAAATAAATAAACCAGGAGATTTCTTAAGGGAATTTTTGCTTTGAAAAACATAAACACATAAATAGAATAAAAAATAACCAGAATATGGATTATCTTATATAGGTTTGTGAGTAAAACTCTTTCTGAGGAAGTGACATTTGAGCTGAGTCTTGAATAACAGGAAGAAACCAGGCACATAGACAGGCCATTTTGTCTGTCCCTGCACTGTGTGTGGGCACCATTGATCCAGGAGCAGAAGACAAGCTGGAATGGCTGGAGCCTGGCAAGTAAGTTCAGAATGGTGGGAGATGAGGTTGAAGGGGCACAAAGAAGCCACATGGTTTTGGCCATGTAAGGAGTTTGGATGATTGTATTGTGACTGTGGAAGGTTAGAGTACGAGAGAGATGTGATTTGATTCGCTTTTTCAGAAGCTGAATGGTCGCTCTTTGGAGAATGGACTGGACAGGGACAAAATAGGGAGTGGGGATAACAATTAGGAGAATATTGCAGAAGTCCAGAGGATGGAGTGGACCTGGACAGGGCACATTTGGAAGTCAGGCAGGTGAGCTCTGTAGTGGCTGTGCATGTGGGTTGTGTGGGAATAAGGCAGAGTCAAGGAAGACCCCTCAGGTTTTTGTACAGCCATGTAAGAAATAGTGGTGCTGTTTCTGAGATGAGTCCCTCCAAGTGCTTTTGAGACATTCTCAAAGTAATTAGGTAATCCAACAGTGGTTGTAGTGAAAGTTAGTGATTTTAAAAATATACCAGTTAATGAAAAGGATTCAATTATATGATTATGAAACTTTATTAAAGATAGCTGCAAACTATAAAACTATCAAAACTATATAAATCTTAACTTGTAAGTATTTGATAAAAACAGCTAGCATTTATTGGGCTGTTCCTGTGTGCCCAGCACTGCCTTAAGGGTTTTCATGCATTTACTCAAGTAGTTCTCAAAACAGCAACTCATGAGATAGTGACAATTGTTTCTTTCAGTTTACAAAAGAGAAAATTGAGCACAGAGAGGCACTTTTACTCTCCCAAGATCACAGTCAGATATCCCAGTGTCTCTAAAGTAGAATTTTAAAAATAATGTTATTCCTCACCACTGACTTATCCTTTTAAAAACCAAAACACGGCAAGGCGCAGTGGCTGACGCCTGTAATCCCAGCACTTTTGGAGGCCGAGGCGGGCAGATCACGAGACAAGCCTGGCCAATATGGTAAAATCCCGTCTCTACCAAAAATACAAAAATTAATCGGTCATGGTGGCAGGGGCCTGTAGTCCCAGCTACTCCGGAGGCTGAGGCAGGATGATCGCTTGAAGCCCAGAGACGGAGGCTGCAGTGAGCCAATATCGCGCCACTGCATTCCAGCCTGGGTGACAGAGCGAGAATGTGACAAAAAAAAAAACAAAGCAAAACAAAGCAAAGCAAAAAAAAAAAAAAAAACCCGGTAATATTAAAAATAATTTTTTTTTCTTCTGTGGTAAGTAGTATATAATCCCAGTTTTACAGATGAGGCATTTGAGTGACTTGAAGGTGAAGCAAAAGGATTCAAAGTGACACAGTTTGTAAGAAGTAAGGCTTGTCCCTAGTCTGTCTCCAGAGCCCACACTTTTAACTAGTACAATCAGTAAGAAGAAAAAGACTTTTGTTGAACCATGTCAGCTTATGGTGGTTGATGTTGGGGGCCCCATCCTTTGGTGTGAAATCTATGCCTCAGTAGGATTTCTGCCATGTATCAGAGAGCATTTTTTTAAGAAAAAGAAAAATGTAATTATAAGAACAAAAGGCATTGTGTGAATATTTCACAATATATTCATCTGCTAGGAAGATGTGGATATTTTCCAGTTTTTCACTTATTGCAAATATTGGTGGTGTGAACAACCTTATACATACCTTTTGGATGAACATTTATTTCTATTTTTTGGACATGTACCCAAGAGTGGCACTACTGAGTCATAGGGTTTCTGTATGTCAGCTCTGTTGATGCTGCCAAGAAGTTTTCCAAAGTGGTTGTGCCCATCTTTACTCCCATCAGCAGTGTGTGAGAGTTGCAGTTGCTTCACATCCTCACCAACACTTGATGTTTTCCTTCTTTTCATTTTGATGTTCTAGTGGATGTGTGGTGCTAACTCATTTGGTTTTAATTTTAATTTTTATGAAATGTTAAGTCTTTTTTAATCTAAAGAAGGTCTTCCCTCTTTTTTTGTTTTTAGTTTTCCATTTCATTTGTTTAAGAAACTGGATGTTTTATCCTGCATAGTTTACATTCTTGATTTTGCTGATTGCATTCTTATTGTGTTGTTTATTATGTCCTTCTGCCTCTCTTATTTTTGTTTAATTGGTAAGTAGAAAAGAGGTTTCATTAGATTCAAGCTTTTGGTAAAAGTATCTCAGATGCGCTACTGTTTGTTTCTATAGTGCCACAGCAAGAGGCGCATGAAGTCCGGTTGTCTCTCCTTCTCTGACATTGAGATTGATCACTGGATTTGGGTGTTGTCAGTCTGAGGCATGCATTGTAAAATTTGCCGTCTGCTTTTTATCTCATGTTTTTTGTAGCCTCTATGATTATTTCCTAGATCTTCATTTAATTAAAGGTCGCAGAGGGTAATGTTCTAATTCTATAATTTCTTCTGCATTTATCAGCTAGAATTCTTTAACAAAAAAACTTCCTGTCATCAACTATTAGTTTACTCTGTGGAAAGGTACACAATGGAAGGGTAGGGTGAATGTTTAATTCCTTTGCAGTATTTCCACTTTTTCAGAACTGTGTGTTGTTTCCCTTGAGCCTCCAAAGGTGAGCAGTGAGTTGATTTTATTTGTGTGTTTGCATTTTAGAGTGTCCTCATGGACTTATAAATCCTTATGCATTTGATGTGTTTTAATCTGTTGCAAGCATTAATATTTTACATGTTCTATCTTTTTCCAGTGGTATCCCCTTCAGGTTGGTTTCTGGTTCTATTTGACATGCTCTCTGTTATGATAGTTTGGTTTAGACTTGCCTGATACCATCCTGATCCCAGAGCTGGAATCAGCCATTTCTCCAAGGGATCCTGGTGCCTTTTAGTGGGAAATGTTGATAGAGGATTCAGTTGGAGACCTAGAGTTGCTCATTGCTACGGGTTTGGTCATTGTTTCTTGCTTTTTTCAGCACATGGAACCAGTAAATATGTATTCTAATTTTAAGATTATATACAACATGGGGTTCCATCTGTGCTGCTCCTCCATCCCCTTATGGGTAATCATTTTTATACTTTTGTTTTAAATTTTCAAACTTTGTATATGTATGCAAATGTAATATGTCTATTTTTTTTCTCCCCATTCACAGGTAAAAAGTGGCTCATTCTACGCAACTGCTGACCAATAGAATTTTTTGCAGAAATAAAAATGTTGTATCTCTGAGCTGTCCAACATGGTAGCCACTAGCCACAAGTGGTTGTCAAGAACCTAAAATATGGCTAGTGTGCCTGAACAACTACATTTTAAAATTCATTTTACTTTAGTTAAATTAAATTTAAATAGCCACTTGTGGCTAGTGGCTACTGTATCAAACTGCCATAGCTAAAACTTTTTGGCACCTTATTTTTCACTTAACAATGTAACCTGCAGATCACTCATAACAGAATAGAGAGGGAGTTTTCATGGCTTCTTATAGCTATACTCCAGGATGTAGTTGTACTTTAGATTTGCTCAACCAGCCCACTATTTGAAGCCATTTGTCTTATTTATGGTCTTCTGTTGATATGAATTGTTCTGCCAGGACTAGCCTGTGCCTATGCCCTTTTGTGTTTTTGCATCATTTCTTTGGGATAAATTCTTAAATGAGAGATTGCTGGTTCCAAGAGTAAAAGCCTTTAATTTTCTAGATAGTATTGAATTCTCTCTATAGAGTAGTATCATTTTACATGACCACCAAAAATAAGTGAGAATGCCTACTTTCTCATAGACTAATTGGTGAGAAGAGATATATTATTGAAATCATTTTTTCTTTGCACCACTTATCATGAGTTAGGTTGAGCATTTTCCTTGTGTTTAAGGACTATTTTTTAGTAAAATACCTGTTTGTATTTCTTGTCCCCTTTTTTTTCAGGTTGTTGGTTTTTGCATTCACTTTTTATAAGATTTCTATATATTAGTGATATAACCTTTTTAATCTAAGTATAAATATTTTTCCAATTTTAAATTTTTAAATTTTAATTCGCTTATGGGTTTTTTCCGCCACGTTTCTTTTTCTTTCTTTCTTTCCTTCTTTTTTTTTTTTCTGAAATTGAGGTCTTGTTCTGTTACCCATGCTGGAGTGCAGTAGTGCAATCACAGCTCATTTCAGCCTCGAACTCCTGGGCTCAAGAGATCCTCCAACTTCGATCTCCTGAGTAGCTGGGACTATATAGGTGCATGCCATTATTTCAAGCTAATTTTTTAAAGTTTTTTTGTAAGGTATAAGGTCTTGCTATGTTGCCCAGGCTTGTGTCAAACTGTTGGCATCAGGTTATCCTCCTGCCTTGGACTCCCAAAGCACCAGGATTAGAGGCATGAGCCACTGTGCCTGGCCTACCACACATTTTTAACTAAAATCACATGTATCACTTTTTTCCTCTATTGCTTCTGGATTTTATGTCACAGTTGCACAAGGTTTCTCCACTATCATGTTATAAAGAAATTTTTTGTGCATGTGCTTCTGTGGACAGGAGAAAGAAGAGAGAGATTTGGATTATATTGGGTGTTGGATATAAAGCGAATCCTTAGGGTAGGTTACCATCATGCAAGAAATGTATAAAAACTATTCTGTTAAATCAGGAAAATTAGATATCCAGAACAGGGTCCCAGCCTTGTGCTTGTCTTTGAGAACTCAGTCTCTACTCTTTTCTGTCTCCTGTGGATCTGAGTTAATCCCCCCACAACTGGGAGACAAGGTCTTACATGAAGTAAAAAAAAAAAAAAAAAAAAAAAAAAAAAACCTCCTTATTTTCTCAGATGGAGCCTTTGGACAACTAAATGGGAGTGACCACCTTCTTAAGGTTAAAGCACATACAAAACCAGCTCAGAAATCTACCACTCTGACATAGCCAAGAACTAAAGAGCAAGTAAGACCTCTAGTTCACACCCAAGAGAAAAACAAAGACTGAAACTACACAAGGGTTAACACATTATTCACTCTATCTGGGAGTGAGATTTGCTCAGAAGCATTAGCGCTATGCAAGAGGACAGAGGTGTGGATTACAAAGTGCCTCAGTTTCTGAAGGTGGTGAACTCCCTAACTCAGCTACACAATTTCCAGTTTAGATGCTGAGTTTCCAGGTCTCAAGGTGAAAGTTGGACAAAACTTGCTTGGAATGGAGTCCATGTAAGGTCATACAGCACGGAATGGACACCAAAATCCATGTTGCTCCCTAGGGACTTCTCTGTTTTACAGATCTAGAGATCAAGAGGGAAGGTGTGAAAAAAACCAATATAGAATTGGACTGACAGTACTTGGCACACAGTACACTATTACATATTTAACAAGTAATTACATGTAGATGTAGGAGTGAGCAGAAAACCCAACAATATGTTCTTTCAGTCTTTTTATAATCATGAATTTTTCAAAGGGAGTTGGGATCTCACATGTACCTATTGTTTTGTCATCTGCTTTGAGGAACTTTTGTTTCTGTTTATAAAAATTGTGTTTTCAACAGGAAAAAATAACTCATAGAAAATAGAAAAAGACACTATCTGGTTATCAGAGTCAGAATTGCAGATGTGAAAGTATCAACTAGAGAGCTAAAGAAAGTGTAAGAGAATGGAGGAGAATAAGAGAAGTGAATAAATTCCATTATATAGGCCACGGCTTTCTGGAATATTCTACATACTAATGGCAATCCTTCTATATTCGTGCTCACTCTAGGATCTTAGTGTGCTGAATCTGCAAGTTCAGTCCCATGTGAGCTTAATAAAAAGCTGCAGGAGTTAGTGTATGAATAATTGGCATAAAAATGTTTGAGACATAGAAACGTACATACTCACAGAGAAGTAGTATCAAATAAACTGTTTTGACTTGTTTATTTTACCTGTAAAACAGTATACTATGAACATATTTCTGAAGCAGTGAATATGAGTAGCATATTTGTAATCAGTTCACAATTATTTAAAATACTATAGAAATACAAATTTATAAAATGAGGGTATCCTCTATCATCAGCATGCTGTTTTTGGTTACTGTAGCCCTGTAGTATATAGTTGGATGTCAGGTAATGCAATGCCTCCTGTTTTGTTCTTTTTGCTTAGGATTGCTTTGGTTATTCAGACTTTTTTGGTTCCATATGAATTTTCAAATAGTTTTTTTCCAGTTCTGTGAAGAATGTCATTGGTAGTTTGATAGGAATAGCATTTAATCTCTAAATTGCTTTGGGCAGTATGACCACTTTAACAATATTGATTCTTCTGAGCATGAGCACAGACTGTTTTTCTATTTGTTTCTGTCATCTCTGATGAGATTGCGTTCTTAATTTGGCTCTCAGCTTCAACATTGTTGGTATGTAGAAATGCTACTGATTTTTGTACATTGATTTTGTGTCCTGAAACTCTGCTGAATTTTTTTTTTAAATAAGATCTAGGAGCTTTAGGGAAAAGACTATGGGGTTTTCTTGGTATAGAATCGTATCGTCTGGGAAGAGAGGTAGTTTGACTTTCTCTCTTCCTGTTTGGATGCCTTTTGCTTCTTTCTCTTGCCTGATTGCTCCAGATAGAACTTTCAGAACTATGTTCAATAGGAGTGGTGAGAGTGGGAATACTTGTCTGGTCCAGTTCTCAAGGGGAATGCTTCTAGCTTTTGCCCATTTGGTGTGATATTGGCTGTGGATTTGTATAGATGGCTGTTATTATTTGAGATATGCTCCTTTGATGCCTAGTTTGTTAACAATTTTCAACATGAAGGGATGTTGAATTTTGTTGAAAACTTCTGCATTTATTGAGATGATCACATGGTTTTTGTTTTTAGTCCTGTTTTTGTAGTGAATCACATTTATTGATTTGCGTATGTTGAGTTAACTTCACATCTCAGGATTAAGGCCTACTTGATCCTGGTGGATTAGATTTTTGAGGTCTTGCTGGATTCAGTTTGCTAATGTTTTGTTGAGGATTTTTGCATCTATGTTCATCAGGGATATTGGCCTGAAGTCTTCTTTTTTCTTTGTGTCTCTGTCTGGTTTTGGTATCAGAATGATGCTGGCCTCATAGAATGAGTTAGGGAGGAGTCATTCCTCCTCAACTTTTTGGAGTAGTTTCAGTAGGATTGATACCAGCTCTTCTTTATTCATCTGGTAGAATATGGCTGTGGACCCATCTGTTCCAGGAGTTTTCTCGTTGGTAGGTTTTTTATTAGTGCTTCAATTTTGAAACTCATTATTGGTCTGCTCAGAGTTTCAATTTCTTCCTGCTTCAATCCTGTGAGGTTGTAGCTTTCCAGATATTTATCCATTTTCCAGGTTTGCTAGTTTGTGTGCATAAAGATGTTCATAATAGTCTGAGGAGTTTTGGTATTTTTATGTGGTTAGTGGTAATGTCACCTTTGTCATTACTTCTTAAGTTTATTTGGATCTTCTCTATTTTTTCTTTATTAGTCTAGGTAGCAGTCTATCAATCTTATCTATTATTTTGAATAACCACCTTTTGTTCTATTAATCTTTTGTATGTTTTTTCGCACCTCTATTTTTTTTTTTTCAGTTCAGCTCTGACTCTGCTTATTTCTTTTCTTCTGCTAGCTTTGCTCTTGTTTTTGTATTTCCTCTAGGTGTGTGATTGTAATTTTAAATCTTTCTAATTTTTTTAATGTGGGCATTTAGTGCTATAAACTTTCCTCTTAAAAGTGCTTTAGCTATGTTGCAAAGATTCTGGTATGTTATATCTTTGTTTTCATTCATTTCAGAAAATTTCTTCACTTCTGATTTAATTTTATTGTTTACCCAAAAGTCATTCAGGGCTAGTTGTTTAATTTTCATGTAATTATAGAGATATTTTATGTAATTTTGGGAGATATTTTTCGTATTGTCTTCTATTTTTATTGTGCTGTGGCTTGAGAGTGTGGTTGATATAATTTTGGTTGTTTGAATTTGTGGAGAATTGTTTTATGGCCAACTGTGTGGTTGATTTTAGAGTATGTGCCATGTGCAGATGAGAAGAATTGGTATTATGTTGTTGAGGGGAGTATTCTGTAGATAATTGTTCGGTCCCTTTGGTCAAGTGTTGAATTTACATCTCAAATATCTTGTTTGGTTTCCTGCCTCAATAATCTAATAATGTAAGTGGAGTGTTAAAGTCTCCCACTACTAGCCTGTGGTTATCTAAGTCTCTTTGTAGGTCTCTAAGAGCTTGTTTTATTAATCTGGGTGCTCCAATGTTGGGATAGTTAAGAGTTGTTTACTTGAGCCCTTTGTCACTATATAATGCTCTTCTTTATCTTTTTTGATCATTGCTGGTTTAATGTCTGTCTTGTCTGAAATAAGAATAGCAACTCATCCTCTATTTTGCTTTTGGTTTGCTCAGTAGAGCTTTCTCCATCCCTTTACTTTGTGCCTTTGGGGGTCACATGCTTACATGTGCTGAGTCTCTTGAGAACAGAATAGAGTTGCGTCTTACTTCTTTATCCAACCTGCCACTCTGCATCTTTTAAGTGGAGGTATTTAGCTCATTTACATTCAAGGTTAATATTGATAAGCGTGGATTTGATCCTATCATTGTGTTGTTACCTGATTGTTATGCAGATTGGATTGCATAGTTGCCTTATAGTGTTAATGTTATATGTACTTAAGTGTGTTTTCATGGTGGCCAGTAGCAGTCTTTTGTTTCCATGTTTAGCATACCCTTAAAGACCTCTTGTAAGACAGGTCTAGTGGTAATGAATTTCCTTAGTGTTTGCTTGCCTGAAAAGGATCTTAGTTTTCTTTTGCTTATGAAGCTTAGTTTGATTGGATGTGAAATTCTTCACTGAAATTCCTTTTTTTTATGAAGGCTGAATATAGGCACCCAATCTTTTCTCGTTTGTAGGGTACTGCTGAAAAGTCCACTCTTAGCCTGATGGGGTTTCTTCATAACTGACCTGTCCCTTCTCTCTAACTGCCTTTAAGAGTTTTTCTTTCAATTGACCTTGGAGAATCTGACGACTATATGTCTTAGGAATTGTCATCTTGTGTAATATCTTGCTGGGGTTCTCTGACCTTACTGAATTTGCACATCAAACACTCTAATGAGGTTGGGGAAATTTTCATGGACAATATCATCAAATATGTTTTCCAAGTTTCTTGCTCTTCTCCCTCTCTTTCAAGGATGCCAATGAGTCATAGGTTTAGTCTCTACATAATTCCATGTTGCTCAGAAGTTGTATTCATTCTTTTCCATTTATTTTTATCTCACTGAATTGATTCAAGCAATCAATCTTCAAGCTCTGAGATTCTTTCCTCGGCTAGGTCTATTCTGTTATTATTATTTCCTATTGTATTTTGAAATTCTTGTAGTAAGATTTTCAGCTTGGGAAGATCAGTTTTTTTTTCTTAAAATGTCTATTTTATCTTTCAGCTCTGATGTAATTTTTCTAAATTCCTTAGAGTTTTTGAATTTGGCTTTGAGTTTCACCTGAATCTCAATGATCTTCATTCCTACCCAGATTCTGAATTCTGTGTCTGTCATTTCATCCATTTCAGTCTGGTTAAGAACCAATGCTGGGGAGCTAGCATGGTTGTTTGGAGGTAAAGAGATACTCTGGTTTTTTGAGCTACCAGAGTTCCTCCACTGGTTGTTTCTCATCTATGTGAGTCGATGTTCCTTTAATTTGAAGTTGCTGTCCTTTGGATGAGATACTTTGCTTTTATATTCTATGTCCTTGAGGGTTTGACTGTTGTATAAGTTGAGTTCAGGCAACTGTGTTTGTTTCTGGAAGATTTCAGGGCACCAAGGCTCAGCTCAGCACCCCTGGGCTGCATGGTCTAACTCTGGAGGGCAGGTGCCAGGCCCATGGCTTTGTTCTATAGCCCCTCAAGGTTAAGCATTTGCTGCACTGGAAGGGCCAAGCTGTTCTTGGTCTGCTGGCAGCAACACTCCCAAGGGAAGTGCTGGATCAAGCACTTTATAGGGGCAGTGGCAGTGGGGTCTGCACTCATGCACTTGTGCCAGGAGGGATGATATGAAAGTGTCTGCATGAATGTGTGTGCTGTCAGCAACCTTGTGGGATTCACACACATCAGCGAGGGCGGGGAGGCACTGGTGGGTGCAGAGTAGCAGCATCCTTCTGTATGCATGCATCACATGGTGGTGCCATGGGGTATGCACTTCCTGGCAGGAACAGTGTGGCAGCATCCATGCAGAGGCAGTGCAGTGGAGTGTGTGCCTGAATGCTACCACTGGCAGTGGCAGTTTGGTGGGGTACATGCTTGCTCATGTCAGTGGGGCTGGTGTAGCAGCAGAAAGGCCTGT
The DNA here is from genome assembly GCF_000951045.1 of Mandrillus leucophaeus. Lineage (NCBI taxonomy): Eukaryota > Metazoa > Chordata > Mammalia > Primates > Cercopithecidae > Mandrillus > Mandrillus leucophaeus. The sequence goes on along the minus strand of NW_012101526.1, from coordinate 289,730 downwards.
AGGCACACACACCAAGAAAAATGGGGAGGGAAGGTCAATGCTTGTGCACTGGCAGAACAATGGTGAGGGACTCTGGGTGAGCATGTGCCAGAAGAACAGTCGGGAAAGGCTGTGGGTGGGTGGGCATGGTGGGTATGCATAAGCCCATATGCTGAAGTTCTACAATGGTTAATTGAGGTCTGCTGCTGAAGCAGTTATAGTAGCAGCTTCCAGGGAACGCCCTGCTTGGTCATTCAAGGCTTCACTTCAGGTGACAATGGCCAGGCAGGAACCCCAAGAGTGATCAGCAGACAGGGGGATGTTCAGATCAGATTAGCCCCATCCCACAGGCAAGGTAGCCCTGTTCTGTCCAGGTCTGAGTCAAAAAAGGACAAAGGCACCTAGAGAAGCATGATGAGATGTGGGGAATTGATGTCTCTTGCTGTGTTCCACTGCAGCTATTCCTGCGTCAAGCCCTTCTGAGCTCTGCACAGGCTGCAGTCCTGTCCCTGCCATTAATTCAAGCATCTCTCCCTTTCAGCTCAAATATCCATGGGAGTTGTGAGATCTCTTGCAGCTGGGATTCCAGAGGTCCGCGGTAAGAGTGAATCACTCCTTGCCTGTTTAACTCATCCCTCCCTGGGAGCCACTAGGGCCCAGGAACAAGTTCTGGGGCTTGGCAGCCCTGTGCAAAGTTGCCATTTTCCTCTCCCTTCATTTCAGGATCTGTGTCCTCCCTCTATCCTTTCTCAATATCTTCCTTAGAATATCTTCTGAGAGTGTGGCAGTCTTCTTGATGGTCTGGTCTCTAGGTGGGAGATTCTCTTTCTGGTTGCATCTAGTGGGTCATCTCGGCTCCTGCTTCCCCAACTTTAACACACATTCTGTTTTTAATTATTGTAAGGATTTTTAAAATGCTTAAGCACATTACTCTCAAAAGAATAATTGAATAATTACTTGATTAATATTAAATGTCAGCTCACAGGAAAAATCTCAATTTTTTTTAGTAATTCCAGGTCTTGCATCCTGAAACAGTAACTTATAAGTTGGTTTGCCTAGGTCAAGTTACCTAATTTCCCATTTCTGATAATATACATAATAGGAATGATTATTGGTACTGGATAGAGTTGTTAGGATTAAATTAACATTAAATATAAAATATCCCCATATAGTAGTTGTGTACATGTTAATAGCTTATGTTTCAGGTTCTCTTTTCAAAGGGCCACAGCCCGTACTGCTTCCTGAGTCCAGTTCAACATCTCAGGAATCAGCTAGTCTTGGTCAAAGCTTCACCTCTGTTTCTTGACCAATGGACCATTATTTTATCCCCACTATCATCTTCATCAGCAAAAGGGGAGTGATTGTCAATGGGAGCATAATACAGCCCGGGTTCCACATCAGGAGAGTTTCCCACTATCAGTCCTTAACCTCTGGAAAGCCATCATTGAAATGGGATGCTGCTGTACAGCCTGTGGAGAGGGCAGGGTGTAGATGTTTGACTCTGAAAAATGTACATACCTTCTGTGAGTCTAAACCGGGTCATCTGTAAAATGAGACTATGGGTGCCATCTTCACAAAGTTGTTGTAAAAAGAAAAGGAGAAAAATCTAAAAGAATGTCTCACACATAGTAGGTTTTGTAATATGTTGCTGCCAGCCCACTCTACCTCCTTTGTTTCATAAAACAGAATATTTAAAATGGCATCTGGAAATATACTAACATGAAGTAAACTTTTGTCCCATTCTATCACTTCCTTTTTTCACATGCTTTCCTGTCTCTTTATTTTCCTTCTGGTTTGACATGGGTGAAACAATTTCTTATGAGCTTCAGTAAAAAACAAGGTACAGAAGAGCAAAGAATAGTAATGGCGTGGGTAGATGAACAAGGGAGTCATCAAACATGTATCCAAGTTACTAAACCCCTTAACTGAGCACAGGACCTTGAATGAGTCATTTTCAAGTTGTTGGTCTCTGATCTAACACAGAAGGGCACTCAATGTAAAAACAGTGTGTAGGGGCATGGGCTTTGGGTTACAGGGACTGGGATTTGACCCTGGTATCCATTACTTGCTGGTTGCATGATTGACAGCAACCAATTTATCTACAATGTGCTCCATAATTGTTGCTGTATTTTGTTATTTACTATTGTTATTATTCCACAAACCTTCAAAGGGTAAATTATAGGAGTGGAGATTTTACTTCCTGCCATGCATTACAATGTTCCACAAAGCTAAGATTTTTATAACTGTTGGACAAAGTGGTTGAAACATAGATTAAAGAAAATCTATAGAAAACTCATAAGCAGACCCAGATATATAACATTATTTAACATGCAATGAATATTTCATCTCCAATTAGGTGCACAGTTCAAGTATTGGGGCTTGGTCAGCTGGTAAAAGGTTCATTGAAAACCAAAGTTAGATCATAGTTTATACCTTGTCATTTAATCAGAACACTCTCTCCATGTGCTAATACTTAAAGTAAAAATTAAGATAAAAGCAAAAATAAAGCAACAAAAACTAAGATACTAAGAAACATATATGGTAATATAATAGTTTTAAGAAATTATACATATAATACATGTACATTTGTGTATATGCATGCAGAGAAAAATAATGGAATAAAATAGCATAATGTGATTTCAATGATGATGGAATTCATGGATATTGATATTTTTGAACTCCGCATTTGATTCAACAGTAAACATTTATTAAATGAATACGCATTACATTTAGGATTAAAAACTGAGTCTGTAAATGCTCTGCTACTTGTGAAGTAAAAAGCATAGAGCTGTAAAATTAATCTAGGTTAAGAAAAATATTTACTCCTCCCTAATTATGTCCCATTCTGGATAATGAGAAAATCACCATCCTGAATAAGATGATTATTATTCCCATGTATTGCTTTATCCTTTTACTCTGTATGAGAGTTTCCCTACACAAAATATACCATTGGATTTTTTGAAAAGGGGATATTCCCAGTATACAGGGATGCTGACGGCCATCAGACAGAAAGTATAGGCTCCTTCTAAGCTGAAGAGAAAGCTGTATGTAAGAAAAACAAACGTATCATTATACTGCAAGTAGAAGAAGGGAGCCACACACAATCATCTATATTACATAAGAAATTCAGTGCTACCTCTGGACTATGCAGTGTAATAATATTGGAGTGAAAAATATCCTCACCCTTTTTCTGTTGATAGGTTGTGCTTTTTCTGTACTCTGTTGTGGCCCTTTGTATTCACATCAGATGTGTACATAACCTGGGTCTCTGGGACCTTCCTGGAGCTTCAGGAAGAGATTACTGTGGGTCTGTAGGGAAGGACACTGGAGTGAGAGTCAGGAACTTTTCTTAGGCCCCAGTGCCTGAGACATCCAAGATGAGTTTCTTTTCCTGCCTTGATCTGCACCATCTCACCGATGTTGACTGAGCATCCATCACTTTTCATACTTCCAGTGGTTCAGAGGATGGAGAGGTTACAATAATGATTGCACATGGCCCAGGTCCTTGTGGAAGTTATGGTGATATCTGTAGAACTACCTTACTATTTAAGAGGAGAAAGTCCTCACTGGAATTATTAGAGACTCCTAAAAAAGGGGCTAGGCCTGGTACAATGGGCAGGACTCGTTGGGGCTGGATAGGAGGGAAGACAGAGGGGGTCCAGCCTGACTGGAGTGAAGAGTGGGGGCCTCCCAAGGAAGAAGACAAGGCTCTGAGATAACTGACAGGACACTCTAGGTCTGAGGCCATCCAGGTTTGGGACCAATTGGTGAAGGACACATTTGTTTCAATGGGATGCTGCAGGTTACCTTTACATCCTGAAATTGCACAAATATCGTGAGAAGGAAAGTGCCCTGTATGCTTCTCACTGGTCCATGGGAACAGGGAAGAAACAGGGGTACTGACAATAGTAACGTAGCTGACGTCAGCACACTAAACCTTCATTGAAGTGGGAAGTGGACATCAAGGGGAAGGACTTACAACTAATTGAGCCCCCACGCTGTGTGGAAATTGTATGCCTGCTTTAGTTTCTCTCTGACCCCAGGTAACCCACATCAGCTGGTGAGTTTCTGCCTTTCTCCTAGAATCACCTTTTTTTATAGTCTTTTTTCACTTCTATCAGTTTTTTAAAGACAGAATTAGAATCTTTCTGTACATAGATTCATAAGTTCAGTTTTAAGGGAGGGATTGTACTTTTCATTCTGCATGCATTTCTTTGCAGAAAAGTTTAACAATGGAGATACGTTGGTGCCACCTCGTCACAGAAGCTTCAACTGCAGCTTGAACATCAATGAGCACGAAATGGAAGGGAAGGGCTGTGGACCAAACCCACCTTAAAGAACTTTCTGGAAGTCTGGGTGGAAAAGGGGATATTCCCAGTATACAGGGATACTGACAGCCATCAAACAGAAAGTATAGGCTCCTTCTAAGCTGAAGAGAAAGCTGTATGTAAGAAAAACAAACACATCATTTTAAAAATCCTTTGATACCTCTGGAGAAATAGCTAGACACCTATATAAGCAAAATTAGATTCTTCCATTTATGATCATTGTAATCTACCTTTGCCCTAATTATGACAATCTTTCCATGTAAATACACTTCTATGGTAATATTTTACACTTCTTTACAACAGAATTTTAGTTTTTTTTGACATTGGCCTGGCATTTCATCATATGGATGCTCCAAAATTTATTTCACTAGTACTCTACTGAAAAAAATTTAATTCCTTTACCTTATTTTCTACTCCAAATAATAGCATACTTAACATCTTGATTATATATATGTAGATATCTTTGTAAGCATTTTATATTAGGTTTCTGAATGTGTTTTTTCAAAACTATACAATCTAAAAACTTCCATATTAGCACATTACATTCAAAATTCTACTACTAATTTATATTCCTAACAATGCAGTATGAAAGTGCCTGTTCTTTTACAAATTTGAAATAATATGAATTGTTGCTCATCTAACAGACAACAAATTAGTTCTTATCATTGTTTTCATTATAATTTGTTTTTGCTGCCTGCCTGCCTAGAACTCCAGCCTATGGATATCACATAATCAATTTTCACAACCCCATGTTATTTAAAGTGTCCTGATATTCTGTATTATCAACACTATGTGGATGACATATTTTCAGTGTCTGTATACTGCTAAAGTTCAGGGTATAGTTCAGTGTACATTTTACATGGATATTTACACTGGTGAGTTGAATGAACAAAGCATCTTGGGAAAATTTTACTATTACGATAACAGAATTCGATGAATGTATGAGTATATGTGAAAGTATGTGTGTATATGAAGGTGAGTATGTCAGCGTGTGTGTGCTGACAACTACAACATTTCCTTTTGCTCCCTCTGCCCCTACATCGCTTTTGTGAACCCCTAATATCTGAGATAGTCTCAATTAATTTAGAAAGTTTATTTTACCTTGGTTCAGGATGCACACCCATGACCCAGCCTCAAGAAGTCCTGAAGACATGTGCCCAAGGTGGTCAGGGCACAGCTCAGTTTTATACATTTCAGAGATATATGAGTCATCAATCAATATATGTAAAAAGTACATTGATTTCCTCCAGAAATGCAGCAACAACTTGAAGGAGGTAGAGGGCTTTCAGGTCACAAGTAGGTGAGAGACAAATGGCTGCATTCTTTTGAGTTTCTGATAAGCCTTTCCAGTGAAGGCAATAAGATATTCATCTATCTCAGTGAGGAGAGGGGTGACTTTGAATAGAAAGGGAGGCAGGTTTTTCTTGAGCAGTTCCCAGCTTGACTTTGCCTTTTAGCTTAGTAATTTGGGGGTCCCAAGATTTTCCTTTCATATTACGCCCCTTTTCTTTTTTAAAATCTTTTGGAGAAGGCATTTTAGGAGAAAATGGGTCCCTGGTCTCAGGTTTCATCTGAACTTTTGTGGCTGGGACAGTTTATTCCTGGATGGGTACATCCTGTAAACTCATTTTTAGGAGGTTGTGAAGTCTCATGTCTATAAAGAGAAAGTAGGGAGAGGAAGGGAGAACAGCAACAAACAAAAGGATGATCCTGGAAAAATTATATAGGTCACATTACTCTGAAGTCCATCCATTAGTAGGCAGTTATGAAAGTGGCTTTTATATGTAAATAGGTTACTATTATTTTCTTCTGAAGTTTAAGTTGTCTAGCTTCAGTTCTCAGGGATTTAAGAAAGCACAGCTTAGTTTTTGGTGATTTCAAATTAGGAAAAAATGAGGAAAAAGGAAAAATATAAGAAAAAATGGAAAATATTATTTTGGAGACTTGTAGCCAGGAAAAAATAGAATTCAGCCCAAACTGTAGAAAATAGTAAAAACTGAAAAACACTGAGCAAGACTAGAATCTAAAAACCAGTGTACAATAGTTTTTGAAACATAATTTTTCTCTCCAGTTATCCATTTTTACTAATGACAAATCATGGTAGGAACAATTTTCTTTATTATGCTTGGCTGCATTATTTGTATAAAGTACAGCAAAAATAATTATTTTTCACATAAACTTTTAAAAATTGCCTTTGATGGAACTTTGTTCCATAGAAGGAATCTCAAATAACACTTTGTTAAAGCAGAGCCCAGCCATGAATTTGTACCATCAAATACTCATAAGTCGGGTGAATTTCCTCTCCTCTTGAGGTTCCAAGATAAATCTGGGGCTCCTGGGTCTGTCAGAAAGTGACGTTCTTTACTTACCACAGGTCAGAAATCCTGTACAGGGACTGTGTAAAGTATGAGGCCAGTTATTCCAAGGGCTTTTATTGGCTCCATAAATCAAGTTTGATTCCTTAAAGGAAAGCACATCATTCCAATCAAAGCCTTGGTAAAATAACCAGTTTCTCCAATACTGTCCTGTTACAAATGAAAACAGATTCTCATTGCACTTATGGAAATAACTGTATTGTCATAAGTTAAGAATACTCATAAACAATTTCCAAATTCTGGAGAAATCAGGTAGAAAGAAACAAATATGCTCCAAATTTTGTTCATAGGAGTATACTGAATTGTTAAAAGCTGTCAATAGCTCAAAAGAAAAGTTACAAGACTGAAAAAGCAAAACAAAGGATCAACAACGTTTTAAGCAAAAAGTCAAAAAGATTAGTTGAGTTTGTGCAGTTAATTCCTGTGCTGCTGCTATTCATGAGCATTTTAGCTCTCCATGAGTTCTGAAAGTTTTTCCTCTATTCTGATATCAAAGTCTCCAAAGTTATCAGAAATATAAATTCAAGAGCATCTGTTACAGTTTTATAACTGATTGTAAAACCACCTTCTAAAGAGGACCCAAACAACATGACAATTGTCTGTGGATGACAAAACTTCAAGGCCACCATAGTCAAATATATAATTGACAAGGAAATTTGTGACCTCTGTGGCACACAATAATTTTAATGTAACAATTTTGATTATTACTGATAATGTACACTAAGTTATATCAGAATGGCAGGAGTACCAGTAACATATTTACACAAATACAGCCCAAAGAAAACCAAACACCATTTTATATTTGACAATGTTTCCTGTATAATTTTTGTACCAGATAAGCCAAATTATGTCACTTTTGGACTTTGGGGTACCTAATATCTTAAAGTATTAATTAGGTCAGAAAGATATAATTTATAATTTGATTTCAGAAAGCTTTCAAATATCAAAGGGTTAAAACACTTGACATTGCAAAATAGGATCACAGATCACTATAAAATAAGTCATTCATTCAACCAAAGTGATAACTCAAGGATTTCAAAAAGGGCAAAACCCTTCATTCTTTGAGAGAGGAGTCTTAATTTTCCAAACAGTAAGCCCTAATAAAAACAGCACAAAGCCAGTTAAATTTGTTTTTCAAAATTTTATAAGTAATCTATAAAATTTTAATCTTGACTATAAAATATAACTTCGATAAGCCTTTTTATAACCTTTATAACCTTTAATAAGGAGCCAGTTAATGCTTCAAGAAAACGTTGATAATCTGACACAGGGGCCCATATGCTGGTCTTGTATCAGTGTGCCTTTGAAATTAATGATTAATTTATAGAGAAACTGAACTTATTTTATCTTTTAAAATTGGTCCTTACAATCTCATGTGCCACTTTTTCTGAGATAGTTCCTGATGTGCCCACTTCTTCTGAGATAGTCCCTGGGCCTTGGGGGAGTTGAACAGCTTTAATTTCTGGCCCAGTGTCTCAGAAATGCAGTTTATTTTGATTGGCATCTTCTACAGGGCCAGAAGATGGGGATTTAATTGTTGTCAGTGTTTAAGACTTAGCAGGACTTGGTACCCTTTTTAGATTCAGGAGTCAAAACCCTGTAACTCGTCACAAGGACTTTAAAAGTATATACAGGAAGATACATGATGTAATAACCTTAATTAAAAGAAAATTTAAATCTGTTTTTTCCTAAGCAAAACAAACTTTATAATATTGGCATAGTAATTATTTCAACAAAACATACAATCTTTTAGGCCAGTTATCAAAAGGCAAAAGAATATTCTGTTGGAAGAAAACATGCCTTTCTGAAGTGCACAGAATATTATGTTAGAAGAAAACATGCCTTTTGAAAAAGGAGAGAAGGTCAAAAAATGGTGAGATGCAAAATAGTAGAACTTTGAGTTAAAAAAATTAAAATCTCTTATAATTTATTAAGAGTAACTCAACTCCTTAAGAAAACTTTATTGTTCTAACCAATAATTTAGTGTGTAAGTGTTTTTTTTTTACATCAAGCCCAATCTCTAGAAAGAGCATTATAATTTCCCATTAATTATAAGCAACTTGATCATATAAACGATTTTAGTTTCTTTAAAAATAAATCCTCTTATTGTGACTTACACAGATCATTCGTGACATGCTTGGACTTTCTGGTCAGTCCTAAACACCCCTCTTTCTTATACAACCAGTCATTTTATTTTAGGACTGAATTTACCATACAAATGCCTTTCTCATATAAAATTATTTCTCTTTAAGCTTTGTTACCATAAAAGACCTCTTTTTTTTTTTTTTTGAGAAGGAGTCTGGCGCTGTCGCCCAGGCTGGAGTGCAGTGGTGCGATCTTGGCTCACTGCAAGCTCCGCCTCCTGGGTTCACGCCATTCTCCTGCCTCAACCTCCTGAGTAGCTGGGACTACAGGCGCCCACCACTGCGCCCGGCTACTTTTTTGTATTTTTAGTAGAGACGGGGTTTCACCGTGGTCTCGATCTCCTGACCTTGTGATCTGCCCACCTCGGCCTCCCAAAGTGCTGGGATTACAGGCGTGAGCCACCGCGCCTGGCCAAGACCTCTTTATTTTTATAACTTTCTTTACATCTATCTTATTTCCTGGTTCTTTTACCTTGTTTTATACATAACCTTTAAATGAGCTTTGAATTAGACAAAACTTGTTCACTTTTTTTAAAAAGGACACACTTTATTTTAGCAAGAATGTTTTTCTACTGTATATTTTTATTGAGAAATAGTCAAATAATAAAACATCTATTATTTAATTTAATATAACTTTGTATTCTAAATTATAACAGGTTTGTCTACAAGTATTTATCCATTACATTTACCTAATTATTTTAATTATTTACATAGATCATTTATGAAAACTGTGATAGTCATCATTTAAAGTTATAAAGCCACCATTGCAAAATAATAACTGGGACAGTGAAAAGGATCTGAGCTAACTGACTCTAGCTTGCTTTTAACCTCCAAGCTATCTTTGTTTATTCCTGGGTGTAGGCTGAACTAACTTTGGGAGGAACTTAGTTTATAGTTTAGCTTTGAAACAGTGATGATAACGGTCCTTTCCTAAAACAAACCTCCTTACTGCCTGTGGATTAGACTGCCCAAAATCACAAAATTAGCAGTTATATTACTAAATTCAAGATGCAACTGTTTTCATTAAGTCAATAACAATATCTTACTTATTTAAAATTACACAAGCAAAGATCATTCTACTTTGGGCTTGGTTTATAGTTTTGTAACCCCTATACCAAATCTTGACACCTTGTAGTATTTGGCAGGGATAAGTATGAAATTGCTTGATTAATAAATGCAAACAAAAATGTATGCTGGAAGTTCTTAAGACATTTCAAATATTACTTTTTCTACAGTTTTAGAGATAGCTTACTTATTAAGGATTTTACTTAAGTTACATAAAGTTGAAAATGCTGTTGACTATTCTTTCTTTTCTTTTTCTGATAAAATATTTGATTCAAGCACTTTTATTTTCTTAAGCCAATTAATTACAGATCTTTATATAGTTTCAGTAGTGAAACATTGTGTACACAGCACAGAAATACATAGACCTATTAGACATGATGATAGAAGTACATCTTATAGACTGTATAGAAGTACATCCTCAGACCTCCTTTTTTTTCTATCTTAGACTTGCAAACTCTTGATAACCTGTTTCGTTACCCTGTCAGTTGTCAACTAAATAGACCTAGATCTGTATATTCAAAGAAACAACTCTTAGATGAAACATCAGATAGAAAAATTTATCTTTCAAAGTACAGAGAAAAAGTCTGGTTGTGCTAGAGGAAAGTTAAAGATAGATGCCAAATCAAACATAAAATTATATAAGTTTATTATGGGATTGTATAAGGAGACCAACTTTATTTAGATAGAGATTACTTTTTCTTAAGGGAATCTCTGAGCTATGGGCAGAACCCACACTGAATTCTGGGTCTCTAAAAAGGGAGAATTATGAGGCTAGACCACATGATGCTTTTAGAGCTCTTAAAAACAATTTTTTTCTAAACAAAGACATTTCTAAGTGTCTAAACTACATTCTTCCTTAAAAACCCAAGAGTAGCCTCTGTTGCAATAACTACTTTAGTCAAAAAAAATCAGGTGAAAACAGAATTCAGTCAACTGAGAAGAAAAAAACTTTTACTCAAAAAAAAAGACTAGGTCCTAGGAGAAAAAAACAAACAATAAGACAACAACATAAAGGTTTTTAAAATATAAATTTGCACATATGCACACATACACACACACACATATCTTGGATGTTAGCCTTTTAATTGAGCTGACTTTTAACCACTGAGCTCCTTTAAAATAAATCCTTTTAAATCTCATTACCATATTTTAGCTAGGACTTATTGCAGCTATTTCAGAAGTATCAAGTAGCAAACCAGAAAGGGCTTGATTTAAGAACTAAACCCATGCTGTCATGGTGAAAAAAAAAAAAAAATCAGGACCTTAGCTATTGAACTGCAGCATGGGATGACCACAATCTCTTTCAGTTTGGCCTGACTAGCAACAAAAAGGGCCTTGTTATGTAAATTAAGCCCCTTAAATAGTCAAAATAAAAAACATTTCCATTTTTTTCTTTATTGGCTGTTTTTCTCCCCCAACTACACAACCTTTTGTGTGTGTGTATTGGGTGGAGGGGATTTAGCGACTTTAGAGGCTTTGTTCCCCATAATTTGGAACTTTCCTTCAGATTTGATCAAGTTGGATAGAGTTGGTCAAACACAGTAAGAAAAAGACAAAACACAACAACAAAAACAGAAACAAACCAACAGTTAAGCAAAACAAATGATTGCACAACTTATATGATTACTGAGTACTCTAACAGAAAGGAGAAATTAAGACCAGCTAGTTGTTAATTTTAACTTAGGCCAAGACAAACTCCAATTCAGTTACTTACCTAGAAATGGGTCTGAAGCTGAAAACTGATCTCTATCATCCTAGAAGCAGGAAAAAAATACTCATCTTCCCTCTTGGAAGCAAGATTAAGCTCCATAAAGGAGTTACCTGCCTTCCATCATCACGGAAGCAGGAAAACTTGACTTCCTTGTGTTGGAAGCAAGTAAAATGGAAAAAAAGAGGAGTTGTACAGCAAAATAAGCCCTAGATATTGACCAGATTTGGGGAGATCAGGGATTCTCTGGAAGATGTGCTCTCAGATTTCAGCAAATTTTCCTATTGGCTTGAGCCATAAAATTGGTACCCAGCACCAATAAGAAATTTGTCAAAGGTCAGGGACATTCTCCACTCAGAATCCCTCCATGGTTAGCAAATGTGAACCCTGAATATCTGAGATGGTTTCAGTTAATTTAGGAAATTTATTTTGCCAAGGTTGAGGATGCATGCCCATGACACAGCCTCAGGATACCCTGAAGACATGTGCCCAAAGTGTTCAGGGCACAGCTTGGTTTTATACATTTTAGAGAAACATGAGACATCAATCAATACATTTAAGAAGTACATTTGTTCCATTCAGAAAGGCAGGAACAACTCAAAGCAGGGAGGGGGCTTCCAGGTCACAAGTAGGTGAGAGACAAATGGTTGCATTCTTCTGAGTTTCTGATAAACCTTTCCAAAAGAGGCAATCAGATATGCATCTATCGAACAGGGGGATGACTTTGAATAGAATGGGAAGCAAGTTTGCCCTGAGAAGTTATCAGCTTGACTTTTCATTTTAGTTTAGTTACTTTGTGACCCCAAGATTTTCCTTTCACACTTTGCTTCCCATTTGGTTATTGATTCAGAATGAATATCTGACCACCGGCCCCTAACAGAGCTACATTTTTGACAAAACAACTCTGTGCTGTTGTACACACATGAGCTGGTGATACTTTATTCAAATATGCATTTTGCAATCATCCACACTCTCTGATCTTTTCAACTATGGTCAGTAACATCTCTGCAGAATATTTCCACAGTGATGTGATGATTTGTGTCTGGATTTCAGCCATGTTATCTGCACAGGTTTTCTTATACACAACTGGCCCTATCACTTTAGATCTTTTTTGGGTACCTTCAGTAGTTTACCAGGAAGACATACAATGTCCATTTCATTTGTCTCTAAATCCATCTCTGCCAAATTGCTGAAGTTAGAAATTAACAAAGATGCAAACGATGATTCCTGGACTGCCTGAGTCCTTTGACCAAGGGGCAGAAGCATTTAATACCCAGGAAGTGGATCTGACAAAATGTAACTGGTGTTAGCACAGTCTGGAACATCTGGAAAATGCTGTTATCTAAAAGAAAAATATTTTAAAAAAGAAAAGGGAATTGATACCAAAGTAACTTAGTGTTAAAGGGGACTAAGGGTTAAGAGTTCAAGTGTTAAGAGTTTAATTGTGTCCCCCAAATGACATGTTGAAATTCTAACCTCCAGTACCTCAGAATATGACCTAATTTTGAAATACATTGCTTACAGAAGTTATTAGTTAAACTAAGATGAGGCCATGGGCAAAGCAAGGGAAGGAAGCAAAGCCAAAAACTCTCTCCAATGGGTTTCACCTGCAGTAGATGCCTGTTATCAGCTGAGGAAGTACTCATGTATTCCTAGTCTGTTAAGGTTTTTTATCATGAAAGAGTGTTGGATATTGTCAAATGCTTTTACTGCATCTATAAATTATGTGTTTTTTCTTTTATCTTGTTAATACAGTATATCAGATTACATGGTTTTTAGATGTTAAATCTTGTCTTCCTGGGGTATGTTGTTGGATTCAGTTTGCTAATATTTTATTAGGGATCTTCCACCTCACCTCCATGGTTAGCTGTATTCCTAGGTGTTTTATTCTTTTTGTGGCAATTGTGAATAAAATTGTGTTCCTGGTTTGGCTCTCAGTTTGACTGTTGTTGGTGTATAGGAATGGCTAGTGATTGTGACATTTAAAAGAAAATGGTGAATAGGGGAGAGGCCTAACGTGCAGCTCACACTTGGATGGACAGAACAGCAAGTGGAGATTCTCACTGTGAACTTTTGCTCCAAGAGCCACTGCAGGAAAGGGCATAACAAAAAACTACAGACCAATATCCCTGATGAACAATGCAAAACTCCTCAACAAAATACTAGCTAACTGAATCCAACAGCATATCAAAAAAATTAATACACCATGATTAAGTGTGTTTCATACCAGGGATGCAGGGATGGTTTAACATACACAAGTCAATAAATGTGATATATCACATAAACAGAATTTAAAGCAAAAATAATATGGTTATCTCAATAGAGGCAGAAAAAGTTCACAAAATCCAGCATCACTTTATAATTAAAACTCTGATCAAAATTGGCATAGAAGGGACACCCTTCAAGGTAATAAAAGCCAGCTATGACAAACCCATAGCCAACATTGTAGTGAATGGGGAAAAGTTGAAAGCATTCCCTGTGAGAATTGGAACAAGAAAAGGGTGTCCACTTTCAGCACTTCTATTCAACATAGTACTGAAAATCCTAACCAGAGCAATCAGACAAGAGAAAGAAATAAAGGGGATCCAAATCGGTGAAGACAAAGTCAGACGGTTGCTGCTTTCTGATGATATAATCGTATACCTAGCAAACCCTAAAGATTCATCCAAAAAGCTCCTAGATCTGATAGATGAATTCAATAAAGTTTTGGGATGCAATATCAATGTACACAAATTAGTAGCACTGCTGTACACCAAAAAATGACCAAACTGAGAATCAAAGAAATAACTCAATCTGTTTCACAACAACTGCAAAAAAAAAAAAAAAAAAAAAAGAGAAAAAAAAAAAAAAAAAAACAAAAACATCTTGGAAATATGCCTAACCAAGGAAATGAAAGATCTCTACAAGGAAAACCACAAAACACTGCTGAAAGAAATCATCATAGACAACACAGTCCCATACTCAT
>NW_012101526.1:223526-275116 GCF_000951045.1 Mandrillus leucophaeus | reverse complement strand
AAAAAAAAAAAAAAAAAAAAGAGAGAACAAAACAAAACAAAACAAAAACATCTTGGGAATATGCCTAACCAAGGAAATGAAAGATCTCTACAAGGAAAACCACAAAACACTGCTGAAAGAAATCATCATAGACAACACAGTCCCATACTCATGGAAACACAAAATGGAAACACATCCCATGCTCATGGATGGGTAGAATCAATATTGTGAAAATTACCACACTACCAAAAGAAATGCAATTTCCATCAAAATACCATCATTATTCTTCACAGAACTAGAAGAAAAAATCCTACAATTTATATGGAATCAAAAAGAGCCCACATAGCCAAAGCAAGACTAAGCAAAAGAACAAATCTGGAGGCATCACATTACCCAACTTCAAACTGTACTACAAGGCTATTGTTGCCAAAACAGCATGGTACTAGTATAAAAATAGGCATGCAGACCAATGGAGCAGAATAGAGAACCACAAAATAAGGTCTAATACTTACAGTCAACTGATCTTCACAATGCAAACAGAAACATAAAATGGGGAAAGGATACCCAATTCAACAAATGGTGCAGGTGTAATTGGCAAGCCACATGTAGAAGAATAAAACTGGATCCTTATCTCTCACTGTGTTCGTTTGTTCTCACTCTGCTATAAAGACATACACGAGACTGGGAAATTTATAAAAGAAAGAGGTTTAATTGACTCACAGTTCTCCATGGCTGGGAGGCCTCAGGAAACTTAGAATCATGGCAGAAGGCAAAGGGGAAGCAATGATCTACACATTGTGGCAGGAAAAAGAAGTGCAAGCAGGGGAAATGCCAGACACTTATTAAACCATCAGATCTCATGAGAACTCACTATAGTGAGAACAGCCTGGGGAAACTCACCCCTACTATCCTTCAGCTCCCACTGGGCCCCTCTCTTGACACATGGGGATTATCGAGATAGATCACAACTCAATATGAAATTTGGGTGGGAACGCAACCAAATGATATCACTCACCTTATACAAAAATCAACTCAAGGTGGATCAAAGACTTAAATCTAAGATCTGAAACTGAAAATTATAGAAGATAACACCTGAAAAACTCTTTTAGACTTTGGCTTAGGCAAATAGTTCATAAGCAAGTACCCAAAAGGAAACGCAACAGAAACAAAGACAAATAGATGGGAGATAATTAAACTAAACAGCTTCTGCACAGCAAAAGAAATAATCAGTAGACTAAACAGACAACTCACAGAGTGTGAGAAAATATTCTCAAAGGACTAATATCCAGAATCTACAAGGAAGTCAAATAAATTAACAAGAAAAAAAATTCCATCAAAAAGTAGGCAAAGAACATGAATAGACAATTCTCAAAAGAAAATATACAAATGGCCAACAAAACATGAAAAAACAATCAACATCACTAATTGTCAGGGAAATTCATATCAAAAGCATAACGAGATACCACCTTTCTCCTATAAGTATGGCCATAACTTAAAATTTTTTTAAAAAAGATGTTGGCATGGGTTGGTGAAAATGCAACACTTTTACACTGCTGGTGGGAACTACTAGTACAATCACTATGGGAAACAGTATGGAGATTCCTTACAGACTAAAAGTAGAGCTACCATTTGATCCAGCAATCCTACTACTGGGTATCTACCCAAAGGAAAAAATGTCATTGTATGAAAAAGACACGTGTACATGCACATTTGTAGCAGCACAATTCGCAACTGCAAAAATATGGAACTGACCTAAAAGCCCATTAACCAATGAACGGATAAAAAATGTGAGAGAGAGATATATAAAATAATGGTATACTGCTCAGACATAAAAAAGAATGCAATAATGGCATTTGCAGCAACTTGGATGGAGTTGGAGACCATTATTCTAAGTAAAGTAACTCAGGAATGGAAAACCAAACGTTGTATGTTCTCACTTATAAGTGGGAGCTAAGCTATGAGGATCCAAAGACATAAAAATGATATAATGGACTTTGGGGACTTGGGGAAAATGGTAGGAGGGGGGTAAGGGATAAAACACTACACATTGGGTACAGGGTACACTGCTCAGGAGATGGGTGTGCCAAAGTCTCAGAAATCACCACTAAAGAACTTATCCATGTAACCAAAAACCATCTGTTCCCAGAAAACTATTGAAATAAAAACAAACAAACAACAACAAAATTTCACATTAAGTGATATTATACAATTGAAAAAAAAAAAAAGAGTTCTAGGCCAGGTGAAGTGGCTCATGCCTTTAATCCTACCACTTTGGGAGGCCAAGGTGGGTGGATCACAAGGTCAGGGGTTCAAGGCCAGCCTGACCAACATGGTGAAACCCCATCTCTACTAAAAATACAAAAAGAAATATATTAGCCAGGCGTGGTGGTGGGCACCTGCAATCCCAGCTACTCAGGAGGCTGAGGCAGGAGAATCACTAGAACTTGGGAGGCAGAGGTTGCAGTGAGCCAAAATGGCACCACTGCACTCCAGCCTAGGCAACAACAGTGAAACAGCATCAAAAAAAAAAAAAAAAAAAAGCAATTCTAGTGATTTTTACATGTTGATTTTACATTCTGAGAATTTGGAATTTTCTGATGTTGTTTATTAGCTTATGGAGCATTTACACAAAGACAATGTGGTTTTCTAGATATAGAATCATGTCATCTCCAAAAAGGGATAGTTTGACTTCCTCTCTTCCTTTTTTCATACTCTTTATTTATTTCTCTTGCCTGATTGCTCTGGCCAGGACTTCCAACACTATGTTGAATAGAAATGGTGAGAGAGGGCATCCTTGTCTTCTGCTGGTTCCCAAAGGGAATGCTTCTATATTTTGCCCATTCAGTATGATGTTGGCTGTAGGTCTGACATAGATTACTCTAATTATTTGGGAATATGTTCCTTCAATACATAGTTTATGGAGCGTTTTAAATATGAAGGGATGTTGAATTCTATCACAAGCCTTTCCTGAATCTATTGAGATGATCATGTGATTTTAGTCTTTAGTTCTGTTTTTATGATGAATCCTATTTATCCATTTGCATATGTTGAACCAACATTGCATCCCAGGTACAAAACTCACTTGATCACAGCAGGTGAGCTTTTTGATGTGCTGCTGGATTCATTTGCCTGTGTTTTGTTGATGATTTTTGCATCAATATTCATTCAGGATATGGTCTGAAGTTTTCTTTCTTCGTTGTGTCTGTGCCAGGTATTGGTATCAGGAGAATGCTGGCCTCAGAGTGAATTAGTTAGAAGTCCTTTCTTTTCAGTTTTTATAAATAGTTTCAGTAGGAATGGTACCAGCTCTTCTTTGTACATTTGCTAGAATTCAACCGTGAATCCATTTGGTCCTGGGCCTTTTTCTGAATGATAGACTCACTGATTCAATTTTGGAGCTTATTATTGGTCTGTTCAGGAATTCACTTTCTTCCTGGCTCAGTCTTGGGAGGATGTATGTGTCCAGGAATTTATCCACTTCCTTTAGATTTTCTAGTTTGTGTGCATAGAGGTGTTCATAGTAGTTTCTAATGGTTATTTGTATTTTTGTGGGGTCAATGATAATATCCCATTTGTCAAATCTAATTGTGTATATTTGGATTTTCTCTCTTTTCTTCTTCATTAGTCTATCTAGTTGTCTATTTGTTTTATTACTTTATTATTATTATTATTAAACTTTAAGTTCTACGGTACATATGCATAATGTGCAGGTTTGTTACATATGTATACTTGTGCCACCATCAACTCGTCAGCACCCATCAACTCGTCATTTACATCAGGTATAACTCCCAATGCAATCCCTCCCCCCTCCCCCCTCCCCATGATAGGCCCCGGTGTGTGATGTTCCCCTTCCCGAGTCCAAGTGATCTCAAACCAAACTCTTGGATTCATTGATCCTTTACATGGATTTTTGTGTCTGAATCTCCTTCAATTAAACTTTAATTTTGGCTATTTCTTGTCTTCTGCTACCTTTGGGATTTGTTTGCTCTGGGTTCTCTTATTCTTTTACTTGAGAAGTTAGGTTGTTAAATTGGTATGTTTCTAACTTTTTGATGTAGCCATTTTATGCTATAAATTTCCCTCTTAACATTGTAATAGCTGTGCCCCAGACATTCTGGTATGTTGTATCTTCATTTTCCTTAGTTTCAAAGAACTTCTTGATTTTGGTCTTAATTTCATTATTTACCCAAAAGTAATTCAGGAGCAGACTATTCAATTTCTGTATAATTATATGGCTTTGAGTGATATTCTTAGTCTTGATCGCTCGTTTTATTGTGCTGTGGTCCAAGAAAGTGGTTGTTATAATTTTAGCTCTTTTGCGTTTGCCAAGGAGTGTTATCTTTCTAATCATGTGGTTGCATTTACAGTATGTGCCACGTGGTGATGAGAAAAATGCATATTCTCTTATTTTTTCAGGCTGGAGAGTTCTGAAAATGTCTATCTGGTCCATTTCATCCAGTGCTGAGTTCGGGTCCTGAATATCTTTGTTTATTTTCTCCCTCAATGATCTGTCTAATACTGTAAGTGGAATGTTGAGGTCTCCCTTTTTATTGTATAGGAGTCTTAGTCTCCTTGAAGGCCTCTCAGAACTGACTTTATGCACTTGGGTGCTCCTGTGTTGGGTGCATACATATTTAGGATACTTCAGTCTTCTTGTTGAATTGAAACCTTTACCATTATGTAATGTCCTTATCTTTTCTGATATTTGTCGATTTAAAGTCTGTTCTATCTGAAATTAGGATTGCAATCTTTGCTTTTTTCCAGTTTTGTATTTTCTTGGTAGATTTCTCTCCATTGGTTTATTTGGAGCCTATGTGTGTCATTGCATGTGAGATGTGTCTTTTGAAGACAGAATATCAATAGGTCTTGCTTTTTTATCCAGCTTGCCACTCTGTGCCTTTTAATTGGGGCATTTAGCTTGTTTACATTCAAGGTTAGTGTTTATATGTATGGATTTGAATTTGATTCTGTCATTGTGTTGTTAGCTGGTTATTTTGCTGGCTTGTTTGTGTGGCTGCTTTATAGTTTCACTTGTCTGTGTATTTACATGTATTTATTTATTTATTTATTTGTATTATATTTTAAGTTTTGGGATACGTGTGCAGAATGTGCAGGTTTGTTACATAGGTATATATGTGCCATGGCGATTTGCTGCACCCATCAATCCATCATCTACATTAGGTATTTCTCTTAATGCTATCCCTTCCCTAGTCCTGCACCCCCTGACAGGCCCCAGTGTGTGATGGTCTCCTCCCTATGTCAATGTGTTCTCATTGTTCAACTCCCACTTATGAGTGAGAACATGCAGGGGTTGGTTTTCTGTTCCTGTATATGCTTGCTGAGAATGATGGTTTCCAGCTTCACCCATGTCCCTGCAAAGGACAAGAACTCATCCTTTTTTATGGCTGCATAGTATTTCATGGTATATATGTGCCACATTTTCTTTATCCAGTCTGTCATTGATGGACATTTGGGTTGGTTACAAGTCTTTGCTATTGGGAATAGTGCTGCATAGTGCTGCAATATACATACGTGTGCATGTGTGTTTATAGTAGAATGATTTATAATCCTTTGGGTACACACCCAGTAATAGGATTGCTGGGTCAAATGGTATTTCTGGTTCTACATCCTTGAGGAATCACCACACCGTCTTCAACAATGGTTGAACTAATTTATACTCCCTCCAACAGTGTAAAAGTGTTCCTATTTCTCCATATCTTCTCCAGCATCTGTTGTGCCTGACTTTTTAATGATCGCCATTCTAACTGGCATGAGATGGTATCTCAGAGAAGAATCAAATATACACAATAAAAAATGATAAAGGGAATATCACCATTGATCCCACAGAAATACAAATTGCCATTAGAGAGTACTTAAACACGTCTACACAAATTAACTAGAAAATTTAGAAGAAATGGATAAATTCATGAACACATACTCCCTCCCAAGACTAAACCAGGAAGAATTTGAATCCTTGAATAGACCATCAACAAGTTCTGAAATTGAGGCAGTAATTAATAGCCTACCAACCAAAAAAATCCCAGGACCAGACGGATTCACCGCCTAATTCTACTAGAGGTACAAAGAGGAGCTGGAAACATTTCTTCAGAAACTACTCTAAACAATAAAAAAAGAGGGAGTCCTCCCTAACTCATTTTATGAAGCCAGCATCATCCTGATACCAAAACCCGGCAGAGACACAACTAAAGAAAGAAAATTTCAGGCCAATATCCCTGATGAACATTGATGCGAAAATTCTCAAAAAAATACTGGCAAACCAAATCCAGCAGCACATCAAAAAGCTTATCGATCATGATCAAGTCAGCTTCATCCCTGGGATGCAAGGCTGGTACAACATACACAAATCAATAAACGTAATCCATCACATGAACAGAACAAATGACAAAAACCACATGATTATCTCAATAGACGCAGAAAAGTCCCTCAATAAAATTCAACACCCCTTCATGCTAAAAACTCTCAATAAGCTAGGTATTGATGAAACGTATCTCAAAATAATAAGAGCTATTCATGACAAACCCACAGCCAATATCATACTGAATGGGCAACACCTGGAAGCATTTACTTTGAAAACTGGCCCAAGATAAGGATGTCCTCTCTCACCACTCTTTTTCAACATAGTATTGGAAGTTCTGTCCAGGGCAATCGGGCAAGAGAAAGAAATAAACCATATTCAAATAGGAAGAGAGGAAGTCAAATTGTCTCTGTTTGCAGATGACATGCTTGTATATTTAAAAAACCCCATTGTCTCAGCCCAGAATTTCCTTAAGGTGATAAGCAACTTCAGCAAAGACTCAGAATACAAAATCAAAATGTGCAAAAATCATAAGCATTCCTATACACCAATAATAGAGAAGCAGAAAGACAAGTCATGAGTGAACTCTCATTCACAATTGCTACAAAGAAAATAAAATACTAGGAATACAACTTACAAGGGATGTGAACGACTTCTTCAAGGAGAACTACAAACCACTGCTCAAGAAAATAAGAGAGGACACAAAAAAATGGAAAAACATTCCACGTTCATTGATAGGAAGAATCAATATCCTGAAAATGGCCATGCTGCCCCAAGTAATTTATAGATTCAACACTATCCCCATTAAGCTACCATTGACATTCTTCACAGAATTAGAAAAAACTACTTTAAATTTCATATGGAAACAAATAAGAGCCTGTATAGCCAAGACAATCCTAAGCAAAAAGAACAAGGCTGGAGGCATCACACTACCTGACTTCAAAGTATACTACAAGGCTACAGTAACCAAAACAGCATGGTACTGGTACGAAAACAGATATATAGACCAATGGATCAGAAAAGAGGCACCAGAAATAATGACACACATCTACATCTACAACCATCTGATCTTTAATAAACCCGACCAAAACAAGCAATGAGGAAAGGATTCACTATTTAAAAAACGGTGTTGGGGAAAGTGGCTTGCCATAAGCAGAAAACTGAAACTGGACCCCTTCCTTACACCTTATACAAAAATTAACTCAAGATGAATTAAAGACTTAAACATAAGACCTAAAACCATAAAAACCCTAGAAGAAAACCTAGACAATACCATTCAGGACATAGGCATGGGCAAAGACTTCATGACTGAAGCACCAAAAGCAATGCAACAAAGGCAAAAATTGGCAAACGAATCTAATTAAACTAAAGAGCTTCTGTACAGCAAAAGAAACTATCATCAGAGTGAACAGGAAACCTACAGAAGGGGAGAAAATTTTTGCAATGTATCCATCTGACAAGGGGCTAATATCCAGAATCTACAAGGAACTTAAACAAATTTACAAGAAAAAAAACAAACAGCCACATCAAAAAGTGGGCAAGTGATATGAACAGACACCTCTCAAAAGAAGACATTTATGCAGCCAACAAACATATGAAAAAAAACTCATCATCACTGGTCATTAGAGAAATGCATGTTTTTGTAGTGGCTGGTAATGGCCTTTCCTTTGTTAATTTAGTGCTATATTTAAGATGCCTTGTAAGGCATGTCTGGTGGAAACATACTCCTTCAATATTTGATTATCTGAAAAGGATTCTAATTCTCCTTCACTTAGGATGCACTTTAGCTGGATATGAAATTCTTGGTCAAATGTTTTTTTCTATAAGAATGTTGAATATAGGCCCCCTACCTCTTCTGGCTTGTAGTGTTCCAGCTGAGAGATTCGTTGTTAGACTAATATTCTTTTGTAAGTGTCCTGCCATTTCTCTCTTGCTTCCTTTAACATTCTTTCATTTTGACCTCAGAAAATCTGATGATTATGTATCTTGGGGATGATCTCTTCTTGGTTAGAGTCTTGTAGGTGTTCTCGGTATTTCTTGAATATGACCATTGTCCTCTCTAGCAAGGTTGAGGACGTTTTCATGGATGGTATCCTGAAATATGTTTTCCAAGTTATTTGCTTTCTCCCATTCCCTTTTAGGGATGCCAGTGATCCATAGATTTGGCTTCTTTACATAATCCCACATTTCTCAGAGGTTTTTTCATTCATTTTTATTCTTTTTTTTAAATTTTTGTCTGACTTTCTTATTTCAGACAGCAGGATTCAAATTCTGAGATTATTTTCTCAGCTTTATCTATTCTGCTATTAATACTTTTGATTGCATTGTGAAAATCTTGTATTGTGTTTTTCAGCTCTGTCAGATCTGTTAGGTTCTTTTTTATGCCAGCTATTTTATCCCTCAGTTGCTGTATCATTTTATTGTGATTCTTAGTTTCTTTAGTTTCCCAGAATGGCTTTTGCCATTCTGCTGAATCTCAATGATCTTAATTCCTACTCAATTTTATTTCTGTCATTTTCCCCATCAACCCCAGTTGGAGAACAAGAACCCTTGTTGGAGAACAGGTGTTTGGAGGACATATGACATTCTGATTATTTGAGTTAATAGAGTTCTTGCACTGGTTCTTTCTCAACTCCGTGTGTGGGTGCTCCTTTAACTGTAGTGTAGACTTAATTCTTTTCTGGATGTTTTCACAGGGCTGAGGCTTTGTGCAGGGTCTGTATCTATAGTTGACTTCTTGTGTTTGTTTTCACAGGGCAATATGTTAGTTAGTTATTTTTGATGTTGAAGCTTTGGGATGTGATCCAGTAGGTGGTGCTTAGGTGTGTTGGTCAGTTGGTAGGTTCTTGCTTGGCCATGTGACTCCCCTATATTTCCTCAGAGTTGCAACTGTGCTTCTTCTCAAGGCTCTGAAAGTGTTGGCTCCACTTCCCTTTGAGTGCTGGCTGCAGATCATGGCTTGGCGCTCTTAGGCTTCCTACTCAAGCTCTGGGGCAATCTCAGGGTTTATCTTCCTTTCCCAACTTGTAAGCAGCAGAGAAAGGTACCTTAGTAGTGGCTGTGGTCAAGGGTCTTTTGCTTGTCTCATAGGGGCTCCACCGCAGAGAGATGCAGACCAGCAATCACTCTGTGCAATCATCCCAGGATGGGAAATCTGTGCTGTGGGCCCAAGCCAAGGGTTTTCCATATAGTAACGAGCAGGTGGAGTGGGTGGGACCCATGGGAGATAGACTAGGATCTTCTTCTTGGGTTGACTGCAGTTGGAGTTGTGAATAAGTCACTTAGGGTCTTTGATCTTCCATTAGTCTGAGGGTAGGAAGGGCAGTTCCTGCAAAGGCAATGGCAGAGAGGCTTTCAGTTGCCCCTGGGGGCTCCACCTCCAAGAAATGTGCAGCTACTCCACCTCCAAGAAATATGCAGCTACTGTTACTTTTGGTGTTCAGCCGATGGAATTGGGCAACTGCACTGCTGGTGTGAGCTTGGGACACCACTTGCTGGGGAACAGGGGATCAAAGGCTCACAAAGAGGAAAGATTGGTCTCCTTTACATATGGTAGCTGTGGCATGCTGTAAACTTGGATGTAGCCATCAAGCTCTTTGTTTTTTCCACAGCCAAGGGCAGGAGGGATAGAATTGTTACTATGTCAGTTGCAGAGGGGGTGTCATATGCTTCTGGGAGCCTCTCCCTAGGGGTAACTCCAGGTCACTACAAGTGGGTATGCTCAACCATGGGTGGGGTGACTGTTCTTCATTCATGAGCCAGGGTCTTGCCTGGTGAAGAGTGGGGGTAGTGGTTCCCAGGGAAGAGGGGCTATACTACTCTCTGTATAGTGTCTGCAGTGTGCTGGAGGTGCCAGCATAATGACTAGACCCTTTGTTCCTTCCCAGTCCAAGGACTGCTAGGGCTGTACCACTCCAGCTGTAGTGGTGGAGGGGTTGTGGGTTGACTTTGGGATTTTCTCCTCAGAGAAATGCTGGGATGCCTCTGATTGCAGGGTCAGTCAGCGGCAGCATGGTTTTACTGAAGTCTCAGGTCAGGCAGCCCTGCCCAGTAAGGAAAAGTGAGGATCAAGATATGTGTAGAGAACAGTCTGGCCACTTTTCTGTTAAGTGTTCACTCTGCTCTGGGAGTCCAGATGAGCCCCTAGTCCCCAAGCCTGGAAATAGTAAGGGCAAGTACTGAAAGAAAGCAAAGATGGCAACCCAGCCCTCTTAATGGGAGCTATGTCCAGGGAGTTGCAGAGCTGCTAGTGGCTTAATAGCTCTGGCAGGGGGTGGCTGGAGGCCCAGGCATGGAGGACCTGTCCAGTGAGTGGATGTAGGACAGGACCCCATATAACGGTCTGGCCACTTTTCCATAGGGCTGCTATGGCATGCTGGGGGTCTGTTTCAATCCCTAGTCACCTCAGGTTTTCTAGTAGCTGAAGGTATTAACAGTGAAGGCTGTGACAAAGCAAAGATGGCAGCCTGTCCCTCCCACTGGGAGCTCCATCCCAGGGAGGTATGGACCTGCTGCCACCTGGAACACACCTGTGGGAGGTGGTTGGAGACCCCGGTTGGGAGGTCCTGCCCAATGAGGAAGAATGAGACCTGGGACTCACTTGAAACAGCAGTCTGGCCACATTTTCACAGAGCAGCTGTGCTGTGCTGGGGGTCTGCTTCAGCCCTCAGTTGTCTCAGACTCTCCAAAGACCAAGGGCAAGAATTGCTAAGTTGTCCAAACAGCAAAGATGATGCCTTCCCTCTGGGAGCTCCATCCCAGGGAGGTTTGAAATCTGTGTCCGCTCGAAACACTGCAGGCTCAGCTGGAGACCCTGGTCAGGAGTCCCACCTGGTGAGAAAGAACAGGATTGGGGGCCCACTTAAAACAGCATTCTGGCTACATTTTTGTAAAGCAGGTGTGCTGTGCTGTGGGTCTGCTCCAGCCCCCAGTTGCCTTGGTCTCTCCAAAGCCTGAAGGTAAGAACAGCTAAGTCAGCCAAACAGCAAAGATGGTGTTCCATAGCTCCATCCCAGGGAAGTTGGAAACCTCTGTTGGCCAGAAAACACCAGTGGAGGTTACTGGAAACCCTGGTTGGGAGAATCTGCCCAGTGAAGAGAAACAGGATTTAGGAGCTGTGTGAATAAGCGGTCTGACCATTTCTCTGTAGAGCTGCTTGGCTGTGCTGGGAATCGCTCCAGTCCCTAGTTGTTTCTGACTCACTAGAGCCCTAAGGCAACAGTAGCTGAGGCTGTGAAACAACAGAGATGGTGGCCCATCCCTTCCTCTGGGCACTTCATTTCAAGGAAGTGTAAGCCACTGCTACCAGTGGCTCACTGGGTTTCCAAGTCAGTGGGTCTTATTCTGTGAAGTATCATGGAAGTGGGGTCTGCATACCATTGCTTCTCAGTTCCCTGAATTCAGTCCCTTTCTAAGGAGTATGTATGGGGGTCTAACCTCCTGCTTTTCCAGAGTTCCAGCTGCTTTTGCTGGGAAACCTTGATATCTAAGTCCCCTGAGGCATGTGCCTGAGCTGCTTCTCTGCCAAGACTCCATATGTGTCAGACTGAAGGCACTGGTGGAGTTGGTTCACAAGGAGATCTTCTGACCCAAGAGTTGCAAAGATCTGTGGGAGAAGCATGGGTTCCCCTGATCACTCATTCACTCACTGCTTCCCTAGGCAAGGAAGGTTCCCCTGGCTCCGTGTCACTCCCAGGTGGGTAGTCATTCTGCCTTGCTTTTTCTTCACTCTCCATGGGTTGAGTTGTTTCCTTGATTAGTCACAACGTGTGTACCTGGATGTTTCATTTGAAGGTGCTGTATTTGCTCACCCCTTCCATTCCTCTCCATCAGAGTGGTGCACACTAGCTCCTTCTACTCAGACATCTTGGCCACCCCCTTATGATTTCAATTTTTAAAAATTTGTTGAAATTAGTTTTTGTGACCTAATATATAGTCTATACTAGACAATGTTCCATATCCTTAAGACAAGACTATTCTGAAGCCTTTGAATGAAATGTTCTGTACATATCTGTTAGGTACATTTGGTTTAAAGTACAGTCAAGTACAATATTTCTTTGTTGATTTGCCATGAAGTTGACCTGTGCAGTGCTGAGAGAGGGGTATTGGAGTGCCCAACTATTATTATATTGGAGTCTATCTCTTCCTTTAGAGGTGCTTTGCTGTTGGATGCATATATAATTAGAATTGTTATATCCCTTGCTAAATTCATCCTTTCATCATTCTATAATGACCTTCTTTGTCCTTTTGTTGCTGGTTTTGATTTAAATTCTGTTTTATGTACTGTATCTGTTTGCATGAAATATTCCTATCCCTTAACTTTCAGTCTACATGTCCTTACAAGTTAAATGAGTTTCTTCCGGGAAGCATAAGTTGGGTCATGTTTTTTTACACATTTCAACCAGTCTGTACATTTTAAGTGGGGAATTTAATCTGTTTACATTCAAGATTATAATTGATAGGTGAGGAGTTATTGCTGTCATATTTGCTAATTCTTTTCTGATTTTTAGTATGTTCTTTGTTCTTTTATTCTCTCTTAACGTTTAACATTGTAATTTGGTGGTTTTCTGCCGTGTAACATTTGATTTCTTTCTCATTTGTGTGTCTGCTCTATCAGTAAGTTTTTTTTCAATATGTATGGATTTCATTTCTTTCTTTTTCTTGCCCCATTGCAGTGTGTAGAACTTTCAGTACTATGTTGAATAAGAGGGATAAAAGTGGACATCTTTGCTTTGTTTCTGATCTTTTATTTTTATTTTACTTTAACTTCTGGGATGCAAGTGCAGAACGTGTAGGTTATATAGGTATATGTGTGTCATGGTGGTTTGCTGAACCTATCAACCCATCATCTAGGTTTTAAGCCCTGCATGCATTTGCTATTTGTTCTAATGCTCTCCCTCCCCTGGCCCCCACACCCCGACTGGCCCTGGTGTTTGTTGTTCCCCTCCCTGTGTCCATGTGCTCTCATTGTTCAACTCCCACTTATAAGAGAGGACATGCAGTGTTTGGTTATCTGTTGCTGTGTTAGTTTGCTGAGAATGATGGCTTCCAGTTTCATCCATGTCCCTGCAAAGAACGTGATCTCATTCCTCTTTATGACTCCATAGTATTCCATGGTATATAAGCACCACATTGTCTTCATCCAGTCTATCATTGATAGGCATTTGGGTTGATTCCATGTATTTGCTATTGTAAATAGTGCTGCAATAAATATATGTATGCATGTGTCTTTATAGTAGAATGATTTATAATCCTTTGGGCATATCCAGTAACGGAATTGCTGGGCCAAATAGTATCTCTGGTTCTAGACTGTTGAGGAATTGCCACACTGTCTTTCACAATAGTTGAACTAATTTACATTCCCACCAAAAGTGTAAAGGCATTCCTGCTTCTCCACAGCCTTGCCAGCATCTATTGTTCTTCATTTTTTAATATCACCATTCTGACTGGCGTGAGATGGTATCTCATTGTGGTTTTGATTTGCATTTCTCTAATTATCAGTGATGTTTCACTTTCTGTCATGTTTGTTGGCTGCATAAATGTCTTCTTTTGAGAACTGTCTGTTCATATGATTTGCCCACTTTTTGATGGGATTATTTTTTTGTAAATTTGTTTAAGTTCCTTGTAGATTCTAGATATTAAACCTTTGTCAGACAGATATTTGCAAACATTTTCTCCCATTCTGTAGGTTACCTGTTCACTCTGATGATATTTCTTTTGCTGTGCAGAAGCTCTTTAGTTTAGTTAGAATCTGTTTGTTAATTTTGGCTTTTGTTGTAGTTGCTTTTGGCATCTTTGTCATGAAGTCTTTGCCCACGCCTATGTCCTGAATGGTATTGCCCAGGTTTTCTTCTAGGGTTTTTATGGTTTTGGGTTTTATGTTTAAGTCTTTAATCCATCTTGAGCTAGTTTTTGTGTAAGGTGTAAGGAAGGGGTCCAGTTTCAATTTTCTGCATATGGCTAGCTAGTTTCCCCCAGCACCATTTGTTAAATAGGGAATCCTTTCCCCATTGCTTGTTTTTGTCAGGTTTGTCGAAGATCAGATGAATGTAGATGTGAAGTGTTATTTTTGAGGTCTCTGTTATGTTACATTGGTCTGTATTTCTTTTTCTTTACCAGAACCATGCCGCTTTGGTTACTGTAGGCCTGCAGTATTTTTGAAGTCAGGTAGTATAGTGCCTCCTGCTTTGTTATCTTTGCTTAGGATTGTCTTGGCTATACAGGCTCTTATTTGGTTCCATATGGAATTTAAAGTAGTTTTTTTTCTAATTCTGTGAACAATGTCAATGGCAGTTTGATGGGAATAGCATTAAATCTATAAATTACTTTGGGCAGTATGGCCATTTTCATGGTGTTGATTCTTCCTATCAATGAGCATGGAATGTTTTTCCATTTTTTTATGTCCTCCCTTATTTCCTTGAGCAGTGGTTTGTAGTTCTCCTTGAAGAGATCCTTCACATCCCTCGTAAGTTGGATTCCTAGGTATTTTATTCTCTTTGTAGCAATTGTGAATGGGAGTTCACTCATGATTTGGCTCTCTGTCTGTTATTGGTGTATAGGAATGCTTGTGTGTTTTGCACATTGATTTTGTATCCTAAGTCTTTGCTGAAGTTGCTTGTCAGATTAAGGAGTTTTGGGGCTGAGACAATGGGATTTTCTAAGTATAGAATCATGACTTCTGCAATCAGAGTCAATTTGACTTCCTCTCTTCCTATTTGAATACAGTTTATTTCTTTCTCTTGCCTGATTGCCCTGGACAGAACTACCAATACTATGTTGAATAAGAGTGGTGAGAGAGGGCATCCTTGTCTTGTGCCGATTTTCAAAGGGAATGCTTCCAGCTTTTTCCCATTCAACATAATATTGGCTGTGGGTTTGTCATAAATAGCTCTTATTATTTTGAGATACATTCCATCGATACCTAGTTTATTTAGAGTTTTTATCATGAAGCACTGTTGAATTCTATTGAGGGACTTTTCTGCATCTATTGAGATAATCCTGTGGGTTTGTCATTTGTTCTCGGATATGAACAGACATTTCTCAAAAGAAGACATTCATACAGCCAACAGACACATGAAAAAATGCTCATCATCACTGGCCATCAGAGAAATGCAAATCAAAACCACAATGAGATACCATCTCACACCAGTTAGAATGGCAATCATTAAAAAGTCAGGAAACAACAGGTGCTGGAGAGGATGTGGAGAAATAGGAACACTTTTACACTGTTGGTGGGATTGTAAACTAGTTCAACCATTATGGAAAACAGTATGGCGATTCCTCAAGGATCTAGAACTAGATGTACCATATGACCCAGTCATCCCATTACTGGGTATATACCCAAAGGATTATAAATCATGCTGCGATAAAGACACATGCACACGTATGTTTATTGAGGCACTATTCACAATAGCAAAGACTTGGAATCAACCCAAATGTCCATCAGTGACAGACTGGATTAAGAAATTGTGTCATTTGTTCTCTTTATGTGATGGATTATGTTTATTGATTTGCATATGTTCAACCAGCCTTGCATCCCAGGGATGAAGCCGACTTGATCATGGTAGATAAGCTTTTTGATGTGCTACTGGATTTGATTTGCCAATATTCTATTGAGGATTTTCTCATCGATGTTTATTAGGTATATTGGCCTGAAGTTTTCTTTTTTTAGTTGTGTCTCTGTCAGATTTTGGTATCAGGATTATGCTGGCCTCATAAAATGAGTTAGGAAGAAATCTCTCCTTTTTAACTGTTTGGAATAGTTTCAGAAAGAATAGTATCAACTCCTCTCTGTACCTGTAGTAGAATCTGGCTGTGAATTGGCTGGTCCTGGTGTTTTTATGGTTGGTAGGCTATTAATTATTGCCTCAATTTCAGAACTTGTTATTTAGGGATTTGAGTTCTTCCTGGTTTAGTCTTGGGAAGGAGTATGTGTTTAGGAATGTATCCATTTCTTCTGTATTTTCTAGTTTGTTTGCATAGATATGTTTACAGTATTCTCTGATAGTAGTTTGTATTTCTGTGGGGTCAGTGGTGACATCCCCTTTATCATTTTTTATTTTGTCGATATGATTATTCTCTCTTTTCTTCTTTATTAGTCTAGCTAGTGGTCTATCTATTTTGTTAATTTTTTCAAAAAGACACCTCCTGTAGTCATTGATTTTTTTTGGCACTTTGTGTCTCTATCCCCTTCAGTTCTGCTCTGATCTTAATTACTTCTTGTCTTCTGCTAGCTTTTGGATTTGTTTGCTCTTGCTTCTCTAGGTCTTTTTATTGTGATGTTAGGGTGTGAATTTGATATCTTTCTAGCTTTCTGCTGTGGGCATTTACTGCTACAAATTTCCCTCTTAACACTGCTTTAGCTGTGTCTCTGAGATTGTGGTAAGTTGTCTTTTTGTTCTCATTGGTTTCAAAGAACTTCTTGATTTCTGCCTTAATGTCATTGCTTTTCCAGAGTCATTCAGGAGCAGGTTGTTCAATTTCCATTTAAGTGTGTGATTTTGAGTGAGTTTCTTAATCCTGAGTTCTAGTTCGATTGCACTGTGGTCTGAGGGGCTGTTATGATTTCAGTTCTTTTGCATTTGCTGAGGGGTGTTTTACTTCCAATTATGTGGCCGATTTTAGAATAAGTGCCATGTGGTAATGAGAAGAATGTAGATTCTGTTGATTTGGGATGGAGAGTTCTGTAGATGTCTATTAGGTCCACTTGATTCAGAGCTGAGTTCAAGTCCTGAATATGCTTTTTAATTTTCTGTCTTGTTGATCTGTCTAATATTGACATTGGGGTATTAAAGTCTCCCACTATTATTGTGTCAGAGTCTAAGTCTCCTTGTAGGTCTCTAAGAACTTGTTTTATGAATCTGCGTGTTCCTGTATTGGGTGCATATATATTTAGGATAGCTAGCTCTTCTTGTTAAATTGATTTCTTTACTGTTATGTAATGACCTTCTTTCTTTTTTGACCTTTGTTGGTTTAAAGTCTGTTTTGTCAGAGACTAGGATTGCAACCCCTGCTTTTTTTTTCTTTCCATTTGCTTGATAAATTTTCCTCCATCTCTTTATTTTGAGCCTATGTGTGTCTTTGCATGTGAGATAGGTCTCCTGAATACAGCATATCGATGGGTCATGACTCTTTAACCAATTTGTCAGTCTGTGTCTTTTAATTGGGACATTTAGGCCATTTACATTTAAAGTTAATATTGTTATGTGTAAATTTAATCCTATCATAATGATGCTACCTGGTTATTTTGAACACTAGTTGATACAGTTTCTTCATAGTGTCATTGGCCTTTATATTTTGGTGTTTTTGCAGTGGCTGGTACTGGTTTTCCTTTCCATATTTAGTGCTTTCTTCAGGAGCTCTTGCAAGGCGGGCCCAGTGGTCACAAAATCCTTCAACATTTGCTTGTCTGAAAAGGATTTTATTTCTCCTTTGCTCATGAAGCTCAGTTTGGCTGGATATGAAATTCTGGGTTGAATTTTTTTTTAATGTTGAATATTGGCCCCTAGTCTATTCTGACTTGTAGGGTTTCTGCTGAGTGGCACACTGTTAGTCTGATGGCTTTGCCTTTGTAGGTGACTTGGCCTTTCTCTCTGGCTGCCCTTAACATTTTTCCTTCATTTTGACCTTGGAGAATGTAATGATCATGTGTCTTGGGGCTGCTCTTTTCGAGGAGTATCTTTGTGGTGTTCTCTGTATTTCCTGAATTTGAATGTTGGTCTGTCTTGCTAGGTTGGGGAAGTTCTCCTGAATAATATCTTGAAGTGTGTTTTCCAACTTTGTTCCATTCTCCCTGTCTCCTTCAGATACTTCAATCAATCATAGTTTCAGTCTTTTTACATAGGCCCATATTTCTCGGAGGTTTTGTTTACTCCTTTTCATTCTTTTTTCTCTAATCTTGTCTGCATGCCTTATTTCAGCAAGGTGGCTTTCAAACTCTGATATCCTTTCTTCCACTTGGTTGATTTGGCTGTTGATACTTGTGTATGCTTCACGAAGTTCCTGTGCTGTTTTTCAGCTCCATCAGGCCATTTCTGTTCCTCTCTTAACTGGTTATTCTAGTTAGCAGCTCCTCTAACCTTTTATCAAGGTTCTTAGCTTCTTTGCATTGGATTAGAACATGCTTCTTTAGCTCAGTGGAGTTTGTTATTACCCACCTTCTCAAGCCTACTTCTGTCAGTTCGTCCATCTCATCCTCTGTCCAGTTCTGCACCCTTGCTGGAGAAGTGTTGCAATCATTTGGAGGAGGAGAAGTACTCTGGCCTTTTAATTTTTCAGCATTTTTTCATTGATTCTTTCTCATCTTCATGAGTTTTTCTACTTTTGATCTTTGAAGCTTCTGACTCTTGGATGGGGTTTTTGTGGGGACTTTTTTGTTGTTGTTGATTCTGTTGTTGTTGCTTTTTGTCTGTTTTCCTTGCAATGGTCAAATCCCTCTTCTATAGAGCTGCTGAGGTTTACTGGGGGTTAACTTCATGCCCTATTTATCTGGTTCTCTCCCACACCTGGAAATGCCACTCAACGAGATTGGAGAACAGCAAAGATGGGTGACTGCTCCTTCCTCTGTTATCTCTGACCTTGAGGGGCACCAAACTGATGCCAGTAGGAAAGCTCCTGTATAAGGTGTCTGACAACCCTTGTTGTAGGGTCTCACCCAGTTGGATGGCATGGGTAGCAGGACCTGTTTAACAAAGCAATTTGGCTGTCTTTGGTGGAGGTGGTGTGCTTCATTGGGGAGAAACCCACTTGTCTGGGCTGCCTGGATTCCTCAGAGCTAGCAGGAGGGAAGACTAAGTCTGCTGGTCTGCAGAGACTGTGGTCACCCCTCTTCCTAGGGACTCAGGCTCAGGGAGATCAGAGTTCTGTCCCTGAGCCTCTGGCTGGATTTGTTGGAGTTCCTGCAGGGAGCCCCCACCCAGTGAGTATGGATGGGTCAGGGTCAGGCCTGAAGAGACACTGTGGCTGCAGTCTGCACAGCCAGTGTCTTGGGCTGTGGGGGATACCTCTTGGGACCAAGACATTTAGCCTGCCTGACTCCAGCAGCGGAAAACCATGGCCTGCAGCTATAGAGATGGCTGCGGCCCTTTCCCTGCCCTGGGAGTTTAGTGTGTTAGGCAGGTATCAGTCCCAGTGTTGGCTGCTGCCCCTCCCCCAAGGTGCTCAAATGGCTTAGACAGGAGGCAGCCACAGTTGTGATGCTGGTTGCCCTTTCCCTGGGAACTCAACAGGCTTAAGCAGATTCTAGCTGAGAGGCTGTTGAGAATCTGCATGGCTCCATGGTTGGGACTCTAGGCCTCAGTGGTGTAGGTTAATGAGTGGGATCTTCTGATCCATGGGTTGTACAATTCTGTGAAGAAAGCACGGTTTCTGAGGTTGGGTAGCATACTCACTCACCACCTCTCTTGGTTAGGGTGTGGGAGTTCCCCTGCCTCATGTGGCTCTCAGGTGAGCCACTGCACCACACTGTTCTTTCTTCCTCTCCATAGGTCATGCCAGATGCCTAGTCAGTTCTGTTGAGAGAACCTGGATACCTTGATTTCTTTTACAGAATTCTCTACCAGTAAGTTTTATATGTTTTTGTAAAAATTTGTTGTTTTCATGATGATAGATATTGTTCTTTTGCTTTCAGGTGTAGTACTCCCTTATTCATTTCTTCTCAGGCAGACCTAGTGGTGAATTCCCTAGGTTTTTATTTATCTGGGAAAGACGTTATTCCTCCTTTATTTTTGAAGGGTAGCTTTGCTGAGTGTAGTATTCTTGGCAGCAGCTTTTTTCTTTTAACACTTTGAATATATTATCCCAATCTTTCTTGGGCTGTAAGGTTTCTGTTGAGAAATCCACTGTTGTTCTGATGGGGATTCTCTTATATGTGACCTGACTCTTGTCTTATGCTGTTTTTAGAATTCTCTTTGTCTTTGAATTGTAGCAGTTTGACTACAATATGCCTTGAAGAGGACCCTTTTGTGTTGAACATATTTGGCTATATTTGAGATTCCTATATCTTGCTGTGTATATTTCTTGTAAGACTTGGAACATTTTCAGCTATTATTTTATTAAATAGGTTTTCTATGTGACTGCCCATTTCTTCTTTTTCTGCAACTCTCAATATTTAAATATTTGGTCACCTCATGGTTTTTCCTATGTCACATAGGCTTTGCCCCTTTTTAAAATTATTTTTCTCTTTTGTCTGACTGGGTTATTTTTAAAGACTTATCTTCAAGTTCAGAAATTCTTTCTTCTGCTTGATCTAGTCTATTGTTGAAACTCTTTTGGATCTTTTTTTTCATTCATCAAATTCTTCATTTTCAGGATTCCTGATTTTTTGTAATATCTATTTATTAAATTTCTCATTCAGATCATGAATTGTTTTCCTGATTTCCTTATATTGTTCACTGTGTTCTCTTGCATCTTACTGAGTTTCTTTAATATCATCACTTTGAGATTTTTGGGGCATTTCATAGATGTCTTTTTAATAGGAATCTGTTGCTGAGGAATTATTTTGTTCCTTTGAATGTGTTGTTTCCTTGTTTTTTCATATTTCTTGTGTCCTTATGTTGATATCTGGGCATTTGGTGAAACAGTCACTTCTTCCAATTTTATGGATTGACTTTTATAGGGAAAGACTTTTTCTATATTGTTGGTTGGGTGGGATTCTTTGGTTTTGATTCTGTGTGGGTGTGGTAGTGTGATCTACATATGATTTCTTTGGTTGTAATCAGAATCATTGGTGTCTGTGGACTCCTTAGTGGCTTAGGCTGCAGTTATTAGTGAAAACTGTGGTGATACTTTGCTGAAGACAGGGATGCCAGACAAGTCAGTCCTTGGGCACCAGTGGTGTCCTTGCAACCAGTGGTGGCAATGGCAGGCCAGGCATACTGGTCCTCAGGTCCCTAGAAGGCATTTTGAGCACTGATGGTGGCAGGTCCAGGCAGATAGGTTTTTGGGCCTCCAGGTGGCTTGCTTGGGTGCTGCAGTGATAGCAGCATGCCAACCATGTGGGCAGGTCCTCAAGTCCCTGAGTGGAGTGCATAGCACTTGCAATGTCAATAGTGGTGGCAGGCAAATACTTGGGCTCCCATGAGACACATGTGGGCACTAACAGCAGTGACAATAGGATAGACAGGCACCAATGACACCAATGATACCCCAGAGCCCCAGGTAGCACATGCAGATAAGTGCCAATGGTGGTAGTAGTAGGAGCGGTCTCAGCAAACTCATCCTCAGACCCTCAGAAGATGCACATGGGATCCAGCAGTGGTGGATGGAATGAGTCAATTCCTAGCCCCCCAGATTTCATGGTGCTGGTGGCTGCAGGCAGAGTGGACCTGTCTTCAGGCCCATCCCTCAATGTTGTACACAGGTGCCAGCAGTGGGCAGAGCAACTAGATCACCGGGCCCCTGGAAAGCACACATGGGCACTGATGCCTCCACTAGGCAGGGTGGGTCTGTCTTAAGGCCTCTGATGCTGCACATGGGTGCCAGCATTGGCAGGCAGGGAAGGCTGATCCCCAGACTTCTGATCAACACTCTTGGAGCCAGCAGCAGTGGTGATGGGTGGAGTAGGTTTTTCCTTGGGCCCATGGATTGTGCATGTGGGCACTGGCAGTGAAGGGCAAGGTGAGCTTGTTGTCAGGTCTTTCTGTGGTTGTGTGGATACCAGTAATAGCAGGTGAGACAGGTTAATCCCCACATTCTTAGACAACACACTTGGGTTCTAGTGGTAGGTAGCGTCTCTTCTCAGGCTCCTAGATGGCTTGTGTGTGTGCTGGTGGTGACAGGTAGGGCAGGCCTTTTCTTAGGCCTTGGGACATTCCCCAAACAGACCACTCTCCAAGTCCCCTGAAGGTGCATGCATGTATATGGCAGTCCTGCAACTGGAAGATTTAGGGTTGCTGTCAATGTTAGCAGCCACAGGCAGATAGCTCTCAGGCTCTAGGGAGTGCATACTTAGCTTCCTTTGTCCCAGGGGAGCAGCCTCCTTTGTGTGTTGCACTGCTATTCCCTGGGGTATAAGACACTGCATAGTTTAGAGTCCTGGGGACCCAGCCACACCACCACCACTGGATCCAGCCAGTGTCACAATACTTAAGCTCTCTGGATGGACACAGGGAGATATCAGCAGGGCTTCAGGGATGTGGGGATGCAGGGGCTGTTGGACCCCAAGGAAGGATGTATCCTGGTGGGAGCTGGCCTCTCAAAAAGGTAGTGTTTTGCATCTGCTCAAGTTTTGGTGGGATCTGTGAGGCCCATTGTAAACTCTGTCTCTGGAACAATGCCATCATGTGGACTCCATGAACTACCCTATACTAATATGAAGGCCCATGAGGGTTGAGGGACTCTTTCATGGCTAGAATTGTGAGAATCTGTTGGTGGAAATATGAACCACTGGGGATCTCCTGCTTACCTTTTCCTTAAATTGGGTTGTTTTCTCTGTTTCTGAACTGATCCCACTCCTGCACGTCCCTTTCCTTCCATGCCTCAGAGGTTCCCTGCCACTTCCTTGTTGAATTCCAGTGTTCTCTCTTGGTTGCTCTATTTGATATGTGATTATCTATTCACTGTTTTGGCCCTTCTTTGGGGAGGAGGTAAGAGCTGGATGCCTCCAGTCATCCATCTTGAAACCCCTCATCGATAATATTAATTCTTCCAATCCCAAAACACAGAATATCTTTATATTTTTTTGTGTCTTAAATTTCTTTCATGAATAACTTTTGCCTCCTTGGGGGAAATTTATTTCTAAGTATTTTATTCTTTTGATGCTATTGTAAATAATTCATTGTTTGTTTACAGGAACACAATTGATTTTTGTACATGGATTTTGTATCCTGCAAATGTATTGAATTTATGTATTAGTTCTAACATTTTATTGGTGGCATCTTTTGGATGTTGTATATATAAGATCACGACATCTGCAAATAGAGACAATTTTACTACTTCCCTTCTGATTTGGATGACTTTCATTTATTTTTCTTGCTTGATTGCTCTGGCTAGTACTTTCAGTAATATATTGAATAGAAGTGGTGAGAATGGGCATTGTTGGCATCATTGTCTTATTCCTGAGCTTAGAGGAAAAGCTTTTAATTTTTCACCATTGAATATGATGTTAGCTGTGGGCTTCTGTTATATAACCTTTATTGTGTTGAGGCACATTCCCTCTATACTTAGGTGTTGATGGTTTTTATCAGGAAAGGACACTAAATATTGTCAAATGTTCTTTCCATATCTACTGAGATGATTGTGTGATTTTTGTTCTTCATTCTGTTAATGTGGTGTATCACATTTATTGACTTTTATTTATTGAAACATCTCTGCATCCCTGGCATAAATCCCACTTGATCATGATGTGTGATCATTTTAATGTGCTGTTAAAACCAGTTTGGTAGTATTCTGTTGAGTATTTTTGCATTCATGTCCATTAGGGATATTAGCCTGTAATTTTTTCTTGTAGCATCCTTCTTTGGCTTTGCTATAAGGGTAATTCTGACCTTGTAAAATGTGTTT
The DNA here is from genome assembly GCF_000951045.1 of Mandrillus leucophaeus. Taxonomy (NCBI): domain Eukaryota; kingdom Metazoa; phylum Chordata; class Mammalia; order Primates; family Cercopithecidae; genus Mandrillus; species Mandrillus leucophaeus. The sequence goes on along the minus strand of NW_012101526.1, from coordinate 251,322 downwards.
GGAAGTGTTTCCTACTTTTCATTTTTTTTGGGAATGGTTTGAGAAGGATTGGTATTCATTCTTCTTTAAATGAAGAATTCACCAGTGAAGGCATCAGATTCTGGGCTTTATTTTTATTGGAGATTTTAAATTACTGATTCAGTTTCCTTATTTGTAATTGATATGTTCAAATTTTGTATTTATTAATGCTCCAGGTCTTGGTAGAGGTTGTATGTTTCTAAGACTTCATTCATTTCTTCTAGGTGATTCAATTTGTTGGTGTATAGTTATTCACGACAATCTCTTACGATTCTTTTTCTTTCTGTAATATTAGTTCTAATATTTGCTCTTTTGTCTCTGATTTTATCTGTCTTCTCTCCTTTTTTAGTAAGTCAAGCAAAATTTTTGTCAATTTTATCTTTTCAAAACATTTCTTTGATCTTTACTCTTGTGGTTCTAGCCTATAATTAATTTATTTCTACTCTAATATTTGTTATTTCCTTCCTTCTACTAACTTTGGGTTTAGTTTGTTCTTTTTCTAGTTTCCTGAGGTGCTAAATGAGACTTTATTAATCTGAGATTTCTCTGTGTTCTTCAAGTGGGCTTTTATTACTATAAACTTTCCTCTTAGAACTGCTTTTGCTGGATTTTATGAGTTTTGGTATGCTGTGTTTCCATTTTTATTTGTCTCAAGATATTTTTAAATATTCCCTTTGATTTCTTTTTTAACCCATTGATTGTTCAGGAACATGTTTAATTTCTGCGTATTTCAGTGTCTTCCATTCTCTTCCTTTTTTTAATTCTTAATTTTTGTGGGTACATAGTAGGTATATTTATTTATGTACTTCCATATTATTTTGGTTGGAAAAGATGATTGATATGTTTTCAATCATTTTAACACTTTAAGATATTTTTTGTGGCCTGACATATAATCTGTTCCAGAGAATGTTTCATGTGCACTTGAGGAAAATATATTCTGTTTCTGTTGGGTGCTACATTTTGTGTATTTTTGTTTGGTCTATTTGGCCTAAAGTGCATTTCAAGCCCAGTGTTTCCTTACTGATTTTCTGTTTGGATGATCTATCCATTACTTGAAAATAAGGCATTGAAATACCCTACTATTATTGTATTACTGTTTATTACTCCCTTCAGATTTACTAATATTTTCTTTATATATTTTGGTGCTCCAATGTTGAGTGCATACATTTATAATAATTATATCCTTTTGATAAATAGTACCCTTTATCATTATATAATAACTTTTATGGTCTCTTGCGACCAATTTTGACTTAAAATTTATTTTGTCTGATATAAGTATAGCTACACTTGCTCTGTTTTGGTTACATTTCCATGGAATATATTATTCCATCTCTTCACTTTCGGTCTAGGTGTGTCCTTAAAGCTGAAGTGAACCTCTTTCAGGTAGCATAGAGTAGGTTCGGTTTTTTAATTCATTCAGCTACTCTATGATTTTTCACTGGTGAATTTAATACAATTACATTCAAGGTAATTAACAATAGGTGAACACTAACTTTTGCCATTTGGTTGTTTGCTGGTTGTTCTATAGACCCTTTTTTCCTTTCTTTCTCTCTTGCTGACTTCTTTAGTGATTTGTTGTTTTTCTGTAGTGGTATATTTTGATTTTTTTCTCTTTATCTTTGGTGTGTCTATGACAGATTTTTACTTTATGGTTTCCATGAGGCTTACATAAAATATTTTGTAGTTTTACCAGTTTATTATAAGCTGATAAGAACTTAACCTCCATCACATACAGAGATCTACACTTTTACTCCTTCCTCACAAATTTTATGTTTGATTTTTGACAGTTTGATTATAATATATCTTGGCAAAGTGTTCTTGGGTTGAGCCTGATTGGCAAACTTGAGCTTTAGCTACCTGGATGTCTATATCTCTCCCCAGATTGGGGAGGTTTTCAGTTATTATTTCTTTAAATATTCATTTAACCTGTTCTCTCTCTCTTCTCCTTCTGTGATGTTGGCGATACAAAAGTTAGCACTTTTAATGATGTCCCAAAATTACCATAGGCTTTCTTGCTTTCTTTTTATTGTCTTTTTTCCCATATCCCTGGATATTTTCAATTGACCTGTGTTCAGATTCTTCTGCTTGATCACATCTGCTTTTGATGCTCTCTATTGCATTTTTTATTACATTCACTGTATTCTTCATCTCCAGAATTTCTGTTTGGTCATCTTTCATGATTTCTGTATTTTTCTTAAATTTCTCATTTTATTCTTGTATTGTTTTTTGTAATTTTTGCTTGTGCTTTCTTGTAGCTTTCTGAGCTTCCTTGAAATCATTGTTTTGAATTATGTGTCAGCAAATTTGTAAATTACCATGTTTTGCAGGTCTTTTGCTGGAATATTGTTGTGTTTCTTTGGTGCTGTCATGTTTCCCTGATTTTTCATGTTTCTTAAAGTTTTGTATTGCTGCTTTCAGATTTGAAGAAATAGTCACTATATTAGTCCATTCTCACACTGCTATAAAGAACGACTAGAGACTGGGTAATTTATGAAGAAAGGAGGTTTAAAAGAACCTCTTTTTTTGTGGAACTGTACAGGAAGCATGGCTGGGAAGGTGTCAGAAAACTTACAATCATGGTGGAAGGTAAAGGGGAAGCAAGCATGTCTTACACGACTGGAAGGAAGAAGAGAGTGAAGAGGGGAGTGGTATGCAGTTTCAAACAACTAGATCTCCTGAGAAATCTATCATGAGAACAGCAAGGAGTAAGTCCGCCCCCATGATTCAACCATCTCCCACCAGAACCCTCCTTTGACACTGGGAATTACAATTCAACATGAAATTTGGGTAAAGACACAGAGCCAAACCATATCAATCACTTTCTTCCATCTTCAGTGGCTGTTTCAGGAGAGAAGCACCTTCACCAAACAGCCTAGCTAGGGATTTTAAAGGTCTCTCAGATCTTTTCCATGGTTGTACCCACTCCACACCTCTTCTTTCTGCTCCAAGGAGGAGGTGATTCTTGAGATTGTATTTTCTCTCTTGACCCTGCAAAGCCAGTCTGAGTACTGAGAGAATTCCGTTTGTTTTTCCTACGGTGGTGTCTTAAAATCTTCAAATTTATGTGTCTTCCCCAATCACACCGAGTCAAGCCAGCTCTCTGTGTAAGACTATTGCACACATTGTCCTCAGGAATGAACTTAGGAGCTATCCTGGGGGTAGGGGTGAGACAAATAGAGTGTTTGGAATGCCTGTGGACCAGTAGGGAGAGAAGTCTACAGGCAAGATGTGTCAAGCAGCTTGTGTGCAGTCTTCCTGATGGATTCTACAGCATGGTTAATAGGTTTTGTGGCCTCTCTTTCCTACTCTCAGCATCTCCCAACCACTCAGCCACACCAAAGACCTCAGTCTTCTGTGTGGGGCAAGAAAAAGTGAACCTCAATCAGTGTCCTGCATGGCTAGGGGAGCCAGGAGCACACACACTATGCTCTTATTTTCTCTTGTGAGAAAAGTTACAGTCCAAAGAAGCCTTTCTTGGCACCGAGTTATGCTCCCTTGGGGGATAATTGATGTGGATAAAGTGAAACTGTTCTTTTTACCCTTTTCAATGCATCTATTTTTAGATTTTATAAAGCAACAGTGTGCTGGAATTTGTCTACTGGACACCCAGATTTCCTCAAAGATGCCTTCATCCATGGATAATTGTCTAAATTGATATGTCTACAGGGAGATGATGGTAGAAATCTCCTATTCTGCCATCTTGCTGTTGTCACTTGGAACTTTTAAAAAATCTTTGACTTATTAAATGTTGAATTTTCTTTAATTTCTTGGAAATAATTACATTAAAACCATTGCCCAGTACCCCAACCACAAGAGAGGTGCAGATCAACAGATCACAAAAAACATTTTAAGAACCACTTCCTTTTCCAAAATAAGTGTTATATTCAACTTAAGTAATGCTTTGTCTTTTTGTGATTTACTGCTGATGAATTGCCTAACAAACTGAAAACCATTGAGGTATCACACAGTACGCCTGTCATTTCTATTTCTGCACTTGTAGTTTGACATTTAAGTAAGTGTAAGCTTACTCCCTGATGAACCAGGTTTAATTTAAATTTCATCTATCTTCTAGAAGCTTACTGAGAGCTTACTTCATACTTGTTTACAGACTGGAATTAAACATACACTTCTCCTCCAAGCTTTGCTTTATCAGTCTCTGAAGAAGCATTGCTGGAGCAATTGCATCATTTGTATTAAATCTTCTGGGGATTATCCCATAGATAAAAATTGGGAGTAGCCAAAGAGTCAGTGTCTCAGTCTGTTTCTGCTGCTATAAAATACATTGGATTTGGTGATTTATAAAAAATAGAAATTTATTTTCTACAACCCCGAAACCTGAGAAGTCCAAGATTAAGGCATCAGTGTTCAGTGTCTGCTGAAGGCCTTCTTGCTACATCCTCACATGGCAGATGTGTAAAAGGGCAAAATAAGGCCTAGCTAGTTTCCTCTAGTACTTTTATAAGGCATTAATGCCATCTATGGGACAGATAATTCATGGTCTAATCACTTCGCTAAGACTCTTCCTCTGAATTCTGTTGCATTTGTGATTCAGCTTCAACATGAATTTTGGAAAAGACACGAACATTCAAATAATAATATTTGTCTATGGAAAGAATTAAACTCTGTAAAATATTTGAATAGATTTATTCTGAACCAAATATGAGTGACCATGGCCCATGAGACAGCCCTCAGAAGGTCCTGAGAACATGGAGAACATGTGTCCAAGGTGGTTAGGGTGCAGTTTGGTTTTATACATTTTAGGGAGACATGAGACTTCAATCAAACACATGTAAGAAATACATTTGTTTGGTCCAAAAAGGCACTTGAAGTGTGGGGGCTTCCAGATTACAGGTAGATTTAAATTTTTTCTGGTTGACCATTAGTTAAGTTTATCTGAAGACATGGGATCAATAGAAAGGAATGCCTGGATTAAGATAAAGGATTATGTAGTCCTGAGTTCTTGTTTGCTGAGGAAACCTTTAGGTATTAGGCTTTAGAGAGAATAGGTTGTAAAATGTTTCTTATCAAACTTAGTCTGTGTTGATGTTAATGTTGGAGAGGTATCATGAAGCATGTTCAATTCCCACTTCCCATCATGGCCTGAAGCAGTCTCTCAGATTAAACTTTAAAAGAGCCCTGACTGAGGAGGAATTCCTTTCAGATGGTTGGGGGGCCTTTGAATTTTATTTTGGGTTTCCATATTCCACACCTGGAATCCCAAAATTCATGCCTTCTTCACATACAAAATATATTTATTTCATCCGCGTAGCCTCAAGAGTCTTAAATTATCCCAGCATCAACTTTAAAGTCCAAGTTCAAAGTCTCATCTAAACATAATCTAAATCAGATATGGGTGAGATTCCAGGTATGATTCATTCTGAGGCAAATTCCATCTCTAGCAATGAGCCTGTGGAATCAAACAAGTTATGTGATTTCAAATACAATGGTGGGATGGGCATATGATTGAAATTCCTACTCCAAAAGGAGAAATAGAAAAAGAATAAAAGGATAGCAGATATCAAGTGAGTCCCAAATCCAACGAGTCAAAGAACATTACCTCTCAAGCCTTCATAAAGATCTTCTTTGACTCCATATTCTGCCTTCTTGACATACTGAGGCAGGGGTTGGGCCCAGAAGGCCCCAGGCAGCCCTGTCCCTGTGACTTTACCAAATGCAGCCCATGCAGCATCTTTCACAGGCTGAACTCAGGTGTCTGCAACTCACCCAGGCCAGTGTTACACTCTGGTGGCTCTACAGATCTGGGGTCTTCAGGGGCAGTCCTACCCCACAACTCCACTAGGCTTTGCCATTGTAAGAGCTCTTGGTGTTGGCCTCGACCCCATCACTTCTCTGGACATTGCCCTGGTGATAGTGACAGGAGGCAGTCAAATGCCTAGGCAGATAAAGGTGGGTCCCTGGTGAAACCTTGCCTCCAAACCAAAGACAGTTTAAAGCCTAAAAGCCAAGCTACAACTTAAATCCTTGAACCACATTGAGAATCTGTCTTCCTATATAGTGCACTTTCCTCTGATTGAGCTCCACCCTTTGCCTATTTTACATATACCTAGCCTTTCCTAATTGGTTTTCTACACTGTCGTGCTTACCTTTGAGTGGTATCTTTTTTGCATCCTCACAAAACCAATCAGCACGCACTCCCCATTCTGAATCCACAGAAAGCCCTGGACCCAGCCACACTGAGAAAAACACCCACCAGACTGCATGAGTGGGTGCCCACCACTCCTCATCACCACATCCTCTCTCTGCTGAGAGGTGTTCCACCGCTCAATAAAATTCTATGCCGATCCTCATCCTTCAACTGTCAGCATATCTTCATTCATCTTGGATGCAGGACAAGAGCTCAGGAACCACCAAATGCGGGTACCAGCTATTATACAGGGCTGGGGTGTTCCTGGCCCAGCTGCAGGCTGAACCAGTGTGCAAGCCAGACTTGGCCCAGGTGGGCTGAGTGGGTGGGGTGCCTCCAGCAGCAGGCCTGGGTTTGAGTAAGGCCAGGGTGGCAAGGGCATCATCCACGGGAGGTCCCAGCTGTCAAAGTGACCAAGAAAATTCCTGCATCACTAGTGGGGGTTCTCTGCAGCAGCTCTGTCCCGTGGCAGTTTTCCACCTGGTCCCCAAAGTTGTCAGGGACAGTCTTTGAAGTCTAGGTAGATGCCTCCATAGCTTGTGCACTTTGTGCACCTGCAAAATTAACACCATATGTACACTGCCAAAGTTTATGGCTTGTGCCCTCTGAAGCTGCAGCCAAAGCTGCATCTGTGCCCAATTGAGCTTCAGTTGGGATGGTGGTTAAAAAGGGATGTGCCCATGTGTGGAGCAGAAATTTAAGGTGGCCCTCATCAGCAATCCCCAAGGTCTCACAAGCACCCTAGACCCCTCATTTGAAACTATTTGCCCTCAAGACCTTGGCACTTTGGAGCTGTGATGGGAGTGGCAGCCCTGAAGATACACAAAATGCTTTTGGGGTTATTCCTCCATTGTCTTAATGGATAACTTCTGCTTTCCTACTATCCATACTAATCTCATTAAGGGGTTACTTGGCCACATCCCTGGTGTTCTCTCCTGAACACGTTTTCTCATTTTTTACTGACTGAGAATTTTTCAACTCTAAGTTCTGCTTCCCTTTTGATATTAAATTCTGTCTTTACATTATTTCTCCCTTCTTACATTTTAGCATAAGTAGTCAAGAGAAGCCATCTAGTACCTTGAATACTTTGCTTAGAGATTTATTTCACCAAATATCCTAGTTCATCAAATTTAAGTTCTGCCTTCTACAAAGTACTAGGACATAGACACAATTCAGCCAAGTTCTTTGACCCTTTGTAATAAGAATGGCCTTTCCTCCAGTTTCCAATAAAATACTCCTCATTCCTGTCTAAAGCCTCATCAGAATGGCTCTTGCTGTCCATATTTCTACCACTATTCTGATTAGGACCACTTAGATAATTTCTAAGAAAATTTAGCCTCCCTCTACAGCTCTCTTCTTCTGAGCCCTCTCCAGATTTAGCCTTAACACTCCACTCACAGCAATCTAGGCTTTTTCTAGCATGCACCTCCAAACTCCTACAGCCTCTCTTCATTACGAAGTTCCAAAGCTGCTTCCACATTTTCAGGTACTTATTATAGCAACTTCTCACTTCTCAGTATCAAATTCTTTCCCAGTTTATTTCTGCAGCTATAACAAAATACTATAGACTTTCCTGCACATCACATGGGGAAGAAAAAGAAAAATAAATAAATAAATAAATAAATAGCATAGTCTGAGTAATTTATAATGAACAGAAAGTTATTTACTACAGTCTGGAGGTTGGGAAGTCCAAGATCAAGGTACTAATGTTCAGTGTCTGGTAAGGGCCTTCTTGATGCACCCTTACATGGTTTTTCATGTGGAGACTCTCATTACCTCGCTCATACTCCAACATTCTGCTCCAGGTCATTTCTATTCACTCTCACTACCCATACAGCCTATCTATGACCTATTTACTCTCACTACCCGTATGGCCCATATCTACTCAGTTCCCTAATTCTTTTTTTTTATTATTATTTTTAAAGACTTTTGTTTTTATAGTCACACTCATTACTCTCTCTTCATACTGCCATCTTTAGCCCTTGACAACCATGAACATGTTCTCCATCTCAATTATTTTGCTTCTAGAGTGTTATATAAATGCAATAATAGAATATGGAACTTTTTAAATTGAGGTACATTTTACATACCTTAAAATGAACTATTTTAGAGTATACAGTTTAGTACCATTTCATATGTTAACAATGTTTGCTGAAGATGATGATATATAGACTGAATTAGCAAAAGATGGTAAGGTTTATCTAGGTTTACTGATTATAAAACAGGCTTCCCTAGAGAGCTATAAAGCATCAGCAAATCCTTTGAGTTTTAAACTGTTGCTTGTAGTACACTGGTGAATAACTTCATTTAATAAGTTATCTAGGTTTATGGCTAAACATAGTAGCATATCTAATCTGTTTGGGTCGTAACTATCATGTTCTCAGAACATTAAAGTCACTTTCATAGATTATTTTTATATTAGCTGTAGCTTTTTATGGCTTAAACTTTAGCTTCACTGAGGTAAGAATATTAAACATGCTTTATGCTGGGTTTTATTAATTTGGGTTAATCATATGACTATGGTGGCAGGCACAAAATTTACCAACCCTAAGGAAAATCAGTATAGTTTAATCAAACATTTATTTATTGCTTAATTTTGATCACTGCTGTTTCCCATGGAGGTGTAGTTGAGCACGGTGTTATGAGCTACAGTTAGCGTGCTTGACGCCTGCTCCTTTTGATCTTTGATGATCTAAAGAGGATTCTCACTATGATGTGGAAGCTTGAATATGCAGTTGTACTAAAAATTAATAAAAGGGCCAAGACCAACCCTGTGTGTTTATGGAGTTACATGAACTCATCTACACACTTTCAGTGCCTTGCTTTACCATATTAAGCTACACTAACTTAAATCTGGAGAAATCCCTCTTGGGGAAAAAATAGTAAACTGAAGTGCTATGCTAGTACTGAGGCTATTTTTAGTAACTTTGTAAAGAAAAAGGAAAATTTTTAGCCCAGGAAGCCTATATTTTATTCAAAAATTGCAGTTTTTGAAAATACTTTAATTGGGAGTTTGGCTAAAATTTAATTCTAGTCAAGGTTATGGTCGGATTTAAAATTAATTAAATTATAAATAGGTGTATGTGAGACCACGCTACAGATGATAAGTATAAGATTTCCTGCTTTTTTAAGAATAAAAGACTTGTACTTAATTATATTAACCTGGGGTTGGGGGGAGGTGGCGGAGTTAATCATGCATGTGTCTAGAAATAATTCCTGTGTGTATGTCTATGTGTGCCTGTTTGTATCTTATTTTTATTATGTCCATCAAGAATAAATAAATTAGCAACTTATGCTTACAATGTGAACATGTAATAGTCAATTTAAGCTCAGCTACAATGGAATTGACTAGGCCCAGGTTTTTTCAGCCATATTGAGTCATATCATCACCCAAAATTTAGAAATGTCAAATGCATGGGCAGTGCATTCGTGAGTGATCACGAGGCAGCTAGTCACTAATACGTCAGAATGTCTTATTTAAGAAGAACAACTGGGCAATCTTGATCTTATGGTCCTGAAGTAAGAACAAGATGCCAGATATAGTTTTAGTTTAGAAACCCCAAGTTTCATTGGCCTGGAGAGAGGAGAGGGGCATTTCCAGAGTGGGTTGCTGGTTTCTCGAGGCTTGATAGGTAAGAAATTTTGTTGGAAGTGATAAGTATGTTGTCAAGACATGACTTGACTTATATGTACTATGTATGAGCAGTAATAAAATGTCCTATGTGGTATCATGAGAAAACACTGTACTGGACAATATTCATATGGAAAAATCAGTAATTCTGTATGGATTAATTTAATATATGATGGATTGTTATTTTATGTACCTGCTTAATATTCATGGGGGATATAATTTAATGTACAATAAGACATAAGTGTATAATGTATGTTCAGGCATAAATAGTACTAGTACATAATTAATGGGGAAGGCACATAATGAGATGTTTGATGGTGTTGATGAATCAATAAATGATTAATAATCTTTTTAGTGGTGAATTGTTTGTACATTGGTCATTAGAGTCCTTATAATTGAAATACAACAATGATTTTTCATGTCACTGGTCGTAGTTAGATGCCATGTGAGAATTATGACATCTACTGTATTTTTATTAAGTATTGTCTTTGTTGTAGGTTTTGTGGGCTTCTCTTCAAAACCTTCTCCTATTTATGGAAGATTGGGTTTAATTATTACTGAGGTGGTAGGTTATGGTATTGTGTTAAACTTTGGTGGTACATTTATGGGTTTAATTGTATTTTTAATTTATTTAGGAGGTATATTAGTGATATTTGTGTATAATACTATAGCAATGGCTACTGAGGGGAATCTCAATCCTGAGACTTGGGGGTCTAATGCTGTTACTCGAGGAGTTTTATTGAATGTATTATTAGAATTATTTATAATTATGTGGCTAGCAGGGCAAGGTGAAGTAGTAACTGTTATTGATTTTTAAAACTCAGAGGACTGAGTAATTTTTGAAGGTGAAGAAGTAAGACTACTTTGTGAAGTTTCTATAGGAGTAGCTGCATTATATAGTTATGGTAGCTGGCTAATGGTAGTGGCTAGTTGATCTTTAGCATTTTATTGTAATTGAGATTACTCGAGGGAATTAAATAAGAAGAAGCATGGCTAGAAAAAACGTGAGATAAAGGAAGAGAGGAAATGTTCCCTATTTGATGAGACACCATTCTCTTGCTTTGATTTAGTTCTTTGTCCATGGTTTTCTTAACTCTTTGGCATATTTAAGATAGTTAATTTAAAGTTTCTGTTTAGCAAGTCCAATGCCCAGGCTCACGAACAGTTTCTATTAATTTCTTTTTTCTTTTCAGTGGGCCATACTTTGCTTTGTTGTATGCCTCATAATTTTTGTTGAAAATCTGACATTTGAAATAAGCTACTGTGACAAATCTAGAAACAATATACCCCTGTCCCACCTGGGGTTTGTTGTTGCTGTTTTGGAGGTGGTGTAACTGTTGTTTGTTTAGTGATTTTTCTAAACTCTTTTTGTAAAGCCTGCCTTCCTTGTCATATGAGGCCACTGAAGTCTTTGTCTCATTAGCATAGTGGTCAACTAGTATTTTGAGAGAGGTTTTCTTAAATACTGGTATCAACAAAAAAGAAAAAAAGAAAACAAAAAGAAAAATATTGTCTTAGTCTTTACTTATTGGCTTTCTATTAGGGCACTCCTTCAGTGCTTAACCAGGATGTTTACAAATCAACCTTACCCTTCACTCTGCTTGTGTGGAGCCTGAAGATCAGCCAGAAGTGAAAATTAGATTATTTTCAAGCCTTTGCTAATCATGAGTCTTTCCTGGACATGCATATGGCTTTCTTATTCCCCCAGTATATACAGGGAGTTTTTAATGACTTACCAATTATAAATGTTATTCATTTAATTCTCACTACACCCTCCACTGTTAGTAGACATTTGAAAGTCTGCATCACTTTCTCCAGAAACGAAACCAAAAAAATCCCCTTTTAGTATGATTTTCTAACATATATGTATATGTACATATGCATATACACACTTATATATGCACACTTATGCATATATAGTTAAATAAAAGTTGACTTTAGACTGAATACACCACTGATTAATTGGACTGGGAGGAACCTCAAAGCAATGTAATCCAGTACTTCTCAAAATGCATGTACATGCAAGTCAACCAAGGATCTTGCTAAAATGCAGGTTCCGACTCAGAAGACCCAGGTGGAAACTGAGAATCTGCATTTCAGACAAGCTCCTTAGAGATGCCATACTTGGGTAGCAAGAAAATCCATTCTATTTTCATTATTCCTCTTGACCCCAACAAAATGATAAATTGCCTTGGATTACAATTCTCTGAGAGTTTTCTCATTTTGGGTGTAAATAACTTGGGATATGAAAGCTTCTTGACAATTCTAGGAACAAGCTCTGTGTTTGACAGGTGGTCTCCCTTATGGTTAGTGGAACCCACTTTTCTGGCACTTGCTGGCTTTCCTCTGTACTTGTATAACAGCATCCTCCCAAAAGCAGTCTTCACTTTCTTCATCAATTTTTTTTCTGAGTTTGCTGAAATCTCATGTCCCCATCCCTATCTGGATGATTTTAGGGGACCATTATATTTTATTTCATGAAGCTTGTAGACACAGCTCTATGCCACCTTACAATCCCTTTCCTTTTGAATGAGCGGTTTTTCTTTTTGAGTTGCTGCAATGTTTGGTACTGGCCAATTTTTTTGTAGGCAGCCTTAAAGTGTTCTGGTAGATATACCACATTTACTTTATCCAGTCTACTGTTGATAGGCATTTAGGTTGATTTCATTGCTGTCAACTTGATCTGTAGTACTCATTTAAGATTTCTTCAGCTCTTGAGTGTATGGACATCAATACAAAATCATCCAGTGACTGAGTTTACCGTAAAGGTCTGGGCTGGTTGGGGTAAAGTGTGTAGAAAATTTTTAGAGTCTTTTCCTTATTCCCTTTCAAGAGTTAGAGAAATCATTTGTGGTACCGGCTCTGTTTATTTTTTTTTTTAACTTTTATTTTAGGTTCAGGGACACATGCACAGGTTTGTTATATAGGCAAATTGTGTGTCATTGGGGTTTGATGTGCAGATTATTTCATCACTCAGGTAACAAGCATAGTATCCAGTAGGGAATTCTTCGGTCCTCACACTGCTTTCACCCTCTATCCTCAAGTAGGCCCCAGTGTCTGTTGTGCCCTTCTTTGTGTCCATGTGTACTCAATGCTTAGCTCCCACTTATAAGTGAGAACAGGTGGTATTTAGTTTTCTGTTCCTGCATTACTTTGCTTAGGATAATGTCCTTCAGCTCCATCCACACTGCTGCAAAGGACAGGATCTCATGCTCTTTAATGACTGTATAGTATTCCATTGTGTATATGTACCACATTTTCTTTATCTAGTCTACCGTTGTTGGACATTTAGGTTGATTTCATCTCTTTGCTATTGTGAATAGTGCTTCAATGAATATACACATGCATTAGTCTTTATGGTAGAATGATTAATATTACTTTGAGTATATACCCAATAATGAGATTGTTGGGTTGAATGATATATTTTTTTTAATTCTTTAAGAAATTTCCAAACTGATTTCCACAATGGCTGAGCTAATTTACATGGCCACCATCAGTGTATAAGCGTGACCTTTTCACCGCAATCTCACAAGCAGCTGTTATTTTTTGACTTTTTAATAATAGCGATTCTGACTAGTGTGAAATGCTATTTTATTGTGGTTTTGACTTGCATTTCTCTAATGATTGGTGATGTTGGACATTTTTTTCATAGGCTTGATGGCCGTATGTATGCCTTCCTTTGGGAAGTCTCTGCTCATATCCTTTGCCCACTTTTTAATGGGTTGTTTGGGTTTTGCTTGTTAATTTATCTCAGTTCGTTATAGATTCTGGATATTAGACCTTTGTTGGATGTGTAGTTTGCAAATATTTTCTCCCATTCTGTAAGTTGTCTGTTTACTCTGTAGGTTGTCTGTTCACTCTTTTGCTAGTTTCTTTTGCTTGCAGAAGTTCTTTAGTTTAGTTAGGTCCCATTAGTCAATTCTTGGCTTTTGTTGCAATTGCTTTTGACATCTTTGTCATGAAATCTTTCCAGAATCTATGTCCAGAATAGCATTTCCTAGGTTATTTTCCAGTGTTTTTTTTTTTTAATTTTGATTTAGGTTTTACATTTAAGCCTTAAATACATCTTATATGGTATAAGGAATGGGTCCAGTTTCAACCCTCTGCATAACACTAGCCAGTTATCACAGCACCATTTATTAAATAGAAAGAACTTTTCCCATTGCTTGTTTTTGTCAAATTTGTCAAATATCAGATGGTTGTAGTTGTGTGACATGATTTCTGAGCTCTCTATTCTGTTTCATTGTGTCTATTTTTGTACCAGCACCATGCTGTTTTCATTACTGTAGCCTTGTGGTATAGTTTGAAGTCAGGTAATGTGATGCCTCTGACTGTTCTTTTTGCTTAAGATTGCCTTGGCTATTGGGGCTCTTTTTGATTCCATATGAATTTTAAAATATTTTTTTCTAATTCTGTGAAGAATGTCATTAGTAGTTTGATAGAAATAGTTGTTTAATTTTCATATAGTTCTATGGTTTTTTAGTGATTTTCTTAGTATTTATTTATATAGTATTGCACTGTGATCTGTACATTGCTTTGGGCAATATGGCCATTTTAACAATATTGATTCTTCTTATCCATGAGTGTGGAATGTTTTCCCATTTGTTTGCATCATCTCTTATTTCTTTCAGAAGTATTTTGTAATTCTCAATGTAGATATCATTTACCTCCCTGGTTGGCTGTACTCTGAAGTATTTTATTCTTAATGTGACTACTGTGAATTGGATTGCTTTCTCGATTTGGCTCTCAGTTTGGAAGTTGTTGTTGTATATGAATGCTAGTGATTTTTGTGCATTGATTTTGTATCCTGAAACTCAGCTGAAGATGTTTATCAAAACTAGGAGCTTTGGGGCATAGACTATTGGGTTTTCTAAGTATAAAATCATATTTTTGTAAAGAGAGATAGTTTGACTATCTTTCTTCCAATTTGAATGCTTTTTATTTATTTCTCTTGCCTAATGGATCTGGCCAGCATTTCCAGTACTATGTTGAATAGCAGTAGTGAGATGTGGCATTCTTGCCTTGCTCTCGTTCTCAAGGAGAATGTTTCCAGCTTTTGCCCATCCAGTATATTGTTGGCTGTGGGTTTGTCATAGATCATTCTTATTTTGAGGTATGTTCCTTTGATGCATAGTTTTTTCAGGGTTTTTAATATGAAAGGATGTTGAACTTTATCAAAAGCCTTTTCTGGGTCTATTGAGATGATCATTTGATTTTTGTTTTTAGTTCTGTTTATGTGGTGATTCACATTTATTGATTTGCATATGTTGAACCAACCTTGCATTCCAGGGATAAAGCCTAGTTGGTCATGGTGGATTAGCTTCTTGATATGCTACTGGATGTGGTTTCATAGTATGTTGTTCATCAAGGATATTGGCCTGAATTTTTTTTTTTATTTTTGTGTCTATGCCAGGTTTTGGTATCAGAATGATGCTGGCCTCATAGAATGAATTAGAGAGGAGTCCTTCCTCCTCAATGTTTGGGAGTAGTTTCAGTAGGAATGGTACCAGCTTCTCTTTATACATATGGTAAAAATTCAGCTGTAAATTCAACTCTAAATTCCTCTTGTCCTGGGCTTTTTCTCTGATTGGTAGGCTTGTTATTACTGATTCAATTTTTGAAAGTATTATTGGTTTGCTCCGGGATTCAATTCTTCCTGGTTCAATCTTGGGAAGTTGCATCTTGCCAGGAATTTATCCTTTTCTTCTAGGTTTTCTAGTTTGTGTGTATAGGGGTGTTCTTAGTAGTCTTTGAGGGATTTTTGTATTTCTGTGGGGTCGGTGGTAATTTCCCCTTTTTTATTTCTGATTGCATTTATTTGGACCTTCTCTCTTTTTTCTTTATTAGTTTAGCAAGCCTTCTATCAATCTTATACATTATTTCAAAAAAGATCTTTTTTTTTTTTTTTGAGTCTCGCTCTGTCACCAGGCTGGAGTGCAGTGGCAAGATCTTGGTTCACTACAACCTCTGCCCCCCGGGTTCAAGTGATTCTCCTGCCTCAGCCTCCTGGGCTCAAGTGATTCTCCTGCCTCAGCCTCCCGAGTAGCCAGGACCACAGGCACATGCCACCATGCCCAGTCAATATTTTTTTTTATTGTATTTATAGTAGAGGCAGGGTTTCACCATGTTGGCCAAGATGGTCTCAATTTCTTGACTTCATGATCCACCTGCCTCAGCCTCCCAGAGTGCTGGGATTACAGGCATGAGCCACTGTGCCCAGCCAGTTTAGTTGATCTTTTATATGGTTTTTCACTTCTCAATTTTGTTCAATTGAGCTACCATTTTGGTTATTTCTCTTCACCTGCCAGGATTGACATTGGCTTGTTATTGTTTCTTTAGTTCTTCCAGGTGTAATGTTAGGTGTTAATTTGAGATCTTTCTAATTTTTTTTGGTGAGCATTTAGTGCTATAAAATTCCCTCTTAACACTGCTTTAGCTGTATCCCAGAGATTCTGATATGTTGTATTTTTATTCTCACTGGTTTAAAAGAATTTCTTGATTTCTGCCTTAATTTTATTGTTTACCCAAAATCCATTCAGGAGCAGGTTGTTTAATCTTCATATAATCCTATGGTTTCTGAGTGATTTTCTTTGTATTTATTTATACAATATTGCACTGTGATCTGAAAGCGTGGTTGGTATGATTTTGGTTTTTTTGAATTTGCTGAGATTTGTTTTATGGAGATTGTGTGGTCAATTTTACAGTATGTGCCATGTGCAGATGAGAAGAATGTTCTGCTTTTTTTGAGTGGGGAGTTCTGTAGGTGTCTGTTAGGTCCATTTGGTTAAGTGTTGAGTTCGGGTACCAAAACCTTTGCCAGTTTTTTGCCCTGATGATCTGTCTAATACTGTCTGTGGTATGTTAAAGTCTCACACTACTATTATGTGGTTATTTAAGTCTTTCTGTAGATTTCTCAGATCTTGCTTTATGAATCTGTGTGCTCATGTGTTGGGTGCATATATTTTTTGGATAGTTAGGTCTTCTCACGTAATTAAACCCTTTACCATTATGTAATGTCCTTCTTTGTCTTTTTTTATATTTGGTTTTTTAAGTTTGTTTTGTCTGAAATTATAATAGCAACCCCTGCTTTATCGTTTTTGATTTGCTTGGTAAATTTTTCTCCATTCCTTCACTTTCAGGCTATGGATTTCATTGCACGTGAGATCAGTCTCTTGAAGACAGCATACAGGGAGTCTTCCTTCATTATCCAATTTGCCACTCTATGCCTCTTATTATAATTGGGGCATTTAGCCCCTTTACATTTAAGGTTAATATTAATATATGTGGATTTGATCCTGTCATCATGTTTTTAGCTGGTTACTATACAGACTTTATTTTATGGTGGCTTTACAGTGTCAATGGTCTATGTACTAAAGTGTATTTTTGTGGTGGCTAGTAACTGTCTTTCCTTTCCATATTTAACACCCCTTTAAGGACCTCTTGTAAGGTTCTCGCAAGTCTTGCTGGCCTGGTGACAATGAATTTCCTTAGCTTTTGCTTGTCTAAAAAGAAATGTATCTCTCCTTTGCTTATGAAGCTTAGTTTGTCTGGATATGAAATTCTTGGTTGAAACTTCTTACTTTAAGAATACTGAATATTAGGAGATATACCTAATGTAAATGATGAGTTAATGGGTGCAGCACACCAACATGGCACATGTATACATATGTAACAAGCCTGCACATTGTGCACATGTATCCTAGAACTTAAAGTATTTAAAAAAAAAAAAAGAAAGAAAGAATGCTGAATATATGCCCGCAATCTCTCCTGGCTTGTAGGGTTTCTGCTGAAATGATCACTCTTAGTTTGATGGAGCTCCCTTTGTAGATGACTACTCCTTCTCCCTGGCTGCTTTTAGCATTTTTTCTTTCATTTTGACCTTGGAAATCAGATGACTATGTGTCTTAGAGATAGTCTTTTTTTTTCAGACTGAGTTTCACTCTTGTTGCTCAGGCTGGAGTGTGGTGGCGTGATGTTGGCTCACCACAGCCTCTGGCTCCCAGATTCGTGGATTCTCCTGGTTCAGCCTCCCAAGTAGCTGGGATTATAGGCATGCACCACCACACCCAGCTAATTTTGTATTTTTAGTAGAGATGGCGTTTCACCATGTTGGCCAGGCTGGTCTCAAACTCCTGACCTCAGGTGATCTGCCCTCCTCAGCCTCCCAAAGTGCTGGGATTACAGGCATGAACCACCACGCCCGGCCCTGGGATGGTCATCTTGTATAGTATATTGCAAAGGTTCTCTGCATTTTCTGGATTTGAATATTGGCCTCTTTCGTGAGGTTGGGGAAATGTTTGTGGCTGATACTCTTAATTATGTTTTGCAAGTTGCTTGCTTTCTCTCTCTTTCTTTCAGGGATGCCATTGAGTCATAGATTTGGTCTCTTTACAGAATCTCATATTTCTCAGAGGTTTTATTCATCCTTCTTTATTTTTTTTCTTTATGTTTGTCTGACCGAATTATTTCAGAGAATTCATCTTCCATCTCTGAGATGCTTTCTTCAGCTTGCTCAATTCTGCCATTAATACTCGTGATATTATACAGTTCTTGAAATGAGTATTTCATTTCCATCAGTTAAGTTTGGTTCTTCTTAAAAAGGTCATTTTCTCTTTTATCTCCTGTATCATTTTATCATGTTCCTTAAATTCCTTGGATTGCACTTCAACTGTCTTCTGAATGTCAGTGATCTTCATTCCTATTCATACTCTGAGTTCTATGTGTGTCATTTCAGCCATTTCAGCCTGGGTAAGGTCAATTACTGGGAAACTAGTGCAGTCATTTTGAGGTGAGAAGACACTCTGGCTTTTTGAGTTGCCAGAGTTCTTGCACTGGTTCTTTCTCATTTGTGTGGGCTGATGTTCCTTCCATCTTTGAAGTTGCTGTCTTTTTAATTTAATTTTATTTTTTGTTGTTGTTGTTGTTGTTCATTTTTCTTCTTTGGTTCCCTTGGGGTTTGATTTTGGTATAAGGTGGGGTCAGTCAGCTAGCTTTGTTTCTGGAAGATTTCCAAGGGCCAAGGTTTAGCTCAGCACTCCTGGTCTGCATGCTCTAACTCTAGGAGGCTGGTACAGGGCCTCTATCTTTCTTCTCTAGTCCCTCTAGGTTAGGTACGTGCTGTACTGAAGGGACCAAGGTATTTCTAGTCTGCTGGCTACAGCCCTCTGATGGGTGGTCCTGGGTAAAGCACTTCATCAGGGTGGTCACAGTGGAGTCTGTGCTCATTCATGTATGCCAGCAGTCTTGGCAGTGTGGCAGAGTGTGTGTGAGTTGGCTGGGGTGGGATACCAGCAGGAAGGGGGCTGCAGCATTCCTGCATACACTCCTGCTGGCAGTGTGGTAGGGGTGGGGCTCTGGTGGGGGCAGGTTTGCTGGTGTCTGTTCTTGCACTTCCACCATCAGCAGCAGCAGTGGTGGTGGCATGGGGAAGCAGAGTTGCCATGGGCACATTAGCAGCAACTGTGGTTGCAACACGGGGTTGTGGGCAGTCAGTGCTATTGGCATTCCTGCGTGTGTTTGTGCTGGCAATGGTAGTGTGGCTGTGTGCCCACATATCAGCAGGGGACATTGTGGCATGCACTCATGTTGGCAGCAGTGGCACAGCACAGTGCATGTGCACGTGCATGCTGATGAGAGAGGGAAAGCAAGGTCTGCCTGAATGCACACACTGTCAAAGTGGCTGGGGGGCAGGAATGGGCAAGCACATGTCAGCAAGGCCATGTCGGGGAGGCTGCAGCGGGAGAAGGGTGTAGGTGGACTGGTGCACATTAGTAGGGGCTGCTCTGCTGGAGATCTCCAAAGACCAGACACAGTCTGACAGTGAAGGAGCTATGATGAGGGGCCCCTGGGAAGCACCCTGGTTGAGCATCCAAGGCTGTGCTGCAAGTGGATATGTGTCAGACTGAGGACCCAGTAGAGTCCAGTTGTCGCGGGGGGCGGGCACTCAGATCAGATTGGGTCTGTCTCTCGTGCAAAACCACCCTTCTCTGTTGAGGTACAACAGTCACCCCAAGGCTAAAGTCTCCTAGAAGGGCATGGCGAGCCTTGGGGGATGGGCATCCCCAGCCATGCTCCACAACAAATGTTACCACACCCAATCCTCTGGGCTCAGCATAGTCTGGAGTCCTGCCCTTTTCTACGCTTCTCTCCCTGCCAGCTCAAGTGTCCTTGGGGGTCATTGGGTTTCCTGCTTCCAGGATTCCAGAGGTACATGGCAAGAGTGGGCCACTCCTCATCTGTTCAACTCACCCTTTCCCCAGGAGTCACTGAAGGCCAGAAATGAGTACCAGTGCTCGGTAGTCTCATGCAGGGTTCCCAACTTCCTCCCGCTTCGGCCCAGCATCTGCTTCTTCCCTCCATCTACTTTCAATGTCTTTCCTCCTAAGATCTGCCTGGAGTGTGCCAGTCTTCCCAATGTCCCAGCCTCTTGGAGGCAGATGTTCCTCTTGGCTACATCTAGTTTGCCATCTTTATGGCTTGTTCAGTAACTTTTAAAAGCTCTCTTTCCCCCGTGCATTTTCTCTGTCAGCTTCATTCTTCTCATGCTTCTTGGTCTGTCTATTGTTTGTTTTGAGCATTGTCCCTTACTCTGCTGTTGTTGAGTGAAGTGGCCTCTATATGTCTTTTTTGTCTGGATGGTTTGTATTATTGTTCAAGCACGCTATTATTTATTGATCTTCTGTGTACTTTTTGCATTCATTATTAAGACTGGTTTATGAAAGTCTCAAACTGCAGTCAATACATGTAAATTTAAATGTTTTTGTTGAAAGCTGACCTGGAAGCCTCCTTGGCCTGAGCAATGCTGTAAGTTGGGTGAAACTAAAGAATCTTTGTGCTAGTCCTTGAAGGGGCTACCACATACTCTGAGATCCACAACCACAATTCTTCAATAGTAAAGACGGCCCTACTCCTTCTGTCACTAGCAGTCTGCACCAAAAGTAAAGGCCGCTGTTTTCATGGTTGCTACCAATATGGGAATGGGGAATGGTATAAAGGCAATTTAAAATTCCACAGTGCTCTGTTACCACAAAGCAGCAGCTTCTTTCTTCATCATATCTTCCCCTGGTTGTTGTAAGTTTTTGACTAGATTCCATAGTTCTACAAAAGTGGATTCTGACAGCTATTACCAAATAGTTATCTGATTTTGGGGAGAGAAGTATCCTTAGAATTCTTTATTTCATCATTTTCAGTGATGTCATTCAACCCTCACAATTACTTTTGTACTGAATTTTTCAAGAGGACAGATAGAAAGAAGGAAAAAAGAAAACAAGCAAGCAAGAAAGCTGCAGTTTAATTAAGAGACAAATTTGGGACACAAGTTTTGTATTAACACATAGACTTACTGTCTCATCTTTTCTGGCCACTGGGAATATCAAGCATTTATTGAAATGGAGGTTCCACAAGGTCAAAGCAATCTTTATCCCTGAAGCTCACATGGAAGACAGAAGCCTTCTTTTGTGTATTCTCAGACTGGATTCCTGGTTATAGTTTTAGCTTCCAATCAAAGTAAAGACAGGTCTGCCATTACTATATTTAGGGAGAGTTTACATTTCCAGCATAAACCAGGCCAGAGAACATTACTCTTTGTCTCCTGAGATTGTGGATGCCTTTCTTTCTAATCTGCACACTTAATATTTATATATTCCATTAAGAAACCTGGACTAACACAGGGATCTCTTTCTAGTTTCCTTCTTTGCACAGGCTCCAATCCTTCTATTCATCACTGCATAAGCATTATGATATGGCAGGGTTATTATGATATGACAGGCAGAGTAGAACTTCTTTCTTCCCTCAACATTTGATCTATCTCCTTTTCTAAGGCAACCCATTTCAAATACGGAAGTATAAAAACCAGGCACATGTGTTTGAGTAGTGGAAGTGGTGAATACCAAGCAAAGAACCACACCATACTCCTCCTCAATCTCCATGGGTGAATATTCTGAGAAGACTTGTTGGTTCAGCCCAAATCATCTTCCCACAGTTTGAGTCATTGGCTGTGGCTCAGGGATGTGAGTCCTTTACTGGCTGAGCCAGTGGGAAGAGGAAATGGATGGCTTTCATTGGATGTTACCATCATCCTCCATGGTCCTAGCATTTTTCCTAATTGCAAGTCATGATGACTTATGTATTTTAAATTAAAGAATGTAGACTGGAAATGATTACAGTCAAATAAATATGCATGAAATGAAACAGAAATATTAGAGTCCAGTGAGCTTAAAGAAGACATTATTTCTTGAAATTTTTTATTGAACTACTTATGTGCTGTTTGGGGGTCTTTGGTTATGTATTTATTTGAATCTATTAATTTAAGTCCTGTTGAAAAAATTAATTAATATTGTTTTATTATTATATTGTTTTCCTTGGGTTGACACTTAGAATATTTTATTTATTGCAGTAAAGGTGTTTTTCTTATTTCATCTTTTGTCATTTAGTCACAGCATTAGCACATAATTGCACACTTAGTTCCTATTCTCCCATTCACCCACTCCCAGTGCTCACTTAATGTCTTTTCCTATTCTTCCACTGGTTAACAATCAGAACTATTAATTTTCCCTTTTAATCTATAATATCAAACCTCAATGTTAATCTCTCTTCGCCAGGTTTCATCTATCTCAATCACCTCTGTCATCTCAGTCTTCATTCTATAGTTCAGTAATGGTGCATTTTAAAACTTAATGTGCTAATCCTTTTATTTTCTTTATGAATTTGCAAATGGAAAATAGCCAAAACACAATACAACTGTCACAATGGATTCAGTATGTTAAAATGCTATCTCATATAATACAATAATATATGAGATCAGTATATTAAAAAATGGAGAAAACACCGGTGCAGCATATTGACAAGTATTAGCACTTTCAACCAGTCAGAAATTAAGTGACTCAGCAAAACACTATTTTTTGTTTTTTAGAACTTATCAACAGCTTTTCTCTGATTACAAACATGGCTCTGAAAAGAGTCTTTGGTTTTCCAAAATTTTGTTCCAGAAGTATAAGTCAGTCAAGTAGCACTACTCTGGACGCATTACTTGCAGATGATTTTGAGGCCATTTTTCTCAGTCCCCTTGAGCAGCAATATCCTTTTTCAAATTCTTTTAAATGATTTCTCCAATATTCTAGAATAATGATAAATAATTTCCTGATGAGATGGCTTACTCGTCCTGAATCCTGACTCTAATGATGATAATACTATTCTTTTACTTTCTTTCTTTCTTGAGAAAGGGTCTTGCTCTGTCATCCAAGCTGGAGTGCAGTGGCACAAACATGGCTCACTGCAGCCTTGACCTCCTGGGTTCAAGTTATCCTTCCACCTCAGTTTCCTGAGAAGCTGGGACCACAAGTGTGCACCATTTTAGTTTTTGTGGAGATGGGTTCTTGTCATATTGCTCAGGCTGGTTTTGAACTCCTGAACTCAAGCAATCCTCCCTTCTCTACCTCCCAAAGTGCTGATGCTGGGATTACAGGTGTGAGCCACCATTCCCTGCTAATACGATTATTTCAACATGAAACAAACATTTTCTAACTCATTATATTAGCAACGGAATTTGAAGCATCTATTGAAATTATCCCAAGATGTTCTCTTTTATCTTAATGCCATAAAGTGAATCGTGTTTGCATTTTATTCAATACTGAACAATTTCTGTATTTTTTATGGATCCTGGTTTGTCCTTTAATGTTCATCTTTTAGTGAGAAATCAAATTTTATTGCTAATATATTCTGATGGATTGTGTCATCATTTATAAATATGATTTATAGAACATTTTAAACATGCTCTCTTCAGTAGGTTTTGTCATCATATTTTATTTTCTTTAAATAAAAAATTGATTTTTTTCAAAGTTGGAACCATTTCATTAGCAGCAGAAATACCCATTCCTTAATGGTCTGACAGAAAACGTACCTGGAGGTTTGGACATTTCCACAAATTCATACATTTTGTCAATATTTTTTGAATGTATTATCATAGATTTTAGAGGGGTATCCCTTTAATTTTGACATAGTTTCTATTATATTAATCTTTTCTTTTTCCCTAAAGAGATTACTTAGAGGTATAATTTAATAATTTTTTCCTGCCAACAGTTTTCATGTTTCAGGTATTTTTCTGGGACCTAAGTATTGTCAAGAAAATAATCATAAACTTGATAAATGTTTAAAGATTTATGTATGTACACACACACACACACACACACACAGTCATGTGCCATAACGATGTTTCAGTCAATGACAGACCACGTGTATGACTGTGGTCTCGTAAGATTATAATGAAGCTGAAAAATTGCTATCACCTCATGACATCGTAGCTGATGACAAACAGCTTTAACCTACCTGTGGATAAGAATAACATTGAGGAGATCCCAGAGGTGGTTTCTGATGAATTGACTAGTGAGCAGTTGTTGAAACTTGAATAAGGATGCATAAAGAGGCAAGAAATTATGGGAGAAGAAAAAGAAGAACTCCCAAGAAAATTTACAGTAAAGGGTTTAGAAAAAGATTTTACAGACCTCAGTGAGCTTCATAGAAAGTTTGAAAACATGGCCCCCAACACCAAAATGTTTTCATTAATGAAGAAGAGTGTGCATGGTGCATTATCTGTCTACAAGCAAATCCATGATGACAAAAAGAAACAAACCAAGCAAACAACTTTGGACATATTCCTGAAAAGAGTCATATCTCCTCAAGAGCCTCAGGCTGATCCCTCAGGAGCTATTCCGGAAGAAGGCATTGTTATCATAGAAGACAGCTCCATCCATGTTATTGTCCCTGAAGACCTTCCAGTGGCACAAAATGTGGAGGCAAAAGACAGTGATATTGATGACCCTGACCCTGTGTAGGCCTAGACTAATGTGTGAGTTTGTGTCTTCATTTTTATCAAAAAAGTTTAAAAATTAAAAAATAATTAAAACTAGAAAAATGCTTATAAAATCAGGATAAAAAGTGAGAAAATATTTTTACAACTGTACAATGTGTTTGTGTTCAAGGTAAGTGTTATTATAAAAGTCAAAAAGTTTAAAATTTGTAAAGTAAAAAAGTTACAGTAAGCTAAGTTTTTATTGAAGAAAGACGTTTTAAAATAAATTCAGTGTAGCCTAAGTGTACAGTGTTTATAAAGTTTATGGTAGTGTACAGTAATGTCCTAAGCCTTCACGTTCACTTACTGCGCACTCATTGACTCACCCAGAGAAACTTTCAGGACTGTAAGCTCCATTCACGGTAAGTGCCCTGTACAAGTGTACCATTTTCTATCTTTTATACTGTATTTTGCTGTACCTTTTCTAGGTTTAGATACGTTTAGATACACAAATACTTACCACTGTGCTACAACTGCCTACAATATTATGCACTCACTGACTCACTCAGAGTGACTTCCCATCCTGCAAGCTCCATTCATGCTAACTATCTCATACAAGTGTACCATGTTGTAATCTTTTATCCTGTTCCTGTATCTTTTGTGGATTTAGATATATTTAAATAAATAACTACCTATTATTTTATTACAGTTGCCTACAGTATTCAGTACAGTAACATGCTGTGTAGGTTTGTAGCTTAGAAACAATAGGTTATATCATATAGCCTAAGTGTGTAGTAGGCTATACCATCTAGGTTTGTGTAACTACACTCTATGATGTTGGCACAACAAAGGCACCTAACAATGCATTTCTCAGAATATCCCCCTTCATTGAGCAATGTATGACTGTATGTATACACATATATATAGTGTATATATACACACACATATATATTGTATATAAATACACACACACACATATAGTGTGTATATATATACACATACATATATGTTATATATACACATATATATTTTGTGTGTATGGAGTAGATAGATATAGACATAGATATAGATATAAATATAGATATATATCTCCATTTTTGTTTGTGTTGTCTGTTTTGAGACTGGATTTTGCCATTTCTCCTTTTACCAATCCGGTGAGGTTTTTGGTGAGAACCAGAGGCAGTGGTTGGTCAGCCAGGTCCTTTGCTTTCCTGAAGCACTGCATTTCCCCAAGTCAGAGTATTCCTCCTTAAGTCAAGGTGGCTCGGGACCTAGACAACTGTGGATGGGGGTTGGAGGACAAATGGCCCAAATGCAGCCAGCATAATTCCTCTGGCATTATGGACATGAGTTATACAGAGGTAAGGATCTTTCAAGGGACTGAAGCTGACATCTCTACAATGTTGCTGCTGTAGGAGTATCATTGGAATGTGCTTTTAGTGAAGGTCCCAGGAAACTTCTAAACTTCTTGCCTTCTAATTGACTTATCCCAAGTAGGATGAATATTCAATCACATCTAAAATGGTGTGGTTTATTGGCAGGCTTTCCCACACTGTATTTTGTCTGATCAAATATTGAGTTTACTCAACACTTCATTTAAATACAGACCCTATAAATGGGCCCCACCTTGTCATTGGTGGCCATTCTCAATTTTCAAAGATACTAGAAAGGTACTTCTATCATGCCTGAACCTTCTACTAACTTTCCTATATTTAGTGAGAACTTAAAAAAAAAAAAAAAGCCACCTCTAAAACTCAGTAGGAAAAAAAGAAGTGAAACAGATATCTGGGACCACTGATAGAGTTACTCCACCGATGCTCACAACGTTCTGAAGCGGGTTCTTGCTGACCTGGGCATTTCATCAAGAGCGCATAAACATCTTGGATTATTTACTTGATGACATCCATGAGTGCATCCCAAACAAGGCCTGTTAGCTGGTCTGTTACAAAAGGTGCTCAGGCATCATCTCCAGAGAGGTTCAAACTGTTTTTCACCTGCTGCTTCCCATAAAGGTGGCTGTTCACACTGGTTCTGAGGGCATGAAGGCCATCATCAAGTACATCAGTCACAAATGAGCTGCCATCAGAAAGATTTGAGTAGCAAAATCCAAAGGGTTTTTTCCTTAGTCGTATATGAACTATAGCCCAGTTTTTTCCTTTTCTTTTCCTTTCTTTTCTTTTCTTTTCTTTTCTTTTCTTTTCTTTTCTTTTTTTTTTAAGGCTACTCTTTGTTGAATACTTTCTATATGCCAGCCCTGTGTAAGAGTTCATATGTATGAAAATCATTAGGAGGTTAGCAGTAGCTCAGTAAAGTTTGTTCTATTTTAATTTTTGGACTTGTGGCATTCTGTCGATTTTAAGACGTCATTCCTATAATCAGCTAAATATTACAATTTTGTGTTTAATATATCTGTAGTTAAATTTGTTCAAGGGAAAATAGTGGACTATGTTCAAAATGTTCCATAAAACTACTTCACTAAAAGGATAGTTCTGGTAGTTATTTTTCTAGGAAAGCCTTCCGGGAGTTCTGTAAGGTCATAACTATTTTTGTAACATTATTCTTTCAAATTCTCATTCTCCCACAAGTGTACAGTGGAATTTTTCAGTGGTACTTTATGTATGAGATGTCAATAGATTCTGTTCAAAACTAAATATAAAATTACAGTGGACCTCTATTTGGCCAGATAGTAAAATAAATATATATATATATATAGAGAGAGAGACAGGGTTTCATTCTGCTGCCCAGGCTGAAGTGCAGTGTCGTGATCACAGCTCACTGCAACCATGACTTCTTGAACTCAAGCGATCGTCCCATGTCAGTCTCCAGAGTAGCTAGGACCACAGATGAAAAATATTTTTAAATATGTAAAACAATGTTAATCTGTTAACTACTTTATTTTAGGAAATTACATTTTTCATATGAACTTGCATTTTATGCTATCATGTAATTAGTTTTGCCACATTTAACAATAAAAATGCAGAACACCCAGTGAAATTGGAACTTCAGATAAACAATGAATAAGTTTTAGGGTGGAGCAAGATGGCCGAATAGGAATAGCTCCAGTCTCCAACTCCCAGCGCAAGCGACACAGAAGACTGGTGATTTCTGCATTTTCAACTGAGCCTCTGCCGCTGATACCCAGGCAAACAGGGTCTGGAGTGGACCTCAAGCAATCTCCAACAGACCTACAGCTGAGGGTCCTGACTGTTAGAAGGAA
>NW_012101526.1:192163-217956 GCF_000951045.1 Mandrillus leucophaeus | reverse complement strand
GAGTTGATGGCTGCAGCACACCAACATGGCACAAGTATACATATGTAACAAACCTGCACATTATGCACATGTACCCTAGAACTCAAAGTATAATAATAATAAAAAAATGAATAAGTTTTTATATTACCAAGATGCATACAATAATAGGGACATGATTATACTAAAAGTTATTCATTGATTATTAGAAATTCAAATTTAACTTGATGTATTTCATTTGGCAACTCTAGAATGATGATCTCCAGCAATTTCCAGAGGATGGATTTTCAGCAAATTGAGCCTGAATGACACCAAAGTGACTGTTCTTTCAATGAGCCATGGTTATGTACTCTCCAGCAAGGTCTGGATCTTAGCCTTGGGAGATGGACTCTTTTTTGGGTGTATATTATCGAATGTCATGCCATTTATTCATTCAATAAGCATTTAATATACTCATGTTAAGGGCCAGAACTTGCTAGTATGTATCTCTATGATCACTGGACATGTCTGTCCTGACTTCCAGACACTGTTGTCTTTGTGAATACCCTCTCGCGTATACATGACCAGACAAGAATATCTGATCAATCTAATTTATTCCAACCAGTACATGAGACTTATTTTTCAACTTCTTAAAGCAGTGCCATGTAGAAAAATGGGAGAACGCAGAATGTGGAAGCAGTCAGAAGTGAGTTTGAATTCCTGCTCAGACATTCCCCAAGTTGTGTGTACTTGGAAAATACAAGTAACCTTTCTGATACCTATATCACAGGATTGTTATGTAGATTCCATGAAGATAACGCTGCAGTGATCCCAACTCCCTGTGACTCAGTCTTCCCCTCCATTCTGCTTCTTCTCCCCAAACTTAATGACTTTAAATGAGTATTTTCAAATTCTTGTGCAAGTAATATAAGGGATAAGGCAGAGAAATGTAAGGATGTATTCCTTTCCTAGAGCTCCCGTAACAAAGTACCACAAACCAGGTAGCTTAAACATCAGAAGTGTATTGTCTTATAGTTCTGAAGACTAGAAGTCCAAAATCAAGGTGACACACAGTTGTTTTTTCTGAGGGTGTTGAGGGAAGGATCTGCCCCAAGCCATTTTGTATGGCTTATAGATGACCTTCTTCTCTCTGTGTCTCTTCACACAGTCTTTTCTCTGTGTGCAAATTTCCTCGTTTTATAAAGATATTAGTGATATTGGATTAGACTCCACCCTAATGACCTCATTTTAACTTTATTACCTCTATAAAAACACTATCTTCAAATAAGGTCACATTCTAAGACACTGGGGGCTAGGGCTCCAACGAAACTTTTTTAAAAATTTTAGAGACAGGATCTCACTCTGTCACCCAAGCTGAAGTGCCATAACACTATCACAACTCACTGAAACCTTGACCTCCCAGGCTCAGGCAATCCTCTTGCCTCAGCCTCCCGCGCAGCTAGGAGTACAGGTGTGTACCACCATGCACAGTTATTTATTTTATTTTTTTGTAGAGATATGGTCTTGCTTTGTTGCCCAGGCTTGTCTTGAACACCTGGCCTCATGTGATCCTCCAGTCTCAGCCTCTCAAAGTGCTGGTGTTACCGGTGGAGAGTGTCCAGGTTATTGGCATCTTGAACAAACAATTGGACAAAACGCCCAAACAAAGCAAGGGAGGAATGAAGGAATTTATTGAAAATGAAAGTACACTCAACAGTGTGGGAATAGGCCTTGCCATAGGGGCTCAAAGGCCCCGTTCCAGAATTTTTTTGGGAGTTTAAATATCCTCTAGATAATTCCATTGGTTACTTGGGGTATGCCCTGTGTAAATGAAGAGGATGAAGTACAGCTACAAAATCATTTCCTCAGCGTATGCCCTATGGAGAAGATATTTCCCGTCATAGCTGAAGTGTGAATTAGCCTTATGTTTCCTGCCTCCAGACTCCATTTCCTGCTTCACTGGGATCACAGGCATGAGTCACTGCACCCAGTCCCCAACATATCTCTTTTGAGGGGACAAAACATAACCCATATCAAGAGGTGAGTATCAGACCTTAGATTATAAAGTGTGAATAGGTAAAATAACCTGATGACCTAAGCTCTCTCCATAATCTTTACATATGAGGAAAACAAAGCTCATTAGTGGGAGGACAGGAACATAGATCTGGGTCTCTGAAACTGTAAATGAGTATTCTGGTGATACCATGCCATAGAACAGTAGGACAAAATGTCTTTTCTGTCTCTTAGACTTGTAATTGATAGTTAAGGAATAAGGAGTTAAAACAAGAACAGGGAATTTGGGAGCAATCTTGGTGCCAATCCCAGGTTTCCCACTGTAGGATCTTAGGACAACATATAGGAGCTTAGAAAACAGGCTTTATAACTCTGACTCACAGAGAATGGAAATGATATTTCCACATCCCAGAGAACTCTAATAACATATCTGAGGGAACCTAGATGAGGCACACACTCAGAATTCCCAGATTCCTGACAAGGCAGATAACTGGTAAACAGCCCTTGATTTGGAGGCATACATCTATGAGTTTTATAAAAAGTCTTAATAATAATATTGGCCAGGGCAAGATAGTCTACTCCTTTAATCCCAGCACTTTGGGAGACCGAGGCGGGTGGATCACCTGAGGTCAGGAATTTGAGACCAGCCTGGCCAACATGGTGAAACACTGTCTCTGCTAAAAATACAAAAATTAGCCAGGCGTGGTGGTGGGTACCTGTAATCCCAGCTACTTGGGAGGCTGAGGCAGGGAGAACTGCTTGAACCTGGGAGTCAGAGGTTACAGTGAGCCGAGATTGTGTCACCACACTCTAGCCTGGGTAACAGAGCGAGACTGTCTCAAATAATAATGATAATAATAATAATAATGATGATAATTTTGTTCAAGTTTTAAGTTATTTCTAATTTATTTTTTATTTTTATGTTTTCCCAGGTATAAGTTAATTTTTAATTGAAACTTTTAAACAGTAATATCAGTATCAATTCATAGTCATTCTTCTCTAGTGAGCCTCCAATCTCTCAATTACAAGATTATTTTGTTGCTTATACATATGGTATCATATATAAGAATCCATTGCCAAATCCAAGGTTATTAAGATTTACCTCTATGTTTTTATAAGATATTTATAGTTTTATCTCTTATATTTAGGTTATTGATCCATTTTGAGTTGATTTTTGTATTTGGTGTGAGGTAAGAGTCCAACTTTTTTATTTTGCTTATGGATATCCAGTAGTTCTAAAACCATTTGTTGAAAAGAATACTCCTTCAATAGTCCTGCTAACTTTATGGATAATCCACTGACTATAGATGTATGAATTTATTTCTGGAATGTGTTTAATTCCATTGGTCTGTATATCTATTTTTATGCCAATACCACATTGCTTTGATTACTGTAGCTTTGTAGTAAGTTTTGAAATTGGGAAGTGTGAATCCTCTGACTTTATATTTTTAAAATTATTTTTGTTATTTGGTGCCCCTAGAAATACCATACAAATTTGAAGATTGACTGTTCCATTTCTCCAAAAATGGTGATTGGAATTTTTATAGAGATTGCATTAAATCTGTACGTTGCTTTGGTGGTATTTCTATCTTAACTATATGAAGTTCCTAATCCATGAACCCAGGATGCCTTTCCATTTATTTAGGGCTTCCTTAATTTCATTCAGCAATGTTTTGTATTTTTTTCAGTGTGCAAATCTTATACCTCTTTGGTTACATTTATCCCTAAGTATTTTATTCCTTTGGATGCTATTGTTTTCTCACTAAGTTTTAGAAATGATATGTTACTGATATATAGAAATACAACTGATTTGTATGTGTTGATCTTGTACCTTGCAAATTTGCCTAATTTGTTTATTAGCTTCAGTAGACTTTTTTGTGGATTCCTTGCAATTTTCTACATATAGGATGATGCTATCTGTGTCTAATATCACTTACTCCTTTATAATTTGGATGCATTTTATTTTTTTTCTAGTGTAATTGTTATAGTGAGAACTTCCACTATAACATCGAACAGCAGTAGTGAAAGCAGGCACCTCTATCTTGTTCCTATCTTATGGGGAAAGCTCAGTCTCTCACCAATGAGTGGGAGATTAGCTGCGTTATGAACTCTAAATGTCTTTGTAAATAATATGGGGGAAGTATGAACTCTCCCACATTGTTAGTGGAAATGTGAATTGATATACATATTTTAATATTATTTATTGACAAAATGTCTTGAAATCTAAATAATGCTTTGCCTGAAAAAAGAACAACTTTTAAGAATTTACCCTCAAAAAAATGTGCAAGTAAATGCAAATAATATATTCATGATTATGTCCATAGTGCCATAATATGCCTTCTTTTTTAGGTGTTTATATGGTGAGAGTATTAGCTTTTTTCCATTTTTGCTATTATAAAAATGGCTTTTCATTGCTCTTAGAGGTGACCCTTTAAATACTGAATGAAAAATAACCCATAATAATAGTTTCTTCTTCCACAGAAGCCAGTTTCATTTCACAAAGGCTCAGGGAATCCATGCCTCCAAAGTACTGGAATTCAGCCTACTCAAAGGTTGAGGCTGATAACAGAGATCTTAGCAGCGGAGACAACATTCAGGCAGGCAGGTTCTCTTTCCTACCTGGGAGGGAAAAAAAAAAAAAAAAAAAAAACAACAATAAAAAAACCCTCTTGGGTTGCCCCTTTCAGCAAGTTCTTTCTAATGCATCATTTAAATTAAGCAATGGGTGTGGTGGCTTATCCCTGGACAGGAAGTCAAGTGTTGAGTTCAAGTCTTTCTGAGGTTCCTGACTTATTGCATAACACTTGCATCACTTTCCTCATCTGTGTGAAAAATAAATCTAGAATGACTTCATAAGTGGTATAGCAAAATATAGATGCAAACTGCAGATATACGTAACAATTATTCTGTTCACTTGATTCAAATCAGAAAACCCTCTGTCCTTGGTGCCTTTGAGTACCTACTCTCATGATAAAAGCCAGTCTACTGCATTTTTTTTCTAAAAGAACTTGCATGACAGAGTTGGAGGAGTCCTCAACCCTGTGGAGCCTATTAAAATCTGATTCCTAGGCCCCATCACAAACCCATTTGTATTCTCTGAGGGTTGTTCACAGGAATATGTATCCCACCAAGGATCCCAGATGATTCTGACATGGCAAGACTTCATATTTGGGAACTATTCATCTAAGCCATGGTCCTCACATGCTAGGGTTTCTAGAGTCTTCAGGGGAACCTAGAAAAGGGCAGAGAGCAGTGAGTATTCATGGAAGACAAGTTTTTATTGAAGAATAACATTCCATTGTATAAACATATCATAGTTTAGCCATTCATGAGTTAATGGACATTTGAGTTCTTTCCAATTTGGGGAAATTATAAATAAAGCCATTATAAACTTTCATGTATAAGTGTTTGGTTTGTGTGCAAACGTTTGTATTTCCCTTGAATCACCCTGCTCAGAGGCAAGCTACCACACACACTGCTTAATTTAAGAAATGCATTAGGAAGAACTTGCTGAAAGAGGCAAGCCAGCAGTGTTATTTATTCTCCCAGGCAAAGTTTAAGTACTGAAGGTAGCTCTAGATTTAGTATTTTGAGGAACTGACAAAGTATTTTTCAAAATGACTGTACTATTTTACATTTCCAGTAGCAATAAATGAGGGTTTCAATTCATCCATATCCTTGTTTATACTTGTTATTGTCTACATTTTTTATTACAGCCATTCCAGTAGATAGGAAGTGATTATCTGATTGTGATTTTTATTTGAATTTACTTGATGACTAATGATGAGCATCTTTTTATACGCTCAGGGGTCATTTGTACATGTTTTTGGAGGAGACCCTTTGTCCAATTTAAAAATGGGTTTTTTGTCTTTCTATTGTTGAATTATGGGTCTTTATACATCGTAGTTGCTTATCCCTTATCAGATATATGATGTGCAAAATTTTCTCCTATTCTGTAGGTTATCTTTTTATTTACTTGATAGTATCCTATGCAGCAAAAAAATATTTTAATTTCAATGTTCATTTTAACTATTTTTCTTTTGTTTTTGTGCTTTAAGTATCATAACTAAGAAAGTATCGCCTAACTCAAGCTAATGAATGTTTGCCCTTATATTTTCTTCTAAGTTTTATAGTTGTAGCTCTTACATTTAGGTCTATCATTTATTTTGAGTTGATTTTTGCATATGATGTGTGGTAGGGGTTCAACTTCATTCTTTTTTTTTTTTTCTTTTGAATTCTATTTTATAAAACGAAGAGATTTTAAGAACTTAAGAAGATAACGCTTTCTGGTTTGAGGGCTGCCTCACAATGTCTACGCTTACCATTTAAGGTTTTACTTCTGGGAGCAGAAGTAGTGGGTTTTGCTGTGTAATCACTTCCTGTTTTATAGAGGGCTTAACATGGAACCTGGAGGTTTGCCTACCATGAAGTTGATGTTGAATACATGTAAGTGTAAACAAAAATGAGGACACGCTACCAAAGGAAGGTTTTGTGATTTAGACCATCAGACGGTCCGTCTGTCAGTCCATCCCTCCGTACAGCCATCCACCCACCTACTCACCCTCGTACCCATTCATATATTTATTTATCTGTGTACTCACCTACCCATTCATCAACCCATCTACCTATCTATCCTCCATCCATCCGTGCATCCATTCATCCATCCATCCATCCATTCTTTATCCATCCTCCACCCATCTACCCACTCATCCATTCAGGTATCCACTCATTTATCCACTCAACCACCCAGTCTTTCATTTATGTATCTGTCTATT
Source organism: Mandrillus leucophaeus (assembly GCF_000951045.1). Classification (NCBI taxonomy): domain Eukaryota; kingdom Metazoa; phylum Chordata; class Mammalia; order Primates; family Cercopithecidae; genus Mandrillus; species Mandrillus leucophaeus. The sequence continues at coordinate 211,213 of NW_012101526.1, read as the reverse complement.
CGTCAGTCCATCTGTCTGCCCATCTATCTATCAATCCATCTATCCACCCACCCACCTACTCACTCACCCACCTACCCTATCACCCATCCACACATCTATTCATCCATGCACTCACCTACCCATTCATCCACCCTTTCATCTACCCATCCACCTATCTATCCTCCATCCATCCATCCATCCATTCATCCATTCATTCTCCATCCATCCTCCACCCATCTACCCACTCACCCATTTATATATCCACTCATTCACCCCAACCCACCCACTCTTTCATTCATCCATCTATTCATTCGTTAGTCTATCCATCTAACCATCCATCCATCCATCCATCCTCCATCCATCCTCCACCCATCTACCCACTCACCCATTTTTATATCCACTCATTCATCCACTAACCCACCCACTCTTTTATTCATCCATCCGTCCATCCATCCATCCATCCATCCATCCATCCATCCATCCATCCATTAATTCTGTCAAGTGAATATTCCAGCATGTGTTTAGCATGTGGACATCCAGTTGTCCAAGCACCATTTGTTGAAAAAAAACTATTATTTTCCATTTAACAGCCTACACACCTTTATTGAAAATTAATTGACCACAAATGTAAGTACATATTGATCTATATGTCTATCCTTCTACTAGTACAACAAATCCTTTATTACTGTAACTTTGTAGTAAGCTTCAAAATCAGGAAGTGTGAATCCTTCAACTTCGTTTTTTGTTTGTTTGTTTGTTTGTTTTGTTTTTCCAATACTGCTTTGGCTATTCTGGGTCCCTTTGTATTTCCATGTGAATTTTAGGACTACCTTGTCAATTCTTACAAAAGAATCAGCTGTGATGTTGATCAAGATTGCAATAAATCTGTAGATCACTTTGAGTGGTATTGTCATCTTAATAATATTACATCTTCCAATCCATTAACATGGAAATATTTTCAATTGCTATTGAAAGAAAAATCAAATTATTTTTCCCAGCCACTTTTATATGTGCTATGTGCCATAGATTATTCTAAGAACTTTATATACAGAATCTAATGTATTCTCACAAACTCCTATGAAGTAGAATTATTAATATTCCCATTTTGCAGATGAGGAATCTGGCAAAAGAGATTCAACAACTTGCCTGACATCATACAGCTCCTGGTAGAGCCAGGATTTGAATTGAGGCAGTTTGATTCAAGAGTACATATTCTTAACTAGTACACACTACTGCTAATTACCAGATTTAAGGACTGTTTCATGAAAGCCATGTTTCTTTAGAGATAAAAAGTGAGACCATCCTACAAAGGTGGCAAATATAAGAGACAGAAAAAGAGAACCCTGATTTTATCTATTTCTGAAGGCTAGGAGGATCTTTGTTCTTCCAAGGTATTACCAGTGAAGTGTCTGGTCCAGAAACGTAAATCACTCTAAGTATTTTAGGCAGAGAGGGATTTAATGCAGATAATTGGTTACAGGGGTGTTACAAAGGTGTTAAAGGGGAAAAGTGGATGTTTCCCAGAGTTAAAGGAGTTGTTACCACTCTTTGCCGCTAGGATCTGGAAGTGCTCACCACTGCTGGCAAGCGAAAACTTCCTCCACTAAGTTCCCCACAGTTCCAACTACTAACACTGATTGATGTCATTGCTGCCAATGCTCCTCGAGAGGTTTAAACTGCTGTACCATCCCCTGAGCACACATTCCTATTATATATATATCCCATGGCCTTATTTTTCTGTAGTTGTTTTCATCATAGCATATCTCATTTTTTTACATTGTATACTTTCTTTATATTTACTATATTTTCTGTTGTCTATTCCCCATCTCCATCTACAATAACATAGATTCCATAAGGACAGGCACTTTATCTGTATTATTCGCTGCTATATCTTCCATGCCTACAGGAGTCCCTGATGCAATGCAAGCTGATAATAAATAATTTTGAATAACTAAAAAAAGATTTAATAAAATAGACTTCTGCATTCTACGGACTCTGTCAACGCAACTTGCTTGTAACAAGTTAATACGTGATGTGTACTCTTTATCTAGAATATTGAAGCCAACTGAACAAATGAACCTTTCCATAAAGCCTCCTTCATACTCCTGTCAAAGACTGACAAATGAATTCATTGGATAAATTAATTAAGACAGCTGCTTGTAGGAGACAGAAACCAGCCTGAGCTGGTGTGTTCAGAGTGTACACTCTCCACTGCCCCAGATTAAGGGGCTTGACTGTGTGCAATTGAATATTCAAGGTTTAGGGCTCCATTTCACCACCTTTCCAAATGTCTACGTGTCCCCTTTGGTCTTAGAATTGTCTTGAGGATGCTCCAAAAAGCACCCTTTTTTGGCAACAAGATGGACAGGAGCAAGGCCAGTTGGATGGAAAGGCTATGTGATGCTCATGGTGCATCCCTGTGAAGACTGGTAGGGCCTATGTTGCCAATAATGGGAGTTTCCACTTAGGTGAAAACTGGAAAATCGATGGTAAGAATTCTGATCCAACACTATTAGTGGCAAGTAAGCTTATTGAATGAATTTGATTTTATAGGTCAGAAGTAGAAAGCTGCTTTATTCTTTTTCCCACTGATCTTTTAAATCTACTTGAAGGAATTATTTTCTCCCATCTCTTAGGATATCTTGGGAAGATCTCACAGCTTTGGAGATTTCTTTCACATGTGAGATCTGTTCAGTTTCTGTCACTGAAAGGTTACATCATGTAATATCAAAACTCGAATCTTTACTTAGTTCAAAACTTTTCTCTTTTATTCCCTGTGTCTGACTGAAATTTTGTGCCCTTTGATGAAGGTCTCCCCTTTCCTTAGCTCTGGTCTGCCTCAGGTGAGGAAGCCCATAGTCATCTTCACTCTTTTCTTTCCCCACCCTTTACCCTGCACATTAAATACTCCTTCCAGCACCTACAGGAATATAGAGGAGAAAGGAAGAAAAAAAGTTGAGATGACTTGGCGACACGTATAGTCGCCATCTGAAATCAGGACCCTCAACACAGTAGATAAAAAATTGGCAACTCCTTCCCTCATAGGGTGCTTAAGCAGGTTCCTTCATGATCCCTTACTGGTAACATCTGACTATGGACAATGCCCCCTTTAGCTATTACTTTTGAGATTCCCCCTCAGGTTCCACACTTCTAATGGTCTTACTTTCTGATGGGATCTTAATACTTTCTGGGCACTCTTGTATGGGGTCCATTGTAATGTTAAAGCAGAATAGCCCCCTTCTGTTGGAATGACACTTGTTACACAGGAATACTCACACATTTCTCATACTTTCAGTGAAAGTACAGTTCGTTTTAAACACAGCCATATTATAATTTTGCCACCAGGCCAGAGCTCCTCTAGTTACAGCTTATTCTCTCAGTCTTCCACAAGTGGGACTCAAATACTGATTTCTTTTAGCACTCAAACTACAGAGATATAGGTAAAGTTTTTCAAGTGGTTCTCATGAAATCCTCCTTGGAGTGAAGAGTAGATGGCCAAAGCACTGATAACTCAATAAGTTTACTTGCCACGAAGTTAGTGTGAAATATACATCACATATGTGGTCTTTATCAAGACTTTTAAATTATCTAGGCTTTGTGGTTGGCTTACTGTAAGATATTCTTATTTATTTGTGTGCCAGAGAGTCATTTAGGATATCAATTGATTTGTAATTAGGACAACACTGAAAACACTCCCCCACTGGCCCTCAATACAAGTCCTTTCTCAGTTTGTTCACATCCTTAAGGTGCATGTAGAGCTAAAAATGCCAGAGAACAAATATTGCTACCTCTTTTTGTTTAGGTATTTATAGTGTAGCCATATTGATTCATACAGTATACGGATCATCAGTGTTAAATGCAATAAGTATTCCATGCTATGACTATATACAAATTATTTATCCATTCCCCTACTGAGGACATTTAATAGTTTCCAAATTTTTGATAAAACAAATATTTCTGCAGTTAATAGCCATGTAAATATGTGCTTGTGCACATGTGTGATTTTATTCTGCAATATATAGCTAGAACAAGAATTCCTAGTTGTGGCAGACACACCCTAGGTGACCCACCCCAATGACTAACCCCTATGTATATTGCCTTCACTTGGATTTGGGTTAAACTTGTGACTTATTTCCAGCCAACTGAATATGGCAAAGGCAATGAGATAGTCACTCCTATTATTATATTTCATTAGATAAGACTTAGTCTCAATAAACTGGAGTGATTCCACTTCTGGCCTTGAAGAAGTAAGCTGCTGTGTTATGGAAGGGACTGTGAGAGGGCCAGGAACCATAGATGGCCTCCAGGAGCTTAGAGAAGTCCATGGCTGACAGCAGACAAGAAAAGGGGGATTCAGTTCTATAACCACAAGAAACTGAATTCTGCCAACAACATGAACTTAAAAGAGAACTTCTATCTCTAGAAAAAAATGCAGTTTGAGCCAGGCACGGTGGCTCACGCCTGTAATCCCAGCACTTTGGGAGGCTGAGGCAGGTGGATTACGAGGTCAGGAAATCAAGACAATCCTGGCCAACATGGTGAAATCCCGTCTCTACTAAAAATACAAAAAATTACCTGGGCGTGGTGGCAGACGTCTGTAGTCCCAGCTACTCAGGAGGCTGAGGCAGGAGTATGGCATGAACCCGGGAGGTGGAGCTTGCAGTGAGCTGAGATTGTGCCACTGCACTCCAGCCTGGAGGACAGAGCGAGACTCCATCTCAAAAAAAAAAAAAAAAAAAAAAAAAAAAAAAAAAAAAAAAAAAAGGTGAAACTAGTACTATTTTATAAAATACTTAAGATAAACTAAACTGCAATGATTATATTTTTTGAAACAGAAGTTAGTGTGAAATATTAGACACATATATGGTATTTATCAAGACTTTTAAATTATCTAGTCTTTGTGGTTGGCTTACTGTAAGATATTATTATTTATTCATGTGCCAGAGAGCCTTTTAGTGTTTCAATTAGATAGCAATTAGGACAAAAGCTAGAAACCATCAGAACATGAATAGTGACAATTGGGATGCTGTTTCCTTTTCAATAATGTTTGAATTTAGATAGGCTCACCACTAAAGAACTTACTCATGTAACCAAATACAACCTGTTCCCAAAAACCTATGGAAATAAAAAAAAAAATAAGTAAAATCTAGTTAACTTAGAAAATTCAGGAAGTAAAAGTATATAATTGCCCAAAGATAGGCACTATTAACATTCTGGCATATCTTAAAGTTGTATTCTAATTTGTTTACACTACACAATTAGGATCATGCCATAGAAACAATGCAGGAGGAAGAGCCAAGGTGGACAACTAGTTGCATCCAGGAAGAGCTTATCCCACCAAGAGATCAGACCATCAAGTAGACTGGAATACTCTGAACAGATCTTTGAAAAGAAGGCATTGAGAATGGACCCAGAAATGAAGCCAATTGACTAAACACAACTTATTCCACAGTCAACCGTCTAAGGGCACCAAATAATATAAAAGCAAACAGTCTATCCAAAAGGTAGCAACTTCAAAGATCAAAGGAACATTAGCCCACAAAGATGAGAAAGAACTAGAGCAAGAACTCTGGCAACTCTAAAAGCCAGAGTGCCTTCCTACCTTCAAATGACCACACTAGATTTCTAAGAATGGTTCTCAACCAGACTGAAATGGCTAAAATGACAAATAGAATTCAGAATCTTGGTGGCAAGGAAGCTCATCAACAAAGAGGAGAAGGTTAAAACCCAATCCAAGGAACACAGTACAATGGTCCAAGAATTGAAAGGTAGTGTGGCCATTTTAACAAAGAGCCAAGCTGAACTTCTGGAAATGAAAACTTCAACACAGAAATTTTGGAATGCAATAGGAAACATTACTAACAAAATAGATGAAACCAAGAAAAGAATGTTAGATCTTGAAGACAAATTCTTCAACTCACTCAGATAAAAATAAAGAAAGAAAAATTTTAAAAATGAACAAAACCTTTTGGAAATATGGGATTATATATAGAGACCAAACCTGTGATTCATTGGAGTCCCTGAAAGAGAGGGAGCGAGAGCAAACAACATGGAAAACATATTTGAGAATATCATCCAAAAAAATTTCCCCAGCCTTGCAAGACAGGTTGATATACAAATTCAGGGAATTCAGAGAATCCTTGGGAGATACTATACAAGACAAACAACCCCAAGACACATAGTCACTAGATTTTCCAAAGTCAACACAAAAGAAAAAATATCAAAAGCGGTCAGAGAAAAGGGGCACGTCACATACAAAGGGAACCCCATTGGGCAAACAGTCAATCTTTAGCAGAAACTTTACAAGCCAGAAAAGATTGCAGCCCTACATTCAGCATTATTAAAGAAAAGAAAGTCCAACTAATAGTTTTATATCCAGCCAAACTAAGCTTCATAAGTAAAGGAGAAATAAAACCCAGCTCGGACAAGAAAACACTAAGGGAATTAATTACCACCAGACTTGCCTTACAAGAGGTCTTCAATGCACCATGAACATGAAAACAAAAGACCATTACAGGCCATCACAAAAACACACTTAAGTACATAGGCCATTGACACTATAAAGGAACTATACAATCAAGTCTCATAACAACCAGTTAACAACACGATGACATAATCAAATCCAAAAATGTGATTATTAATGCGAAAATAAATGGTTAAATGTCCCACTTAAAAGATAAAGAGTGGCAAGTTGGATAAAGAAACAAGACCCAACTATATGCTGTCCCTAAGAGACCCATCACATATGCAATGACACCCATAGGTTCAAAGTAAAGGGATGGAGAAAGATCTACCAAGAAAACAGAAAACAAAAAAGAGGAGGGATTGCTATTCTTATTTCAGACAAAGAGGACTTTAAACAACCATTGATCAAAAAGGACAAAGACATTGCATAAATGATAAAGCATTCAATTCAGTAAGAGGACTTAACTATCCTAAATATATATGCACCCAACACTAGAGCACCTAGATTCATAAAGTAAGTTCTTAGAGACCTAGGAGGAGACTTAAATAACCACACAATAATAGTTGGAGACTTCAAGACCTCACTGAGAGTGTTAGATTATTGAAGCAGAAAACTAACAAATATATTCAGGACCTCAACTTGACACTTGACCAAATGGACCTAAAAGACATTTACAGAACATCCCACCCAGCAATAATAGAATATACATTGTGCTTATCTACACAAATGGCCACACACTCTTCCATAGACCAATTCTCAATGAATTTTAAAAAAATCAAAATCACACCAACTACACTGTTGAACCACAATGCAATACAAATAGAAATAAATCCCAAGAAGATCTCTCAAAATTATCCAGTTATATGGAAATGAAACAACCTGCTCCTGAATGGATTTTGGGTAAAGAATGACATTATGACAGAAATAAAAAATTCTTTGAATCTAATGAAAACAAAGATTCAACATACCAGAATCTCTGGGACACAACTAAAGCCATATTAAGAGGAAGTTTAGTACTAAAAATCAGAGCTGAACTGAATGAAATTGAGATGAGAAAATCCATACAAAAGATCAGCAAAACCAAAAGTAGGTTTTATGAAAAAAATAAGATTAATAGGCCGCCAGATTATTAAAGAAAAAAGAGAGAAGATCCAAATAAACACAATCAGAAATGATATAGATGACACTACCTATGACCCCACAGATATCCACAAACAAAACAAAACAAAACAAAACAAAACCTCAGAAACTATTAACAACACCTCTATGCACACAAGCTAGAAACATAAGAAATGAATAAATTCCTGGAAACTACAACCTGACAAGACTGAACCAGGAACAAATTGAAATCCTGAACAGATGAATAATGAGTTCTGAAATTGAATCAGTAATAAAAACCTACTAGCCAGAAAAAGCACTGGACCAGACAGATTCACAGCCAGATTCTACCAGAAATATAGTGAAGAGCTTGTGCTAAGCCTACTGAAATGATTCAAAAAATCAAGGAGGCGAGACTCCTCCCTAACTCATTCTATGAAGCCAGCATTATTTTTTCTTGAGACAGTGTCTCATTGTGTTGTCCAGGCTGGAGTGCAGTAATATGATCACAGCTCACTGATGCCTTGACCTCCTGTGCTCAAGCAATCCTACCACCTCAGCCTTCTGAGTAGGCAGGCATCATTCTGATACCAAAACCTGGCACAGACACAACAAAAAAGAAAACTTCAGACCAGAATGCCTGATTAACATAGAAGCAAAAATCCTCAACATCTTAGAAAACCAAAATCCATTAACACATCAACAAGCTAATATGCCATGAGCAAGTAGACTTTATTCCTGGGATGCAAGGTTGCTTCAACATATGCAAATTAATAAATGTAATTCATCACATAAACAGCACTAAAAACAAAAACCACATGATCATCTCAGTAGACACAGAAAGGGCTTTTGATAGAATTAACATCACTTCATGTTAAAAATTCTCAACACACTGGACATCAAAGGAACACACCTCAAAATAATAAGAACCATCTATGAGAAACCCACAGCCAACATCATACTGAATGGGAAAAAGCTGAAATCATTTCCCCCTGAGAACCAGAACAAGACAAGGATATCCACCCTCAGTACTCCTGTTCAACATAATACTGGAAGTGCTAGCCAGGGCAATCAGGCAAGAGAAAGAAATGAATGCTATCCAAATAGGAACGTAGAAAGTCAAACTATCTCTATTCACAGACAATATTTTTCTATACCTGGAAAACTCCATAGTCACTGCCCAAGGGCTCCTATAACTGATTAAAAAAAAAAAACTTCAGTAATGTTTCAGGATACAAAATTAAAGTACAAAAACTAGTAGCATTTCTATACACTAATAACATCCAGGCTGAGAGCCAAATCAAGAACATGATACCATTCACAATAGCCAAAAAAGAACAAAATATGTAGTAATACAAATAACCAGGGAGATGAAAGGTCTCTACAACAAGAATTACAAAACACTGCTGAGAGAAATCAGAGACTACACAAACAAATGGAAAAACATTCCGTGCTCAGGGAAAGGAAGAATCAGTACTGTTAAAATGGCCATACTGCCCAAAGCAATTTAGAGTTTCATTGCTATTACTGTCAAACTACCAAATGATATTCTTCACAGAATTCGAAAAAAAACTATTCTAAAATTCATATGGGACCAAAAAGGGGCCTGAATAGCTGAAACAATCCTAAGCAATAACAACAAAGCCAGAGGCATCACACTACCTGACTGCAAACAATACTATAAGGCCACGGTAGCCAAAGCAGCATGGTAGTGGTATAAACCAAAGGAACATGTTAGAGAACCCAGAAATAAAGCTGCACACATGCAATCATCTCATTTTCGACAAAGATGACAATAACAATCAATGGAGAAAGCAGTCCCTATTCAGTAAATGGTGCTGGGATAACTGGCTAGCCATATGCAGAAGATTGAAACTGGACCCCTTTCTTACACTGTATACAAAAATCAACTCAAAATTGATTAAATACTTAAATGTAAAACCCCACTCTGTAAAAGCCCTGGAAGATCACCTAGGCAATACCATTCTGGACATGGGAACAGGCAAAGAATCCATGATGAAGACGCCAAAAGCAATTGCAACAAAAGCAAAAATTGACAAATGGCATCCAATTAAACTAAACAACTTTTGCACAGCAAAAAAACTATTAACCATGCAAAGAGACAACCTACGGAATGGGAGAAAATATTTACAAATGATGCATCCAACGAAGGTCAAATATCCAGAATCTAAAAGGAGTTTAAATTAACAAGCAAAAAGCAAACACTTCCATTAAAAAAAAAATCATGGGCAAAGGACTTAATCAGACACTTCTCAAAAGAACACATACTTGTGGCCAACAAACATTTGAAAAAATGTTCAACATCACTAATCATTAGAGAAATGCAAATCAAAACTACAATGAGATATCATCTCATATCAGTCAGAATGGCTATTAGTAAGGAGAAAATAACAGATGTTGGTGAGGTTGCAGAGCAAAGGGCATGCTTACACTGCTGGTAAGAATGTACATTAGTTCAGCCACTATGTAAAACAGTTTGGAGATTTCTCAAAGAACTTAAAACAGAACTGCCATTCTATTTGGTGTTCATGGGGACCCAGGAATCCCATTATTGGATCTATACCAAAAGGAATATAAATCATTCTACCAAAAAGACACATGCACTCCTATGTTCATTGCATCATTATTCACCATAACAAAGACATGGGATCAACCTAGATGCCCATAAATTGTGAACTGCATAAAGGAAATGTGGTACACATACACCATGGAATACTACATAGCCATAAAAAAGAATGAAACGTGCTTTGCAGCAACATGGATGGAGTCTGAGGCCATTGACCTAAGCAAATTAACACAAGAACTGAAAACCACATATCATATTTTCTCACTTATAAGTGGGAGCTAAACATTGAGTGCACATGGACACAAAGAGGGGAACAAAAAACACCAGGGTCTTGTGGTGGAGGGTGGAGGATAGGAGGAAGGTGAGAGTTGGGGCTAAAAAATTGCTTATCACATATTATACTCACTACCTGGGTGATGAAATCATTTGTATACCAAACTCCAGCAACACACAATTTACCCATGTAAGAAACTTACACATGTACCCCTTGAACCTAAAAGTTGAAAAAGAAAAAAAAAAAAATTCCTATATTTTTACTTAACAACTTAGATATCTGTAGTCCACAAATATATTCATCTACTATGTACCCCCATAAATTAAAAATTAAAACAAAACACAATTTAGCTATTTTCTATGCTACTGTACACTCTTCTTGAATATAATATTTAATAGCTGCATACTAAGTGCATATATAGCTGACTTAGGAAATATAGCTTACTTAGCCATTATTTTTTGACTGAAGCATTTAGGACGTGTGCTTTTTTTTAAAAAAAAGTAATGACCACAGATATTTTTGTTTGAAGTAATGACTACAGAATTAAAATTAAAACTTTAGTATATACTGCAAACACAAATCTTACCTAAAATATTAATACAATAGGAATAATAATAATGATGGCTTGGGTGAATATAAGATGTTTGGAAAATTTCAAAACAGACATCTTTTCCATTTTACTTTTTATTATGTTTTCCAGCTTTATTGTTGAAATGTTTGTCAATTATAATTGGCAATTAAAAATTGTATATATTTAAGGTATAGAATGTGATGTTTTGATATACATATACTCCTTTTTACTTTCAAAACGATATTAGTTTCAAAATAATATTACTTAAACTTGCCACTGCACAGATGAGTAACTGTTATTTCTTTGGACATACTTCAGGTGGTCTGGAGTGGCATCAGAGAAAAGCTATAGCTTCTCTGTCCTTGCTCACATTGTAGGATCTTGGTGACAATCAACCACTGTAGATGAGAACCAAAATGGACTCCAGAAAGAGGAGGAGTAAGAAAACCAGACAAGAATGCAGAACTGAGTGACCCACAAAAGATTATCTATTAGTCTACAAAGTGGCACTTTTAAATATCAGCTTTATTATTATTTTTTGAGACAGAGTCTTGCTCTGTCACCCAGGCTGGAGTGCAGTGGTGCAGGGTCACTGTAACTTCCGGATCCTGGGTTCATGTGATTCTCATGCCTCAGCCTCCTGAGTAGCTGAGATTACAGGTGCACACCACCACACTTGGCTAATTTTTGTATTTTTAGTAGAGGCAATGTTTCGCTATATTGGCCAGGCTGGTCTCAAACTTCTGTCCTCAAGTGATCCCCCCACCGCATCCTCCCAAAGTGCTGGGATTACAGATGTGAGCCACATAAAATTCACCATTTTAAGGTATACAATTCACTGATATTTAGTATGTTCACACAGTTGTGCAACCATCATCAATATCTAATTCTATAAAATTTCCATCACCCAAAAAGAAATTCCGTGTCTATTTGCAGTCACTCTCCATCCCTCAGGCCATTCGATATTTTGTTTTCAGTAGAGACAGGGTCTCACTACTTTGCCCAGCCTTATCTCAAACTCCTGGGCTCAAGTGATCCTCCTGCTTCAGCCTACCAAAGTGCTGGGATTACAAACCTGAGTCATGGTGCCTGCCCCCCGAGCCTTTTTAAATTCATACTATTTTGAGCTATGCCTTTCTCTTTACCTCTCCAAGCACAATGAATGTCTGTTTTTGTTTTGAGCACTACATTAATCAGAATGGTGTAAAGCTACCAATTTCTTTTAAATTTTAAACATGAATGTACTTTAGGACCTGGTAATTCAATCCTAGGTATTTATCAAAGAGAAATGAAAACATATGTCCACAGAAAGCTTTGTACAAGAGGGTTCATAGCAGATTTCATTCATAATAGCTAGCCAAAAACTGAAAACAACCTAGATATCAATAATCAGGAGAATGGATAAGCCAATTACGGTTTATTCATATAATGAAATACTACTCAGAAATGGAAAAGAATTAACTGCTAATATTGCAATTAATATTTCACTAACTGCTAATATTGCAATTAATATTTTACATATATCCAATTGAGATAATGGATATATCTCAAAAGCATTATTCTGAGTAAAAGTAGCCAGCCACATATATACAAAATTGATGTTGTATAATTCAATTTATTTGAAATTTTATCCAGGTACGGTGGCTCATGCCTATAATCCCTGTACTTTGGGAGGTGAAAAGATCACTTGGGCCAAGGAGTTTGAGTCCAGTCTGGCAAGATAGTGTGACCATATCTCTAAAACAAATGCCAAACTGTGCCATTCTTTAGTCTTTCAAACTTGCATTATGACTTTTCTAGAAAAGATTTAGTTTAGCATAAATAACCATAATACAGGAATTCAGTATAGCCTTTAGGCTGGTTAGGATTTTTAATGTTGCTGGTAGAAAAAAGTAAGTGCTATGCTTAAAGATAAGAGAACAAGGAGGCTGAGAAAATCTCAGGCATTGTGCTACCATGCTCCCTGGCAAACATGACTGATCACACAGCACCCTTTTTTACTGAACTCCAACTTGGCCTCATAATCCTTGCCAAGGGGGGCTTCAGAAGCCACTACCAATCAATCAGAATTGGCATTGAGATAAAGCCTATTTGCATCCTTCTTCCATGTTGTTATTTGACTATAGATTTGGAATTAGAAGGAGGTTAAAATGAAGCAGCTAGTGGGAGAGCAGTTTACTAAGGACTACTCCTGTTCGCCATTACAAGGAGCCATGTCCAAGATCCCGTCTTTGGAAGGACAGTGAATAAAAATTATATGGCTACCTCAGGTTGAATATTCCTGCTTGGCTTCTGAATAATGTACAACAAATTTCGGGGCTCATTATGCTGCCTTACTCAGCTTTTTTAAAAGCCCATTGTAAAAAATGTTTAAATAGAAATAAAAACAATTTTTTAAAAATCATCTTTATCTTGTACTTAATGACTGATAACATTCTGTTGTATATCTTTCCAACTTTTTGTATAAATTTAATGCCTATTTAATGCATATTTCCTTGATTCAGATGGGTTGCATGTGGGCTAAGGGTAGTACAAGAAAGAATACATTGAATTTATGTATTGATTGTAATATATACCTTATATTTGAGACATTGAAATGTGAAAAAGTTCTTTTTAGAATGGAGTAAATATAAATACTGCATAATAAAGTATTTTATTGATTTCAGAATGTATAATTCCAAAATTTAACATCTCTAAAATCCTGATGTAGCCTACAGTCATGGCACATTATAGAATAACTGGTAGATTATTTTTCTAAAAGGTAAATAGAAAAGATACATTAACAATTGATGTTGTATTAGGTTTCACATAATGATAAACATTTATGAAAATTTATAAACATAAATATATATGTTGGCTATTCTACATATTTTTTAAAATTTACTCTTCTAAATAACAGAATGGTGACATTTTGGGTGATTAAAAAATATACTTTTCTTCTTTCTTAAGTATTTTAATAATGAGCATCTTATTTTTAAGGTAATAGTAAAGTCATTAATCTAAATAAAATACAGCAGTAGATAGGTATTTTATTACCCTTTTTACATAAGACAATGAAAGATTAGAGGACTAGCTCAAAATCACACAGCTGCTAGATACTGGAGCAAGGATTTGGACCCAAGCCTGACTTCAGAGGCCACATCCCTTTCATGGTGCCCATCCTGTAATTGATAAGGAAAGATTGAAGTCCAGAGACTTGCCAAAGTTTCATGCTATTCTTTTCCAAGCTTTCTATAACCATTCAGCTTCCAAAGCTGTCTTGTAATAACATTTTTTATTTTCAATTTTAATTTTTTAACTTTTATTTTGATTAATTTCTTACAAAAATTGCAAAAATAATACAGAGAATTCTCATATATAGTTCACCCAGATTTCCCAAAAGTTAGCATCTTTCCCAACTACAGGAAGGTTATCTGACTCAGAAATTAACATTGATAGAAACTCTTCAGGGAACCCCAGGGTAATTCTATTATATTCAATTAATAATTAGGTTGAATAGTGTAATGGTTAAGAGCAGAATCTCTGTCACCTGACAGTTGTGGGGTCTAGTCCATCTTCTGCTACCAGCTAATTGTATGATTTTTTTGCAGTTTATACAACCTTTCTGAAATTCTGTTCTATAAAATAAAAACATTAAAATCACTTCACTGAACTATTATAAACATTAAATCAGATAATATATGGGAATCACTGACATGTAGTAATGACTCTGTAAATATTAAGTGTTATTGTTGTTATAACAATTCTCCTGTCTCAGCCTATTCACTGGCATCAAAGGGAGGATCCTGTCTTGCCCACAGAAAAACAAGCACTACCACCTATCAAAGGCCACTCTTATACTTTTGCAGTCCACTGTCTACAATGCAAGAAATCATGAAGCCCCTGGCATTGCAGCTCCAAGGCAGGCCCTTACCATGAAACCCTGGTTTTTATCTCTCTGACTCCCAACACTCCTCTGCTCCCAAGATGCCCCTGTCTACCCTCTGTTTCAATCTGGGAAAAGGAAGGGTCTTACATCCAACATGACTATCTGCTTGGGCTAGATGGGTTCCTTATGGGAAGAGAAGTTACATCTCAGGACCCAAAAAGCTCCTTCAGTGGTATTAACTAAGGGGCAGCTATACTCTTTCAGAAAAGGGAGTAGAGAGGAAGGAAGAAAAAGGATAGAGAGAGAGGCAAAAGTGTGGCAGGTGAGAGGAAGGGGAGTTAGATGTAGAAGGGAGAATGACAGCCACAGAAATGTACCTAACCAAGGTTTCCTTACCATTCTTAGTCATGACACCTAAACATTATGGTGTCCTGAATGCAGTATAACAGTACAGATGTAATGTTATCAAATCCTCCTTGATCTGGACACTGTCCTTCTTTTTAGCCCTTGGGCACATTTCCATCTTCAGCAAAACTTCATACTAATCTAAGGTCGTATTGCAAATAAAGTCAGTTAAAATCTCCAGGTGCTGCTGGTGATTTTGCTCACAGGTGCTGCTGCCTGGTGAGAATTTTCTTAGCTTGCCCATATTGCAATAATTCTTTTTAAAAAATCCAAATTCAGATCTTCACCTTTAATCTTGTCTAGTTGCTTTAAATCCAGCATACCAGACTCAGTGTCAGCTTGATTTTTGATCAGGCCATCTTTTATGTTGCTGTGCCAAGTTTTGATTCATCTGCAAGTATGAGAGTATGTCATAGGTTGAGAAATAGGAGGAAGGTAGACGCACACCCTCTGGGTGTCAAGACCTAGTCTAGGAATAGACGTAAGACAGAGAAGAAAATACGAGGCTCAGGAAAGGGTCTGAAGAGGGAAGCAAGCACAATCATACTAGTTATCACTGTGAATCCATGCTCTCCATACCTCCCCTCTCACATCTGCTCCAGAGACACCTGTTAGAGGATAACTTTGAAGCAATGTTAACATTTTATACCCAAAACTATATTTTTAGAACACATCCAGCCTAATACTTCATATACTCCAGAGAGACTATGAACATTTCTATGTAAAGCTTCCCTTTTTATTTCTCAAGGCTTCATCAGGAATCTGTGCTTTTTATTAAGTAGCATTTTTCAAGCCTGGCTCAGAGGAAGAGAATACTTCTGTACTGGACCTCACTTCCTGGCTCTCACTGCTTAATACACACAGGTCTAACAGTTCCTGATTCTTTAATAATTCAACTGGCATTAACAATAGCTGTATTACACCAGTAAGAATAGAAACAGGGCCCACTAGTGCTGCAATAGAGACTTTAACATTGTCATGTTAACAGGAAGACTTTTAACAGTATTTTTTAATATTGTCATTTATCTGGCCTTAAGTCAACTCAACTATAATTTCATCAATATTTCAGCATCTTATAAAGCAATATATCTTATGCTTTGAAATCACTATGTTTTAATGAATATTTACTTATTAGACAAAATATAATTCTTTGGGAATCATTATATTTACAGTCAACTCAGGTATATTCCAAATTTTAATTGCCCATTTTTTTCTACAGACTCACAAATCTGTTTTATATTTCAACCTAATATTTTATTAGGAACTAGAATCAAGCCTTAAAATAGCAAAACAATGGTAATACTCTCAAGCTTGGTTTCTTAATGATTACTCAGATTTTACCCATTTCTTAGGCACTAAAAATCTAAGATTAAACTGGAAAAAAATCGGGTAAGGGGAGTGTGATGTGGGGAAACATGAATAGCATATGAGTTCAAACCTTGGCTTTCTCGCCAAAGTGTCATGCAACTTTGGGAATGTTTTCTCATGTAATAGAAGCTGATTACTGCATGTGTGTAAAGAAAATTCCCTTTTATCCTCTGAAATTTCACTGAAAGTAAACTGACAAAAGGTAGTTAATAGGAGAAAACGCATACAAATTTATTAACGTGCATGGGGAAGAATCACAGAGTGACTACCCAAATAACCCAATTGGGCCCAAATACTTTAGCTTCATCATAGGGGAGTTGGGAGAGGGGGAAAATGGGGAATATAGGTCACTCTGTCCAGGGGCAATAAATGATTACTAGGGAGAATGAATGGATGGGGGGCAGGGAACAGAAATTAACTTGTAAATGGTCCTATTTGGAAATTCAGTGATCCTAAGAGACAAACATTAGCTTGTGAAAGGGTTCATTCAGGTGTGGTTACATTCCTCAGTCTTCTTTTCTGCAAATAATGAGGTAACAAGGAGGGTGATATGGTTTGGCTGTGTCCTCACCCAAATATCATCTTGAATTGTAATCCCCGTAATCCCCACATGTCTTGGAACGGACCTGCTGAGAGGTAATTGAATCATGGGAGTGGTTTCCCCCATGCTGTCCTCATGATAGAGAGTGAGTTATCACGAGATCTGATGGTTTCATAAGCATCCAGCATTTCCCCTGTGGGCACTCATTCTCTCTCCTGCCCTGTAAGAGGTGCCTGTCAGGCCTCTGAACCCAAGCTAAGCCATCATATCCCCTGTGACCTGCACGTATATATCCAGATGGCCTGAAGCAACTGAAGAATCACAAAAGAAGTGAAAATGGCCAGTTCCTGCCTTAACTGATGACATTACCTTGTGAAATTCCTTCTCCTGCCTCAGAAGCTCCCCCACTGAACACCTTGTGACCCTCACCCCTGCCCGCCAGAGAACAACCTCCTTTGACTGCAATTTTCCACTACCTACCCAAATCCTATAAAACAGCCCCACCCCTATCTCCCTTCACTGACTCTCTTTTTGACTAAGCCCGCCTGCACCCAGGTAATTAAAAAGCTTTATTGCTCACACGAAGCCTGTTTGGTGGTCTCTTCACATGGATGCGTGTGACATTTGGTGCCGTGACTCTGATCGGGGGACCTCCCTTGGGAGATCAATCCCCTGTCCTCCTGCTCTTGCTCTGTTACAAAGATCCACCTATGAACTCGGGTCCTCAGACCAACCAGCCCAAGGAACACCTCACCAATTTTAAATCGGGTAAGCTGCCTCTTTTTACTCTCTTCTCCAACCTCTCTCACTATCCCTCAACCTCTTTCTCCTTTCAATCTTGGTGCCACCCTTCAATCTCTCCCTTCCCTTAATTTCAGTTCCTTTCCCTTTCTGGTAGAGAAAGAGGAGATGTGTTTTATCTGTGAACTCAAAACTCCGGCGCCAGTCACAGATTTGGCAAGACAGTCTTCCCTTGGTGTTTAATCACTGTTGGGACACCTGCCTGATTATTCATCCACGTTTCAGAGGTGTCTGATCACCACAGGGATGCCTGCCTTGATCCTTCACCTTGGTGGCAAGTACCACTTTCCCTGTATGACAAGCAACACCTCCCCTGGGGGGAAAGTATCCCCCACCCCTTCTCTCCATGTCTCTACCCTCTCTTTTCTCTGGGCTTGCCTCCTTCACTATGGGCAACCTTCTACCCTCCATTCCTCCCTCTTCTCCTTTAGCCTGTGTTCTCAAGAACTTAAAATCTCTTCAACTTACACCTGCCCTAAAACCTAAACACCTTATTTTCTTCTGCAACACTGTTTGACCCCAATACAAACCTGACAATGGTTCCAAATAGCCAGAAAATGGCACTTTCAGTTTCTCCATCCTACAAGATCTAGATAATTCTTGTTGTAAAATGGGCAAATGGTCTGAGATGCCTAACGTCTAGGCATTCTTTGACACATTGGTCCCTCCCTAGTCTCTGTTCCCAATGCAACTCATCCCAAATCCTCCCTCTTTCCCTCTCGCCTGTCCCCTCAGTCCCAACCCCAAGCATCACTGAGTCTTTTCAATCTTCCTTGATCCATCTGACCTCTCCCTCCTCCACAGACTGCTCCTCCTCAGGTTGC
Organism: Mandrillus leucophaeus; assembly: GCF_000951045.1. Classification (NCBI taxonomy): domain Eukaryota; kingdom Metazoa; phylum Chordata; class Mammalia; order Primates; family Cercopithecidae; genus Mandrillus; species Mandrillus leucophaeus. The sequence continues at coordinate 192,431 of NW_012101526.1, read as the reverse complement.
TCCCCTCCAGGTTGAATCAGGCTCTAATTCTTCCTCAGTCTCCACTCCCTGACCCCATACTCCTTCTATCACCTCCCCTCTTCACACCCGGTCCAGTTTACAGTTTCGTTCCGCAACTAGCCCTTCCCCACCTGCCCAACAGTTTCCTCTTAAAGAGGCAGTTGGAGCTGAAGGCATAGCCAAGGTTAATGCTCTTTTTTCTTTATCCAACCTCTCCCAAGTCAGTTAGTGTTTAGCTTCTTTTTTTTTTTTTTTTTTTTTTGGCAGC
>NW_012101526.1:189609-190907 GCF_000951045.1 Mandrillus leucophaeus | reverse complement strand
ACCTTAACCCACAAGTATGGGACACCTCTACTCCCTCCCTGGCAACCAATCACATGCCCATTACTATCCCATTAAAACCTAATCACCCTTACCCTGTTCAATGCCAGTATCCCATCCCGCAACAGGCTTTAAGGGGACTGAAGCCTGTTATCACTCACTTGCTACAGCGTGGGCTTATAAAACCTATAAACTCTCCTTACAATTCCCTCATTTTATCTGTCAAAAAACCAGACAAGTCTTACAGGTTACTTCAGGATCTGCACCTTATCAACCAAATTGTTTTGCCTATCCACCCTGTGGTGCCCAACCCGTACATTCTTTTGTCCTCAATACCTTATTCCACAACTCACTATTCCATTCTTGATCTTAAAGATGCTTTTTGCACTATTCCACTGCACCCCTCATCCCAGTCTCTCTTTACTTTTACCTAGACGGACCCTGACACCCATCAGTCCCAGCAGTTTACCTGGGCTGCACTTCCACAAGGCTTCAGGGACAGCCCCCATTAATTCAGTCAAGTGCAAATTTCTTCCTCATCCATTACCTATTTTGGCATAATTCTTCATGAAAATACACATGCTCTCCCTGCTGATCATGTCCAGCTAATCTCCCAAACCCCAACCCCTTCTACAAAACAAATCCTTTCCTTCCTAGGCATGATTAGGTACTTCTGCCTTTAAATACCTAGTTTTACCATCCTGTCTAAACCATTATATAAACTCACAAAAACAAACCTAGCTGACTCCATAGATCCTAAATCCTTTCACCACTCCTCTTTCTGTTCCTTAAAAACAGCCCTAAAAGCTGCTCCCACACTAGCTCTCCCTAACTCATCCCAACCCTTTTCATTACACACAGCCAAAGTACAGAGCTGTGTGGTCAAAATTCTTACACAAGAGCCAGGACCACACCCTGTACCTTTCTGTCCAAGCAACTTGACTTTACTGTTTTAGGCTGGCCCCCACATTATTCCTAATACCACACCTGACCCCCGTGACTATATCTCTCTGATCCACCTGACATTCACTCCATTTCCCCATGTTTCCTTCTTTCCTGTTCCTCACCCTGATCACACTTGGTTTACTGATGGCAGTTCCACCAGGCCTAATTGCCACTCACCAGGAAAGGCAGGTTATGCTATAGTATCTTTCACATCTATCATTGAGGCTACCACTCTGCCCCCTTCCACTACTTCTTAGCAAGCCAAACTCATTGCCTTAACTCAGGCCCTCACTCTTGCAAAAGGACTACATGTCAATATTTATACTGACTCTAAATATGCCTTCCATATCCTGCAC
>NW_012101526.1:188843-189559 GCF_000951045.1 Mandrillus leucophaeus | reverse complement strand
GTCTCGGCCTCCCAAAGTGCTGGGATTACAGGTGTTGAGCTTCTTTTTCATCAAATTTAAAAACCCACACTAGTTCATGGCCCATTTGGCAACAACCCCTAGATGCTTTACAGCCTTGAACCCAGAGGGGCCAGAAGGCTGTCTTATTCTCAGTATGCATTTTATTACCCAATCCACTCCCAACATTAGCAAAAGCTCCAAAAATCAGATTCCGGCCCTCAAACCCCACAACAGGACTTAATTAACCTCACCTTCAAGGTGTACAATAATATAAAAGAGTTGCAATTACTTGCCTCCACTGTGAGAGAAACCCCAACCACATCTCCAGCACATAAGAACTTCAAAAAGCCTGAACTACAGCAGTCAGGCATTCCTTCAGGACCTCCTCCCCCAGGATCTTGCTTCAAGTGCCGGAAATCTGGCCACTGGGCCAAGGAATGCCCACATCCTGGGATTCCTCCTAAGCCATGTCACATCTGTGTGGGACCCTACTGGAAATTGGGCTGTTCAACTCGCCTGGCAGCCACTCCCAGAGCCCCTGGAACTCTGGCCCAAGGCTCTCTGACTGACTTTTTTCCAGATCTTCTTGGTTTAACTGAAGACTGACGTTGCCCGATCACCTCGGAAGCCTCCTGGACCATCACAGATGCTTTGGGTAACTCTTACAGTGGAGGGTAAGTCTGTCCCCTTCTTAATCAATACAGAGGCTACCCACT
>NW_012101526.1:180520-187243 GCF_000951045.1 Mandrillus leucophaeus | reverse complement strand
CAGTTCCACCAGGCCTAATTGCCACTCACCAGGAAAGGCAGGTTATGCTATAGTATCTTTCACATCTATCATTGAGGCTACCACTCTGCCCCCTTCCACTACTTCTTAGCAAGCCAAACTCATTGCCTTAACTCAGGCCCTCACTCTTGCAAAAGGACTACATGTCAATATTTATACTGACTCTAAATATGCCTTCCATATCCTGCACCACCCTGCTGCTATGTGGGCTGAAAGAGGTTTCCTCCCTATGCAAGGGTCCTCCATCATTAATTCCTCTTTAATAAAAACTCTTCTCAAGGTCACTTTACTTTCAAAGGAAGCTGGAGTTATTCACTGCAAGGGCCATCAAAAGGCATCAGATCCCATCGCTCAGGGCAACACTTATGCTAATAAGGTAGCTAAAGAAGCAGCTAGCGTTCCAACTTCTGTCTCTCACTGCCAGTTTTTCTCCTTCTCATCAGTCACTCCCACCTACTCTCCCACTGAAACTTCCACCTATCAGTCTCTTCCCACACAAGACAAATGATTCTTGGACTAAGGAAAATATCTTCTTCCAGCCTCACAGGCCCATTCTATTCTGTCATCATTTCATAACCTCGTCCATGTAGGTTACAAGCTGCTAGCCCATCTCTTAGAACCTCTCATTTCCTTTCCATTGTGGAAATCTATTCTCAAGGGAATCACTTCTCAGTGTTCCATCTGCTATTCTTCTACTCCTCAGGGATTGTTCAAGCCCCCTCCTTTCTCTACACATCAAGCTCGGGGATTTGCCCCTGCCCAGGACTGGCAAATTGACTTTACTCACATGCCTTGAGTCAGGAAACTAAAATACCTATTGGTCTGGTAGACACTTTTACTGGATGGCTAGAGGCCTTTCCCACAGGGCCTGAGAAGGCCACTGCAATCATTTCTTTCCTTCTGTCAGACATAATTCCTCAGTTTGGCCTTCCCACCTCTATACAGTTCAATAACAGACCAGCCTTTATTAGTCAAATCACCCAAGCAGTTTCTCAGGCGCTTAGTATTCAGTGGAACCTTCATACCCCTTACCATCCTCAGTCTTCAGGAAAAGTAAAACAGACTGATGGTCTTTTAAAGACACACCTCACCAAGCTCAGCCTCCAACTTAAAAAGGACCAGACAGTACTTTTACCACTTGCCTTTCTCAGAATTCGGGCTTGTCCTCGCAATGCCACAGGGTATAGCCCATTTAAACTCCTGTATGAATGCTCCTTTTTATTAGGCCCCAGTGTCATTCCAGACACCAGCCCAACTTGGATTGTGCCCCAAAAACTTGTCATCCCTACTGTCTTCTGTCTAGTCATACTTCTATTCACCATTCTCAACTACTTGTAAATGCCCTGCCCTTGTTTACACTGCTGGTTTACACTTTTCCTCCAAACCATCATAACTGATATCTCCTGGTTTTACCTCAAACCACCACCCTTAAGTCTCTCTTAAAGTGGATAGAAGATCTTCAGTGGCAAGGTACACGCCAATACTTTCACCCTGATGAAGTCCTATTCTTTACTTTTATATTCACTCTTATTCTTGTTCCCGTTCTTATGCCACCCTCTACCTCTTCCCAACTATGTCAACCACACTATCAATCTCGCTCACTTTCTCCTAGCCATTTCTAATCCTTCTTTAACAAACAATTGCTGGCTTTACATTTCTCTTTCCTCTAAAATCGCCAAGGCTTCAACTTACTCACTGCTAAAAAAAAAAAAAGAAAAGACTCCATATATTTTTAAATAGTGTTGTTTTTACCTAAATCAATCTGGCCTGGTATATGACAACATAAAAAGACTCAAGGATAAAGCCTAAAAACTTGCCAACCAAGCACATGATTACAATGAACCCCCTTGGGCACTCTCTAATTAGATGTCCTGGGTCCTCCCAATTCCTAGTCCTTTAATACCTGTTTTTCTTTTTCTCTTATTCAGACCTTGTGTCTTCTGTTTACTTTCTCAATTCATACAAAACTGTACCCAGGCCATCACCAATCATTCTATATGACAAATGCTCCTTCTAACAACCCCACAATATCACCCCTTACCACAAAATCTTCCTTCAGCTTAATCTCAGCCACTCTGGGTTCCCACGCTGCCCCTAATCCCACTCGAAGGAGCCCTGAGAAACATTGTGCGTTATCTCTCCATACCACTCCCAAAAATTTTCACCAACACTTCAACATTATTTTCTGCTATTTTTCTTATTAATATATAAGAAGACCAGAAAATCAGGCCTCTGAGCCCAAGCTAAGCCATCATATTCCCTGTGACCTGCAGGTATACATCCAGATGGCCTAAAGCAACTGAAGAATCACAAAAGAAGTGAAAATGGCCAGTTCCTGCCTTAACTGATGACATTCCACCACAAAAGAAGTGAAAATGGTCGGTCCTTGCCTTAACTGATGACATTACCTTGTGAAATTCCTTCTCCTGGCTCAGAAGCTCCCCCACTGAATACCTTGTGACCCACGCCCCTGCCCGCCAGAGAACAAACCCCTTTGACTATAATTTTCCACTACCCACCCAAATCTTATAAAATGGTCCCACCCTTATCTCCCTTCACTGACTCTCTTTTAGGACTCAGCCCGCCTGCACCCAGGTGATTAAAAAGCTTTATTGCTCACACAAATCCTATTTGATGGTCTCTTCACACAGACACGTGTGACAGCACCTTCTGCTATGATTGTAAGTTTCCTGAGGCCTCCCCAGCCATGCAAAACTGTAAGTCAATGAAACCTTTTTTCTTTGTAAATTACCCAGTTTCTGGTATTTCTTCACAGCAGTGTGAGAAGGGACTAATACAGAGGGGAAGGAAAACAATTGTTCTCTTTGATAAGGCCAGTCTTAATGCAGATAAGGGAAATGTCTCCTGTGGAAATCTGTTGATCTTTGAGGGCTCTTAATTCAAAATGCTCATTATACCTAGGTGCTATATCTTGGGGTGAAGTTCCTCTGGGCTCCATTATAGCAGTTTGCTCTGAGGAAGTAAACTAGAAGAACTGGGTTTCAGGGTTGGCATAGAGAATTACTTTTCCCTATATATTCTTTCATGCTATTTGATTTGTTTTTACTACATACATGGAGTATTTCTTCAAAATAGAATTTCAAATCATGATTTTTTTTTTCAATCTAAATAGGATGCATCTTCACTGTAGGAAATGTAAATTCCCAATCTGTTCTCATGTTCCTTTTCCTGTCTCTATCCTTTTGGCCTTCCCCATATTCACTCCCTTACTTTTTAAAAATAAAGATTCTATTTTCTTCTTGGCATTAAGTTATTTTCTTTGGGTCACTACTGCTTTTATCTTTTCCTACCTAGGAGGGATACTCTCAACTTTTCCAACCCTGGCCAACCTTGGTGTTTTAGTCAAAGTTTCCTCTTTTTAGATCTGCTTATATAAGAACAATATTTTTTTCATAGAATCTAAAATTACCTATTCCAGAAAATATTTATTGAGCATTGTCACATATGAAGCACTACAAGAGCTGTAGAGAAGAATGTGTTACTGATCTGTTCTTACCCATACCTTTACAGAGCCCATGGGATAACATCTTACATCTGCAATGCAGATAGTCCTTCCTCTCTACTCTTTGCCTTTTTATTCATTTTACAACCTGCTCTCACAAACACTTTTTAGAAAGAGTTCAGATCCCCCTTTTCCTTTCAAAATAAAAAAAACTAATTAAATAGAATAAACATTTAGTGGTTTATCAAATCTTTTCATATTTATTTTATAGTTTCTATGACTAAAGAATTAATGTGTAAAGTTTAGTTCCTGTTCTGTCACTTTAAATGTTATTAGTTAATGACTGATATGGGTTTGGCTCTGTGTCTCCACCCAAAACTCATATTGAATTGTAATCGCCAATGTTGGGGGAGGGACCTGGTGGGAGGTGATTGGATCATGGGCGCAGATTTCTCTCTTTCTTTTCTTAAGATAGTGAGTTCTCATGAGATCTGGTTGTTGTAAAGTGGGTGGCACCTTCCCCTTCACTCTCTCCTGCCACCATGTGAAGATGTGCTTGCTTCCCCTTTGCCCTTCTGCCATGATTGTAAGTTTCCTTAGGCCTCCTCAGCCATGCATCCTGTACAGTCTGTGGAACTGTGAGTAAATTAAACCTGTTTTCTTTATAAATTACCCAGTCGCAGTTAGTTCTTTATAGCAGTGTGAGAATGAACTAATACAATGACAGTTTTACCAAATTTCCTAGTCTGAGCTACAAAGTGGACATTTCCTCTGATATTAAAGATTGCTAATCACTGCTTTAGTTCTTCGAGATTCAGAACTGTGAATTTATGGTCTTTATAAAATATCAAATAGATATCTTTATTGAAATAGCCAAATCTAAAAAATCAGCAGAAAAATATTTTGAAAACTTTTTAAAAGCATGCACATTCTAAGATTTTTAGAGGCCAAGTTTTGTCTCTAAATATCTGAGTTTTCCCAAATCTTTTCATTTGGGACCTCAGCTTCCTCATTCATAAGATAAGAGAGTTGAACTAACTTATTATTGGTTCCTTCAAGCAGTGTGTCTTGAGCAGCTTAAAGGCGTACCTGGTCCACACACATTTGTGGCTTTTCACAGGGTCAGTCTTTTATTGATGCTGTTTCAATTATAAAAGCCATGAAGGAGTTCCCAACATGGCAATTCTCCTTAGTACTACATGTTCACTCAGTAGTCAGAGTTGTGGACACACAGGCTCAAACCACTCCGTAGGTGAGTCAATATTTCAAACCATACATAGTAGTATAATTAATCAATATATACATGTTATAGATTAAACATTCCACATCAAACAAAGTAACATTTAACATCAAGAGAAAAGTGAACAGGAAAAGGAGGTTTACAAACTAGTCTAAGGAGAGTGGCAAAGACAAGGAGAGTGTCCCGGGCTGATCTGGATGGTTGTCAAGTATCAGTGTCTTGCAAGAAAGTGTTCTTGATTTGGGAAGAGCCTTCATTGGCAGGTGTTGAGTGCTGATCACAAGTGACAGCCAGATGTCTTCTATGGAGATGACCATGTCTAGCTGGTGATGTCCAGCTCATTTTATGGCCCTTGATTCTTCTGGTGAGAACTGATAATAAAGGACTATACCCTTATCTAGTTAGGTGTTGTCTCTATTTATTAGACCAATATTTGGCCCCTGTTGGCTTGATGTAGTTTGAAATGTAAGATCAAGTCATTTTCTAAGATGGAGTGACTTACATCAAGAGTGCTGTATACACAGTGACAGTCTGTGATGTGATCAGTTGCCTTTCTTTCTTGTCTTTTGATTTACCCTGGTCTGGTAATCTCATTAGAATGCCAACCTTTCTGACACATCTTAAATTTTAAATTAGCATCCACTTTCTTTCTGAACACTTTTGTATATGTACATGTAAACATGTATATAGTAAATAGTTTTCATTTGGCTTCTACCTGTTCAGACCATTTAAGTTTCTTTTTCTCTTTCTCTGTAGCCTCCACCCATACATTCCATAATGGAGATATTTGCTAACTCCTCAAAGGTGAAAAGCCAACATTTCCCTTTATCTTTCTTTCCTCCTGCTTCTCTGGCTCCTCTCCTCCTTCCTTTGATCCTTGTTTCCCATCTCCCTTTTTTCCTTCTATTAGTTTTGGGACTTCTGGAAAGGGTCCAACTTATCACTCACCTGAGCCCTTAAATCATGTCCGTGCATCAGAAGAGACTATAGCCCTTAATTTAGTTAAAACCCGGAGTAAATTAGAGTGAGCTTTTGAGCCTCTCTTCTCAAGAAGCATGAACTGATTCTCTTTGGGGATCCAGGATGCTGGTAGAGAAGTTTAGGAACAGTCCTATAGCTTACTAGAAATCTGTCCAGAAAGATAAATAAGGTTTCTGAGTCTTTTCAGCTCTGTGGGTGATATTGCTGCTGCATTTTAGACAGTTCTCATAACTGCTTTTGGGGTCTAAAATCCCACTGGGGTCAACGACAGAGCTACTGTAATGATTGTATCTGTTTACATGGGACAAATATCCAATTTTACTTCCCCTTCTAAGAGCCTTTCTTTGGAAAACCCAATTAATCAACAGTCCTTACTATTTGGAATGTAAATAACTCTCCCTAAGAGTGTGAACTTAATCTCTTTTGAAATGTAAACACCCAGGGAAGCCTCCCTGGCACCTTGGAAGCTTAATCCAAGAGTTTATCTCTGGCTGTAATCATTTGCTCAAAGAGAAGACAAAAGAGGTTTTATTATTCCCTAGACTGAAGGCAATTAACTAAAACAAATAGCTATTTCGGGCGGAGCAAGATGGCCGAATAGGAACAGCTCCAGTCTCCAACTCCCAGCGCGAGCGACACAGAAGACAGGTGATTTCTGCATTTTCAACTGAGACTCCACCTCTGGGGACAGGGCACAGCTAAACAACAACAACAACAACAACAACAAAAAAGCAGCTGAAACCTCTGCAGACGCAAATGACTCTGTCTGACAGCTTTGAAGTGAGCAGTGGATCTCCCAACACGGAGGTTGAGATCTGAGAAGGGACATACTACCTGCTCAAGTGGGTCCCTGACCCCTGAGTAGCCTAACTGGGAGACATCCCCCACTAGGGCAGACCGACACCCCACACCTCACACAGTGGAGTACACCCCTGAGAGGAAGCTTCCAAAGCAAGAATCAGACAGGTACACTCGCTGTTCAGCAATATTCTATCTTCTGCAGCCTCTGCTGCTGATACCC
>NW_012101526.1:165242-179419 GCF_000951045.1 Mandrillus leucophaeus | reverse complement strand
GGTACCAGCCATTGCAAAAACATGCCAAAATGTAAACAAATAGCTATTTCAATTTGCCAATGAATTTAAGATGAATTATATGAAAAAAATATATATACACACATTGTGCTGTTAAGCCCTCTTATAGGAAAAATAAGGATACCATTAAACCTGAAGGACATGAGTTGTGTACTGGCTACAAACTGTTTATATAAATGTGTGTGAAAATGCCCTGACATTGTAGCCTTGTTCAGATTGCTTATGTACACAAAACTTGGCTATGCTTATTCAAAAATAAAACATTGTTCTTTTTTTCTACACTTAGTAAAGAGTACTCTCTGTGTTAGTAGGATTTTTAGTTCCACAGTACTACAGATATCCACAGGTTTGAGACAGTGTAAAGAATGGATTAGAAGTCAAGGGTCCAGGGTGTCAAGTGCATGGTTATTTTAGGCTAGGAAGCAGCTAGAAACCTGAAATCACACCCAAATCAAATGTCAAGGCAAATATCAAGTCAGAAACCACGACTGCAGGAAGAAGACATATGGTTATTAGATGCATGCAATAGAATAAACCTGGGAGAAACACAGGTATATGTGCTTAAGAAACTTAAGGAAGACCAAGATACAGAAAGACAAGGAAAGAAGATAGATAGAAGTTCAAGTATAGTTAGGAATACTACAGAAGCCAAAGTGGGTGGAGTGAGCTAAAGAATAAATATATTACTTTCTACATTAGGAAACCTGGCTCTGAGGCAAGATTTCCTGGCAAAAGGATTAAACTATTTTCTGCAAGATGAATGTCAATTGCAGGGCTGGCCTACAGCAGCTACAAATAATGTGAGAGAAAATCTTGATTTCTATCTACAATGTGAGAATATTTCTATTCTGTTGGAACTAATGTTTACTGTTTTGTTACTTTTGGGTAGTTTAGGGAGAGTCACCTACAAAACAATGTGTGCAACAGACCATAAAAAATGAAAAAAATTGGGCGTAACCAGGGTACTGTTTAATAGAGTATGCTAACTCTGTACAGTGAGAAAAGATGCAGCTATTTAAAAGGATAATATAAATCTCTTTGTTGACAAGGGAAATATCCACTCTGTGTGTATATGTGTATGCAATTTTTAAAATTCAACAAACTGTAAGGCAACACCATACTCATTGTTTATGACCAGCATATCTATTCTGATTGTTTGCTGCCTCTCTTGTATCAGTTAGTATTTTAACTATCATATACCTATATATGCTTAGAATGTTTATGAAAAGTCTAACTGTGGTCATTTATGGGTCCCTGTATATTCTAGAGATTCTACTTTCTCTCCTTTAAGAAAAAAAAAAAAGTGGTAATGAAACTGACTTTGCAAACTTTTGACAGTAAAAGAAATCTGACATGGTTTACCCCATCTTGTTTCTGATCTCCAAGCTATCCTTGGTCATTCCTGGGCATAGAGCAAGCTAACATTGGGAGGAATTTAGTTTATAGTTTGACTTAAAAGCAAAGATGATAGTAGTTCCCTCTCTACAACTAACCTCCCCCTTGCTCAGGGACCAAAAACAACCTTTGTAAAACTAATGAAAGGCCACAAGAATAGGATTATGAGAGGGACCTGAACTCTTCTAAAATGTAGGCATTGTTTCTATATTCCTTTTCTGCTCAGGTGTCATGTGGCCAGAGGTCACAAGATTTGTGACTTCCCCAATGCTCCTATACATAACATCACTATTACAGACCTAATATTGTTTAAGATATTTTTCAGACTCATCTCACCCAGACTTGTGACTCCTGACTCAATCAGTCCTGTGGCCCCCACCCAGAGGCTAACTCAGAACATGAGGACCATTTCCACACCCCTGTGATTTTATCCACAATCAATATTCTAGATTTCCTAGTCCCCTCCCCACCAAACTATCCTTGAGAAACCCTAACCTCTGAGCCTTTGGGGTGAATGATTTGAGTAATCACTGTAGTTCTCCTTTGTGGACTGGTCTCACATCAATTAAACTCTTTCTTTGCTGCAATGTCATGGTCTCAGTGAATTGGTTTTGTCTGTGCAGCAGGCAAGAAAAACCCATCAGGCGATTATACTAATCCATTTTGCCCATTTCCAGCAGAGCGTAATGGAGTGATTCTCAAATTACACAGTGCATCAGAATTATCCAGATTCTTTTAAAAACTACAGAGGTTTTGTTTTAATTAGTCTTGGTAAGTCTCAGATATGAATATGTTTTAAAACTCTCCAGGTGAGTCGAATGTGTACTCAGAATTGAGAATCAGCAAAGGTTAAGAACATAGGCTAGAGACATTGACAACCTAGGTTTGAGTTCTGGCTCTGTCATTTGCTCCTCATGTGACAGTAGGCAAAATATGTAAACTTCTGTGCTTCCATTTCCTCACCTGTGATTAAAAAGGAGGATGTTAGTAACATCTATCTCTTAGGGTTTCTGTGAGGGCACTCCCTCTCCATACACACCCTCTCCCAACACTTATACAAAGTAGTACAAAGTATGCTTAATCAAATTAGCTATTACAGTTATAACAATTTATTTTTTAAACCATAAGTCTGATCATATATCACTCAGATGCCATTTTCTACTTTCCTACTACATACTGAATCACAAGAAGTCTCCTCACCCTGGTGGTTCAGCTTCGTCTCTCCTTTTACTCCCCACATACCCTATGTCTTAGCCAAATAGGACCATTTTGTTATTCAAATTATATATCTTCTGCTCTCCGAACTCGTTGAGGACATTCCCACACTTAAAATGAGTGCTTGATGTCATCATAATCCTAAAATGTGTTCAAAGAAGGATCTGTCCTAATGTAATTATAATAAACAAGATGCATGACTCATCTAGGTTGTGAAATTGTGCTAGAAGTACATGCAGAAGCAGGAGTCAGCCTTTGTTTACATAAGCTTTTCTATGCTACACATCCTAAGTACTGTTCCTGAGGTCTTCTCTTCCCTCCAAGCTTTGAAGAGGTCTCAAATTTCAGCAAGAGGATGATGTATAGGTGGTGATCATGAGTCCCAGATAGTCATTTATAAGTGTGTCTAACCCACAGACAGCAAATATATAGCACACGTTACCACTCCTCCTTCCTTACTACCCCCTGTAGTACCTCTTTAGACTTCATTTCTCCAGTTGTTCAGTGTCCTTCTTCTGTCCTCTTACTTTTGAAGTAGACAGTCTGTAGTCTGCCCTGATCTGCCTTTCTCCAGGTATAGATATTTCCTTCCTCCCTGTATCAGTCTGTTTTCACGTGGCTGTAAAGAAATGCCTGAGACTGTGTAATTTATAAAGAAAAGAGGTTTAATTGGCTCACATTCCACAGACTGTAGAGGAAGCATGGCTGGAGAGGCCTCAAGAAACTTAGAATCATGGACGAAGGTGAAAGGGAAGCAGGCATGTCTTATATGGACAGAGCAGGAGGAAGAGAGAGAGGGGCAGGTGCCACACATTGTTAAACAACTAGATCTCATGAGAGCTCACTCACTACGCAGTACCAAGGAGGGTTGGTGCTAAACCATTCATGAAAACTCTGATCGCATAATCCAATCACCTCCCACTGGGCTCCGACTCCAACGTTAGGGATTACAATTGAATATGAAATTTGGGTGGGGACAGATCCAAGCCATATCACTACCTCTTATTAAAAATTACTTGTCCTGTGTCCCATTATCTAATGGCTTAGCTAATAAATTTTATAATAGGCCTTCTCTTTATGCAAGTGAGTGATGAAGACAGATGGCTTAACACAAACCCTTATTTCAAAGGAAGTTACTATTGGTTGACTTTCATATCCTGCGGTAAGCCAAAAGAAGAAGTACTTTGAGAGTGGTAGTGAGATTTTGCAGTCAGGAATGACACGGATTAGATTCTTAGATCTGTCGGTAATTAACTATCTGTTGTTGAGCGAGTCACCTTTCCTCTAGTAACCTCGCTTGCTTTGTCCTATAAAATGAGTGACAAAAAGAATTGCTACCATCTATTTTAGCACTAAAATTTTAGACTTTTATTAATAATGGATCTTCTTAACAAAAAGTTGTAAATAGAATGAGCACTATGTGTGCTACATTATGCTGTCTTTTTGCAGTTTCCATTAAAGGCAGGTTTAATAAACACAGTTGCACAGTGATTTTGGAGCTGCAGCCTTTAGATACCTGCCTAGGACTCCTGGATCCATCACCTAATAGTGTCACTTAGCTGTGCAGCCACAGGCAAATTGATTTCTCAGTTTCTATATCTAAAAACAAGTGGGAATAATTTTGGTACTTTAATTAAATTGCTGTGTAATAATTATATAATGCTTCTATGGTTCTCTCTTCCCTTCATCCTCTTTATTCCAGGAGTTATTTCAAACATTCACTGTTGTCCTTGAGTCCTCGGCCGTTATCAAATGACCTCATCTCCTACTTGATAAAGAAAACAGAGACCAGAAGATGGGGTTCCCTGAGCTTTCTCCTCCCACCCAAACAATCATATCTGTATCTGCGTTTATTTCTACTATCTTCCCTAGAAGCCTAGTGGAATGGGAGATTTCCCCGTTCAAAACAAAATTCTACATATCTGTCATCTCTGCACATGATGTTGGCTCTTCCAGTCTCTTATACTGCTATATCCAAAATACTTCCTTTCCTTTGAACTCTCCATTGGCTGAAAACTCCACTGTAATATCCACCTCATTAGAACTCCCCACTCCTCCTATGACTTCAGGACTTTGCTGAATAAATTGCTCCCTCTCCTCCTTGGGTCTCTGAAATTTCACTATTTACTGGTTTTTCATTGCAGTCAATAAACAATATGGAGAGTCTTTGGTCACTGTTTCAATAATCAAATATTTTAAAAGAATTATTTATTTTTTCTTTTATTTTACTTTATGTTCTGGGATACATGTGCTGAACATGCAGGTTTGTTACATAGGTATACATGTGCCATGGTGGTTTGCTGCCTTATCAACTCATCATCTAGGTTTTAAGCTCCACATGCATTAGTTATTTGTCCTAATGCTCTCCCTCCTGCTGCCCCCCATCCTGCAACAGACCCAAGCTTGTGATGTTTCCCTCCCTGTGTCCACATGCTCCCATTGTTCAGTTCCCATTTATGAGTGAGAACATGTGGCTTTTGGTTTTCTGTTCCTGGGTTTGCTGAGGATGATGGCTTCCAGCTTCATCCATGTCCCTGCAAAGAACATGAACTCATTCTGTCTTATGGTTGTATAGTATTCCATGGTGTATATGTGCCACATTTTCTTTACCCAGTCTATCATTGATGGGCATTTGGGTTGGTTCCATGTCTTTGCTATTGTAAATAGTGCTGCAATAAAAATAGGTGTGCATGCATCTTTGTAGTAGAATTATTTAGAATCCTTTCTGTATATGCCCAGTAATGGGATTGCTAGGTCAAATGGTATCTCTGGTTCTAGATCCTTGAGGAATTGCAACACTGTCTTCCATAGTGGCTGAACTAATTTATACTCACACCAACCGTGTAAAAGGGTTCCTATTTCTCCATATCCTCACCAGCATCTGTTGTTTCCAGACTTTTTAATGATCGTCATTCTGTCTGGTGTGAGATGGCATCTCATTGTGGTTTTGATTTGCATTTCTCTGATGACCAGTGATGATGAGTTTTTTTTCATATGTTTGTTGGCCACATAAATGTCTTCTTTTGAAAAGTGTCTGTTCACATCCTTTGACCACTTTCTGATGGGTTTGTTTTTTTTCTTGTAAATTTGTTTAAGTTCCTTGTACATTCTGGATATCAGACCTTTGTCAGATGGGTAGATTGCAAAAATTTTCTCCCATTCTGTAGGTTGTCTTTTCACTCTGATGATAGTTTCTTTTGCTGAGCAGAAGCTCTTTAGTTTAATGAGATCCCATTTGTCAAGTTTGGCTTTTGTTGCAACTGCTTTTGGTTTTTTAGTCATGAAGTCTTTGCCCATGCCTATGTCCTGAATGGTATTGCCTAGGTTTCCTTCTAGGGTTTTTATGGTTTTAGGTTTTAGGTTTAAGTCTTTAATCTATCTTGAGTTAATTTTTGTATAAGGTGTAAGGAAGGGGTCCAGTTTCTGTTTTCCACATATGGCTAGTCAGTTTTCCCAGTACCATTTATTAAACAGGAAATCCTTTCCCCATTGCTTGTTTTTGTCAGGTTTGTCAAAGATCAGATGGTTGTAAACATGTGGTTTTTTTCCTGAGGCTTCTGTTCCATTGGTGTATATATCTGTTTTGGTACCAGTACCATGCTGTTTTGGTTACTGTAGCCCTGTAGTATAGTTTGAAGTCAGGTAGCATGATGCCTTCACCCTTGCTCTTTTTGCTTAGGATTGTCTTGGCTATATGGGTTACATTTTGGTTCCATATGAAACGTAAAGTAGTTTTTTCAAGTTCTGTGAAGAAAGTGAATGGTATCTTGATGGGAATACCATTAAATCTATAAATTACTTTTGGCAGTATGGCCATTTTCACAATATTGATTCATCCTATCCATGAAGATGTAATGTTTTTCCATTTGTTTGTGTCCTCTCTTATTTCCTTGAGCAGTGGTTTGTAGTTCTCCTCGAAGAGGTCCTTCACATTCCTTGTAAGTTTTATTCCTAGGTATTTTATTCTCTTTGTAGCAATTATGAATTGTAGTTTACTCATAATTTGGCTCTCTGCTTCTCTATTATTGATACATAGGAATGCTTGTGATTTTTGCACATTGATTTTGTATCCTGAGACTTTGCTGAAGTTTTTTATCAGCTTAAGGAATTTTGGGTCTGAGATGATGGGGTTTTCTAAATATACAATCTTGTTATCTGCAAACAGAGACAATTTGACTTCCTCTTCCTATTTGAATATCCTTTATTTCTTTCTCTTCCCTGATTGCTCTGGCCAGAACTTCAAACACTATGTTGAATAGGAGTGGTGAGAGACGGCATCTTTGTCTTGCGCCAGTTTTCAAAGGGAATGCTTCCAGCTTTTTTCCATTTTGTATGATATTGGCTATGGGTTTGTCATAAATGGCCCTTATTATTTTGAGGTATGTTTCATTAACACCTAGTTTATTGAGAGTTTTTAGCATGAAAGGATGTTGAATTTTATTGAAGGCCTTTTCTGCCTCTATTGAGATAATCATGTGGTTTTTGTCATTGGCTCTGTTCATGTGATAGATTTCATTTATTGATTTGCATATGTTGAACCAGCCTTGCATCCCAGGGATGAAGCCAACTTGATCATGGTGGATAAGCTTTTTGATGTGCTGCTGGATTCAGTTTGCCAGTATTTTATTGTGGATCTTCGCATCTATGTTCATCAGGGATATTGGCCTGAAATTTTCTTTTTTTGTTGTGTCTCTGCCAGGTTTTGGAATCAGGATGATGCTGGCCTCTTAAAATGAGTTAGGGAGGAATCCTTCTCCTTTTTTTGTTTGGAGTAGTTTCGGAAGTAGTGGCACCAGCTCTTCTTTGTACCTCTGGTAGAATTTGGCTGTGAATCCATCTGGTCTTGGGCTTTTTTTTTTGGTTGGTAAGCTACTAATTATTGCCTCAATTTCAGAAGTTGTCATTGGTCTATTCAGGGATTTGACTTCTTCCTGGTTTAGTCTTGGGAGGGTATATGTGTCCAGGAATATATCCATTTCTTCTAGATTTTCTAGTTTATTTGTGTAGAGGTTTTTATAGTATTCTCTGATGGTAGTTTGTATTTCTGTGGGATCAGTGGTGATATCCCCTTTATCATTTTTTATTGTGTCTATTTGATTCCTCTCTCTTCTTTTTCAGTCTGACTAGCAGTGTGTCTACTTCATTAATCTTTTCAAGAAACCAGCTCCTGGACTCTTGATTTTTTTAAAGGGTTTTTCGTGTCTCTATCTCTTTCAGTCCTTCTCTGATCCTAGTTATTTCTTGTCTTCTGCTGGCTTTTGAATTTGTTTGCTCTTGCTTCTCTAGTTCTTTTAATTTTGATGTTAGGGTGTCGATTTTAGATCTTTCCCACATTCTGGTGTGGGCATTTAGTGCTGTAAATTTCCCTCTAAACACAGCTTTAGCTGTGTCTCAGTGATTCTGCTACGTAGTCTCTTGGTTTTTATTGGTTTCAAAGAACTTTCTTATTTCTGCCTTAATTTCCTTATTTACCCAGTAGTCATTCATGAGCAGGTTGTTCATTTTCCATGTAGTTGTGCAGTTTTGAGTGAGCTTTTTAATCCTGAGCTCTAATTTGATTGCACTGTGGTCTGAGCAGCTGTTTGTTAAGATTTCTGTTCTTTTGCATTTGCTGAGGAGTGTTTTACTTCCAATTATGTGGCTGATTTTAGAATAAGTGCTATGTGGTGCTGAGAAGAATGTATATTCTGTTGATTTGGGGTGGAGAGTTCTGTAGATATGTACGAAGTCTGCTTGATTCAGAGTTGAGTTCAAGTCCTGAATATCCTTGTTAATTTTCTGTCTTGTTGATCTGTTTAATATTGACAGTGGGGTGTTAAAGTCTCCCATTATTATTGTGTGTGAGTCCAAGTCTCTTTGCAGGTCTCTAAGAACTTGTTTTATGAATCTGGGTGCTCCTGTATTGGGTACATATATATTTAGGATAGTTAGCTCTTCTTGTGCATTGATCCCTTTACCATCATGTAATGCCCTTCTTTGCCCTTTTTTATCTTTGTTGGTTTAATGTCTGTTTTATCAGAGACTAAAATTGCAACTCTTGCTGCTTTTTTTTTGTTTGTTTGTTTGTTTGTTTCCCATTTGCTTGGTAAATATATCTCCATCTCTTTATTTTGAGCCCATATGTGTCTTTGCCCATGAGATGGGTCTCCTTAATGCAGCACACTGATGGATCTTTACTCTATCCAATTTGCCAGTCTGTGTCTTTTAATTGGGGCATTTAGCCCATTTACATTTAAGGTTAATTTGCCAGTCTGTGTCTTTTAATTGGGGCATTTAGCCCATTTACATTTAAGGTTAATATTGTTCTGTGTGAATTTGAACCTGTCATCATGATTCTTGCTGGTTATTTTGCACTTGATGTAGTTTCTTCATATTTTCTTTGGACTTTATATTTTGGTGTGTTTTTGCAGTGGCTGGTACCAGCTTTTCCTTTCCATATTTAATGCTTCCTTCAGGAGCTCTTTTAAGGCAGGCCTGGTGGTGACAAAATCCCTCAGCATTTGCTTGTCTGGAAAGCATTTTATTTCTCTTTCATTTATGAAACTTAGTTTGGCTGTATATGAAATTCTGGGTTGAAAATTCTTTTCCTTAAGAATGTTGAGTATTGGCCCCCACTCTCTTCTGGCTTTTAGGGTTTCTGTAGGAGATCTGCTGTTAGTCTGATGAGCTTCCCTTTGTAGGTAACCTGACCTTTCTCTCTGGGTGCCCGTAACTTTTTTTCCTTCATTTCAACCTTGGAGAATCTGATGATTATGTGTCTTGAGGTTGCTCTTCTCGAGGAGTATCTTAGTGGTGTTCTATTTCCTGAATTTGAATGTTGGCCTGTCATGCTAGGTTGGGGAAGTTCTCCTGCATAATATCCTGAAGTGTATTTTCCAACTTGGTTCCATTCTCCCCGTCACTTTCAGGGACCCCAGTCAATCGTAGGTTTGGTCTTTTCACATAGTCCCATATATCTTGGAGGCTTTTTTCGACCTTTTTCAATCATTTTTTTTCCAATCTTGTCTTCACACCTCATTTAAATAATTTGATCTTCTATTTCTGATATCATTTCTTCCACTTGATCAATTCAGCTGTTGATACTTATGTATGCTTCATGAAGTTCTCATGCTGTGTTTTTCAGCTCCATCAGGTCATTTATGTTCTTCTCTAAACTGAATATTCCAGTTAGCAGTTACTGTAACCTTGTGTCAATGTTCTTAGCTTCCTTTCATTGGGTTAGAACATGCTCCTTTAGCTCAGAGAGGTTTATTACCCATCTTCTGAAACATACTTCTGTCAATTCATCAAACTCATTCTCTATCCAGTTTTGTGCCCTTGCTGGAGAGGAGTTAAATCATTTGGAGGAGAAGAGGTATTCTGGTTTTTGGATTTGAGCCTCTTTGTGCTGGTTTTTCCTCATCTTTGTGTATTTATCTACTTTTGATCTTTGAGGTTGATGTCTTTTGGATGTGGTTTCTGTGTGGGGGTTCTTTTTGTTGATGTTTAAGTTATTGTTTTCTGCTTGTTAGTTTTTCTTCTAACAGTCCCCTCTTCTGCAGGTCTGCTGCAGTTTGCTGGAGGTCCACTCCAGACCCTATTTTTCTGGGTATCACCAGCAGAAGCTGCAGAACAGTAAAGATTGCTGCCTGCTTCTTCCTCTGGAAGCTTCATCCCAGAGGGGCACTGGTCTGATGTCAGCCAGAGCTATCCTCTATGAGGCATCTGTCAACCTCTGTTGGGAGGTTTCTCCTAGTCAGGATGCACAGGGATCAGGGACCCACTTGAGGAGGCAGTCTGTCCCTTAGCAGAGCTCAAGCACTGTGTTGGAAGAACTCTCCTTTTCAGGATCCACTGCTCTCTTCACTGCTGGCATGTAGGAATGTTTATGTCTGCTGGAGCTATGCCCACAGCTGCCCCTTCCCCCAGGTGCTCTGTCCCAGGGAGATGGGAGTTTAACCTATAAGTCCCTGACTGGGGCTGCTGTTTTTCTTTCAGAGATGCCCTGCTCAGTGAAGAGGAATCTAGAGAGGCAGTCTGCCCACAGCCACTTTGCCATGCTGTGGCAAGTTCCACCCAGTCCGAACTTCCAGGCCTTTTCAGCGTGATCAGGGGAAGACCTCCTACTGAAGCCTCACTAACGGTGGACACCCCTCTAACCACCAAGCTGGACTGCACCAGGTTAACTTCAGACTGCTGTGCTGGCAGCGAGAATTTCAAGCCAGTGGTTTTTAGCTTGCTGGGCTCCGTGGGAGTGGAACCCGCTGAGTGAGACCACTTGGGTCCCTGACTTCAACCCCTTTTCCAGGGGAGTAAATGGTTCTCTCTCGCTGGGGTTCCAGGTGCCACTGCGGTACAGAAAAACAAAAAAAACAAAAAAAACAAAAAAACAAAAAAAAACAACTCCTGAGGCTAGCTCAGTATCTGCCTGAACAATGAGCCAGTTTTGTACTTGAAACCCAGGACCCTGGTGGTGTAGGCACACAAGGGGATCTCCTGGTCTGTGGATTGCCAAAACGGTGGGAAAACTGTAGTATCTGGGTCGGATAGCACAGTCTTTCATGGCTTCCCTTGGCTGGGAAAGGGAGGCTCCCCTGCCCCTTGCACTTCCCTTGTGAGGCGATGCCCCACCCTGCTTCTGCTTGCCCTCCATGGGATGCACCCAATGCCTAACCAGTCCCAACGAGATGAACAGGGTACCTCAATTGGAAATGCAAAAATCACCCGCCTTCTGCATTGGTCTTGCTAGGAGCTGCAGACCAGAGCTGTTCCCATTCAGCCATCTTGCCAGTCAAACTACAGAATTATTTCTTGTATTCTTTCTTATCTCTTATATTTCTGCAGTTTTTCACCTTCAATTCCGTCTTCAACCTATAGCAGACTACAGTCCCCATCCCTCCAGTAACACTTCTTACATGTACTGTAAACTCGATTACTTGTCTGCATACTTCATCAAATTGTAAGCTCTCAGAGGTCAGGGACTATGCCCTCTTATTCATCTTTTTATTTACAATATCTAGTATAACTCCTGGAACATAGTAGGTATTTAGTAAATACGTATTGAATGAGTGGATAAATTTGCTTAAATCAAAGCAAAGCCTTTTTCCTGTTTTGGCTTTTCACTCCAAAAAGATGGAATTTTCCCCTTATTTGTTTTTTCCCTCCAAAAAAGACAGATTTTCCATAATATACATTCATTATGTGTTAGGGTTCTTATCTCCCCTTATTCATCCTCTTCTTCTATTGCTTAAATGAGTGTACATGGAATTATAGTGGTCTCTGTTTTCAATATTGTCACACTGAATCACATAGAAAGGAGCCTGATTATTGTAAATGGAAGCAGAAGCCTATGGAATGATTCCGCTGGGCACATGCACTGGCTCGCCTAAGCAGACTCAGACCAATTGGAAGAAGGCTGGCCTATCCCAATCCCTTTGGTTGTGATGGATGGTGAATAAACTCTCTTGGTATAGCAACTGTACTGGGACGCTGGAAATCTCCCGGCCTGAAAATATCTGTTTCTGATATCAAAACTTGAGACAATAATCCTTTGGTATGATCGAAGAAACACGTATTACTTACACAGGCAGAGAAATCTCAAGGCAAGAGGATGAAAGGTTAGCCCTCTGGGAGAGAGCCTAGGGGCAGGTGAAGAGGGAGAGAGAGAGAGAGGAGGGAGAGAGGGAGGGGGGGGAAAGAGAGAGAGAGAGAGAGAGAGAGAGAGACTAGCAAGTACACAGGCATTTTATAAAAGAGGAAGTTGTCAGCAAAAAGTTTAAAAGAGGAATCAAGAGGGTGCATTAGCTTGTGGTATGTGTGTGGGGGGCAGAGTGACCGTTATCAGAATACTAATGCTAAAGGACGCAAAAGACACAGTCGGAACGTGGCTTAGGGGTTGCTGACACTCAATCAAATATCAGTGGGGATACAAGATTTTTTTTCCTGTGGTCTTCGCAATTATGCCTAAATCTGAGTAAGCACAGCAACTGCTCAGATTTCCTGTAAATAAACATATACTTTGTCTGAGAGAGATCAAATTTGCAAAGTCAATTCACAATAATTTGACCAGCAACTATTATAACTCCCTGAAAGATAAGGCAAAGCCAGTCACTGCATGCAGAAGGAGATAGCCAAGAGAAGATATCAACTGGGGTCTGGAGAATCTCTTAGAGTACTCTTGTAATATTATTAATTATTTTGGTTTGTTCTATTTGTTTAAATATTCTGGAGACTTGTTCTGTCTTATTAACCTACATGCAGCAGGAGGTCTTCTTTAAGGCAGAAACTTCACCTTGACACGGCAGTAGGTAGTCCAATGCTAATCTTTTGTCAGCTACCACAGCAACTAAAGGGCTTTGTGCCGCATTAAGGGCTTCTAAGGCTTAAGATGCTTACTGTATATGGTCTGCCAGGACTGTGACAATCTCTGAGTGGCCTTATGAATTCAGTCTGTGTTACAGAATTGAAAATAACTAAATGTGTGCCTGTTATACCAGAGATTGTCATAAGGTCCAATATGATAGAAAAAGATAAGTTGGTGTTTCTTTCTGTGGGGAAGCTAAATGAGAGAGGTTGCTGTGGGCTGCATGTTTGTGTCCCCTCAAAATTCATATGTTTAAACCATAATCCCCTATGGGATTGTACTTGTAGATGGGGCCTTTGAGAAGTAATCAGGCCATTAAGGTGGAGCCCTCACAACAGGATTAGTGCCCTTGTAAGAAACTACATGAGAGATCTTGCTTCCTTTCTTTTCTCTCTGCAATGTGATGGCATGGAAAAACATAGCCATCTGCAAACCAGGAAGAAGGCCCTCACAAGAACCTGACCATGCTGAAACCCTGATTTTGACAGGCTCGGAAGTATGAGAAATAAATTTCTATTGTTTAAGCCGCCCAGCCTATGGTATTTTGTTATAACAGCCTGAACGGACTAAGCAAAGATGGATTTTCTAGTTGTATATAGGGTAACCTAAGCACTAAATATGCATAAAATAAAGGTCAGATTGCATGGGGCAGAAGGAGAAAAACTGGAGAAGTAGAATGTGTGACCCTGTTGAACAGGAGCAGTGTCACAGAAGAATCAGTAGCCCAGGGGAACTTGGATGGTGAGATTTCTGGTTGGTGGATTTATCTCAGTGCGGATATGTGAGGGCCAAATAGTTTCAGTGGAAGGACATGGCTGTATACAATATTGGTTGATGGGGAAGTCAGAAAGAATGTGAAGTCTACATAGGGAAAGCTAATAGGGTCAAGGAAATTCTGGGACGAAATGCAGGGCTGGTGGGTGAGTGGGGAGGATGACAAGTGGTCAATATGGATATTGAACACCTCCAAAGAGGTAGAACTTAGTTGTATAAGTGGTCGCCCATGCTGGGGCACTGGGTAACAGGCCCAGTATTATTGGAGGCTTAACTCTTAAGTGAAGTGTTATTACATATATATTGTCTAGCAGGTCAAAGAAAAAACTACTTTACAGCTCATATGGGACCAAAGAAGAGCCCAAATTGCCAAGATATTCCTAAACCAAAAGAACAAAGCTGGAGGCATCACGCTACCTGACTTCAAACTATA
>NW_012101526.1:136986-163912 GCF_000951045.1 Mandrillus leucophaeus | reverse complement strand
GGAGGGGGGAGGGGGAGGGATAGCGTTAGGAGATATACCTAATGTAAATGACGAGTTAATGGGGGTAGCACACCAACATGGCACATGTATTCATATGTAACAAACCTGTACATTGTGCACATGTACCCTAGAACATAAAATATAATAATAGAAAAATGAGGGAAAAAAGAAGTAGGGGATTGTGACTGGGGAATAGTGGAGAACAAAGTGGGAATTGTTGGACAAGGCAAAATCATAGCTAGTGCAGTTGTGGGAATCATAGTGGGAAGTGATGTTGGTATAGTTATAAGGATAGTTATCATGGCCTGGTCCATTATAGAGGGTGGAACTTTAGCCCTTCGTGTAGGAAGAGTGGAAGTGTAGATCTCAATTCAGATTTTAGGCACCCCAAAAGAGAAAGTAAGTGGTGTGATACCTGTAAAATAAGTCAGCTAATTTATAGGGTACTAGCTTGCAACAAAACTGCAATGAGTGAAGATAGAAAAAAAGTGTGTCAAGAACAAATCTAAATAACCTACCAGGAGTTCCTTGATGCACAGAATATGTAATAATCAGTGACAGATATCTCCATGGTGTCATTCATCAGGGTTTAGGTATGGTCTAGGCAAGTAAGGACCTGCCAATAAGCTTTACTTCTTTGTAAGGTATCCTTAACACTGCATAAATAAGAAGGCTATGAAATCACAAGGACATATATAAGCAGGATGGGTGGGATCTTTAGTTAAGCAGTTCATGGTTACGATGGTGGTATTGGCATCTGCTAGGTAGGAAACAAATATCTGCATAGACTGAAACTTGGGGTATAAGGCAGGAAGTGAGAAATAAGAAACAGCAGTTGGGGAAATTATAGGGGATCCAGGTGGGTTTACAGGTGGAGTGGAAGAGTCAGGGGTTGTTTTTGGGAGCAAAGAGGAAATCGGAATATTTATTTGGTGGGTTTGAGCATGGAATTTTGGGGGTAGGACATTCTAGGGTATCATTGTCAATGCTGGGACTGTCAGTTGTGCTGAGATCATCATTTGGAAGGAGTTGGTCTCTTTGGCAGAGGTCATAATCTTGGAAAAGTTGGATTGACAGTCTAAGGTCATCATTCTTGAGATGATGATTGTCGGCCTGTGTTGTTCGTTACTGCTTGTGAATGTTAACTGTAAAGAACCTAGTGTGGTGGGAGGTCGGGGCTCCTGATATGAGTCTGGAATTACCTTTAAGACCTTGAGGTAAAGTGTTACCTTTGAAAAATTATTACAAAAGTGTCCAGAGGCTTGTCTTTTGCCCTAGTAGTTATAGAGTCACTTCTTATAGAAAAACTGGGAACTAATTGAATACTCCAAACAAGAAGGATGAAAAGAAGCCCAAGGACTTTGGCATTGAGCAGAAGTAGTAAAATCCACATCTAAAACATGAACTAAATTAAGTCTTAGCCAGGACAAGCATAACCAGAATAACTGCTCTACAACATTTTCAGGCTTTTGGCATATAGTCCCTAGTATGCTCAGGGTGTTTGTTCATTATGATGAGATTCATGGGTATTGTCATCTTGAATCCTGTAGTGGCTCTTCATTCAACATCACTGTGATGGGTTGGAGCCAGACCTGGTATCCTACTTAATAATATTGGCTCTGAGAACTAATTTCAGATCTTTTATTCTTCATTGGAAGATCTACACAGTTGTAAGTGTGGGATCAGTTGCAGAGATCTCTATTCCCTGTTAAGAACCTACAGTTAGTTAACCAAACTTTAAAAGCATTATAATGGAGAATGACTGCAGACTTTGGCAGAATGCCTTTTTGTGGCATATGGAATAAACTTTTGGGGTGGAGGAGGTTCTGGATTTTATTGATCCCCATTCTATTATCTTCCCTAAATCCAGGCATCAATCTGGCATAATTTTTGCCAAAATAGAAAAGAGGTAGTAAAATGGGAAGGTGTCATTAAGTGGAAGGTGACATTATACTGAGGTATTGTATACCTAGAGTCATAAGCGAGAAGTGCCCATTTTATGGCTAGAAACATGATAATTAATGTTTAAGGAACAAAATGGCAAGTTCATAAAGAGATCTAATATATAAATACATTTAATGAAAGCCTGAGTTTAACTTATTGTTGTTTGCATGATAATTGACCATAGTTATGTGTTTTCCCTAAGAACTTATTTCCTCATCTATGAAATAAAAATAAAAGTACATACTACATAAAAGTGTTGGAAAGAGTAAAAGAAGGAGTGTACGTATCTTAAGTGGTATTGTTCCTGGCACTTAAATTCTCAATATATGTTAGCTGAATATATCATAATTTGTATTCCTCCCAGCCAACCAGAAGGCGAATGAAGATTAGTGGAGGCAGAGGAAGTTTAATGCATTTTGTTTAGTCCAGTACCTTCCCTCTGGTACAGTAATCTGAATAGACCCATATAGACCCTAGGCTGGGAAATGGGTGGTCCGGGCAATTCCTTGGACTGTTGAAGTGCAACTAGTTGGCCCTGGGTGTAAGCAGTTAACACCTTGGCATCTGTTATGACCACTTAGGTAATCTCTAAGAAGACTGAAGCTTTCTCTACAGCTCTCCTCTTCTTCTGAGCCTTCACCAGAATCACTTTTTTTTTTTTTTTTTGAGATGGAGTCTCACTCTGTTGCCCAGGCTGGAGTGCAGTGGTGAGATCTCAGCTCACCGCAAGCTCCCCCTCCCGGGTTCATGCCATTCTCCTGCCTCAGCCTCCTGAGTAGCTGGGACTACAGGTGCCCGCCACCAGGCCCGGCTAATTTCTTCTATTTTTTTAGTAGAGACGGGGTTTCACCGTGTTAGTCAGGATGATCTCGATCTCCTGACCTCATGATCTGCCCGCCTCAGTCTCCCAAAGTGCTGGGATTAGAGGCGTGAGCCACCACGCCTGGCCCAGAATCACTCTTAATGCTCCACTTGCTGCAATGTAGTCTTTTTCTAGCATGTACCTCCAAATTCTTTCAGCCTCTCCCCATTACCTAGTTCCAAAGCCACTTTTATATTTTTAGATATTAGTTACAGCAGCACTCCACTTTTTGGTACCAGTTTCTGTCTTAGTCCATTCGGGTTGCTGTAACAAAATACCCTAGACCGGGTAATCTACAAACAAGAGAAATTTATTGCTCACAGTTCTGGAGGCTGAGAAGTCCAAGATCAAGTTGCCAGCAGATTTGATGTGTGGTGAGTGCTTGCTCCCTGCTACAAAGATGACTCCTTTTAGCTGTACCCTCACATGCCAGAAGGGCAAAAGGGGCAAATAAGCTCCTACAGGCTTCTTTTATAAGAAAACTAATCCCATTCACAAGTCCTCTGCCCTTATGACCTACTCATTTCCCAAAGACCTCACCTCTTAATATTAACACATTGGGGAATTGATTTCAACATATGAATTTGGGAGGGACACAAACATTCAGACCATAGCAACTGTCAAGAATTTTGTGGACACGATTTAAAATCACCATGCTTTCCATTTTTTTATTTTACTTTAAGTTCTGGCATACATGTGCAGAACGTGAAGATTTGTTACATAGGTATACATGTGCCATGGTAGTTTGCTGCACCTATCAACCCCACACTTCCTTTTTATCCTACTAACTTCCTTCATTTTATCCTACCAACTTTTCACAACAAATACCAAAAATTGATATTGTTTTAAACCTGTTTTTTCATTTTTTTCTACATTAGGAAGAAACTTTAAAAACTGTTTTTTGTTGCTGTTATCACTAAATACATGCTCACTGGTTTTGGGAAGGATTGAAGAAAGTTTACACTGTCTTTGTACTCTGGGAACCCCAGGAACTCTGCATGATTGCTGTGTGCCAGGTACTATGCTTGCTCCTTGACACAAATCACCCCAATTATTTCCTTCAGCATAACTATGATCCGGAGTATTATCATTTCTATTCACCAGATGAAATCTTGGGTAACACAGTCACTGTAGAGAAAAAAATATATTGTAACTCGTGTTTCTATGACATTATATTTAATGTTATTGCCTTTAGCATTAGAGCCACTATTGAAAAGAACCTAAGGTAAGATCAACAAAAATATGAGAATTGACTTCATAAGTCATTTGTATTATATACTTGAATGTCTAATATGAAGACATATTAATAGAAAAAGAGCTATTGAGAGACATTGTAAGTGTTCTATAAATCATATGGGTTCTACAAATGGAAAATGTGGGCTGGGCACAGTGGCTCACGCCTGTAATGCCAACACTTTGGGATGCCGAGGCAGGCGGTTGAGACCATCCTGGCTAACATGGTGAAACCCTGTCTCTCCTAAAAATCCAAAATATTAGCAGGGTATAGTGTCACGTGCCTGTAATCCTAGCTACTTGGGAGGCTGAGGCAGGAGAATCGCTTGAACCTGGGAGGCAGAGGTTGCAGTGAGCCGAGATCATGCCACTGCACTCCAGCCTGGGCGACAGAGTGAGACTCTGTCTCAAAAACAAACAAACAAACAAAAAGAAATGGAAAATGTGGTTTGATTTTATGTATCAAAAAAAGGCTGAGTGTATTGGCTGTGCTCTTGTGACCCTGGTACTCTTGTGAGAATCGTACATTGGGTATCTTGTGATCAATGTCTTGATCAATGATAACCTTGTTGTGTAGGTGTGTGGAATTATGGAAATGAAGTTCTATTTGAAAGAACAATCTTGGTTTGCATTTTAAATTCTGGTGTTGGTGAGAAAGGACAAAAATGCACCTCATTACCCAATTGTTACTTGAGTATAGAAAAGGGGCTTCCAGTTATGAGAAAGGCATCATATATAACCTAGGAGGGGAACTGGTCCTTTAAGGCAATGGACACAGTTTGGTTTGATGGGTACTTGGGTGGACTCTCATTGCATACTAGGTTAAACTGGATTCTATTTTGTAGTAAAATGATAACCAATAACTTTAATTCAGGGTGCTTTAAACCACTTCCACATGCTTACCATAAAGCTGGTACCAGTACCTAGGGCTACTGAATCCAAGACTTCTGCTCTTGCTAGTAATTAGCCACAGCGTGCCTCTTGATGCCATCATGCCTCAATGTGATGACCCAGAAGATGTTTAAATAAAGTAATTTATCTAATCTTCACATTATTCTCCTGCACAATTCTGGATATTTGAGAAGCAGGATAGACAAAATTCAGGCTGAAAGGTAAGGTAAAAAAGGGAGGTGAAGGGATTTACACAAGGTTGTTGCAGAGTTACTGGATTAGATCTCTCACCGGAACCCAGAGGTTTCCTGAATTCAGTCCAGTGGCCCCTCCAGCAGCCAAAGCACTGAATTTGTTCCTTGATAAGTAGTATCTCATTTTTCAAGGAAAGTTGTGTGTGTGTGTGTGTGTCTGTGTGTGTGTGTGTGTGTGTGTTTGCGGGGCAGGGATGGAAAAGAGACATCACATTATTTTCAATATTCAGAGGTTATAGGATGAATTACCTAATGGAATGAGTAAAGAATAAAAGAATAATTTTATCATTTTCTTTTCTTTCATATATTTTCCTAATCACTGATTTTATCATATAGTGTGATTTAGGAGAAAATTTCCCATTGAGTTCCAAAAGATGGTACAGAGGGACACAGCATAATAGTGGGATCACTTGACAGAAAAATCAATTCAGGAAACCCATGCTGTTGGCCCTATGCATAGTATTCATCATTGTCATTAGGGGTTACTCCTTTCAGGTACCCATTTTGCTAGCACCATAATAGACTGCTAACAGAGACTGACTGATGACAACTGGCTGGGTTATCCTGTCTACTTAAGTGTTTAGTATCGTTTCTGAGGTAGATGCTCTCTAGTGGGCATTAATGGGCAATACAAAGATTTTCACTTTCTTCATATTCCCGTTAGTACATCCACATGCCTCCTCCCCAGACTTTACGGTATTTGATATTCAAATATTTCTCCTTCCAGGACCCTGACCAACCTGAGAAGTATATATTCCTACCTCCAGCCAATTCTCCTTGAACCAAGATAAATTACCAGATGCTCTGCCCTGGTATTCCCTATGCACATTGGGAAGCTTTGCCCTTAAAATGGACGTCTTTCAGTTACCTTTGAGTGAGGCTCAGTGCAGCAGCATTCCATTTTCAGCTTGTACCCGCATATTGAGCCAATCCCTCCATGAATCAGGCTGTCATTTTCCTTCTCCATCAGCTAGTCATAAAGGATCTCCCATGGCCGTAAATGTGAGCTGAGACCTGAAGCTCTGATGCAACAGTGTTGATAAATTGGAAGTCTGGATCCCCTCTCCAATCGTTTCACTGTGCTTTCTGGACCTGCCTATGCCCAATCGCAGCCGTACCACTACCAATTTACAAAGAAGTGTTGCTGGACCCACTCAAGTTTATGATCTTGTGGGTCTGACAGTATCCAGTTTATGATGGGAAATTCTGGCTATATGTTCACTTGATGTTGAAGAATCAGGTGCTCTGTGTCTTCTAAGCCCTAATAACATGACAGGGAATCTTTTTTGAATGCTAATTATTCACTGCAGATAGCATGGCCCTGAATCAGAACATCAGAGATTATTTGTAAGTCTCCTGTTGAAGTTTGCCATAAATTCCACATGGAATCTATTTCCTCCAACTGCACTTCTAATAGTATAAGATCTGTTGGGTCATACGGCCCAAGAAGCAGGGCAACTTGCACTCCAACTTGGACCTGCTTTAGAGTCTTTTCCTGCTTTCAGCCCCAGGCAAAGTTGGTAGTCTTGCATGCCACTCAGTAAGTGGATCAGTGCAGTATTCCCAAGTTAGAATATATTGCCTCCACAATCTGAAGCAGGCTATCAGGTGTGGTGTTTTCTATTTAGTGGTGGACAACACAAAATACTATAATGTGTGTGGTGCTTCTGTAGGATTGTGCCAATATGCCCAAAACCACTGGACCCCTAGAAACTCTACTGACATGAATCTGCAATGATTTTATTCCTCACCCTATGGAGCACATGTGTTTTACTGATGACTTAAATGTACCTCCCAATTATTTCTCATTCAATCCAATTGATGTGGTGTTATCTATATAGGGGATCAAAGCAATGTTCTGCAGAATGTCCACATAGTCCATATCTCTTCGGACTACGTTATAACAGTGGAACTGTTAACATATCTCTGGGGCAAAGCCCTAAATTAATTCTGTTGGTCAAAGCATGTGAACATGAACTGCACTAGGTCATTCTTCATGGTAATGATGGGAAATAATTCATTGCTAGATTAGTGGCCATACACCATGTACCTAAAACCATGTTCATCTATTCTGACAAAAATACCACATCCAGTACAGTAGTTGCATCGGGGCTAATACTTGTTTGAGTTTATGGTAGTTCACTCTCCTTCTCTATAATCCTTCTGGACTCGTGAATTAAATGGGAAAATGATAGACATCACTACCCTTACATCATTTAATTCATTAAGAGTGGCACAAATTTCTGCCACTCCCCACAGGATTTGTACTTATTTATTTACGTATTTATTTTTGATATGGAGTCTCACTCTGTCACTCAGGCCGGAGTGCAGTGGTGCCAACTCCACTCACTGCAACCTCCTGCTCCCTGGTTCAAGTGATTCTCCTGCTTCAGCCTCCTGAGTAGTTGGGGCTACAGGCGTGCGCCACCACACTTGACTAATTTTTTTTATTTTTATTTTTTGGTATTTTTAGTAGAGACAGGGTTTTACCATGTTGGCCAGGCTGGTCTTGAACTCCTGAGCTTAGGTGATCTGCCCACCTTAGCCTCCCAAAGTGTTGGGATTACAGGTGTGAGCCACCATACCTGGCCCACAAAGGATTTTGTATGTTTTTTTCTTTCTTTTTTTTTTTTTTTTTTTTTTTTTTTTTTTTATTGTTTTGGCTGGAATAGTAGCAGCTCTGAAGCTGCTACTACTGAATTTCCCCAGAATGATAGCTTTCTCCTCATAGGCTAAGGAACGAATGTGGAGGTTCTAACATGTGTCATGTATATCCATTCTAATTATATATTTGTGGATCAGGGAAATAACAAACAGATTAGTTTGTGGATTCATTAGAATGACAGTGAACCAGACCTGAGCAGACTCAGTAGAAACACAGTGAGGGCCTCCAATAGAGGGCCATGATGATGCTTCAGGTCTTCAGACATCTGGTTGACACAGGGTCAGCTATAACCCTGTGTCCAAGGGCCTAAAAATGTATAAGTAATTTCCCCCGGTGTACAGTTAGCTAAGTAAATGGTCATAGGTCCCTTTGAAGAAGGACTATGAGAACCATTATCATATAAACTTGCTATAAAGTTGCAAAGTTTTCCCTTCTTGGAACCTCATGTCTGTTCTATCCCTGGAGGCTGAAAAGACACAATATTCAGGGGAGTAGGTCTATTGGATTGAGCACTAAAGTGAGAGTTGGCAGTTGTGTATCCCATAGTCAGAGCCATTAGTCTTTGCAGCACCTAAAGTAGCTCACTCTCTCTCTTATCATGTACAGCACTCAATAAATGCCAACTGTTATTATTATAATTAGTTAAGTATACTGTGGTGCTTTTGAGTAGTTTTGGAATACAAAGCCCAGCAAAAATGTTCAGACCCTCACCCAAACACTCTTGGAATGGAGTTATTTTAAAATCATTCTTTCCTGAAGAAAAGACTTGTGGTGAGTGGTTCTGTTGAAGAAGAGTTGAAAGACCTAGATTTGGTTTAGGTACACACACACACACACACACACACACACACACGCACACCATATATCATCAAGCTAAATTCTCAGCCTCTTCCCTTAGCACAAAATTTCACATTCTGTAATTGTCTTAAATACTTTCAGAATGCCCTCCTGAAATACACCCTTTATCAATAACAAAAAAATGGCTACAATGACATTTATTCTGGTGTTCTTTACATCCAGAAGATGATTATTAGCTAGGTTTAGGATTGGTCTTAAATTTTAAAAATCTAATACACACTATTACATGTCAAATTACTTTTAATTATCTTCATTGTCACTTGAATGCAGAGAACAGTTTTTATTCAAAAGAACAACTCTAGACACTACCTGGAAGGAAAGTTGATGCCTTTTAAAGCAAGACCTGCATGGTGATGTAAAGAGGATGATAACATAAAATATAAAAATCAGAGATCAGGAAGGCACATGAAACAAAAGAAAATGGAGTGATGAAATTGTTCACTGACTCCATACTCCACTGAGTGATTAAGTGACCAATGCCTAACTACATTCTTCCTTTAACCAATTATAAAGGAGAAACTTAGGTTAAAGGAAAACACTTCCCTATGGTTAAAGTCAAACAGTGAGAATGTTCTGGAACTTTCTAGATGTTTACATAGGACAGGAAACATTAAGAGTGATTCTGGCATAGATCTAGATACTAAATCACATGCTAGGACATTTCCTTCAGACCCTCCCTAGGCTGACAAGATGTATGTGTGTCTGTGATGAGGGTAGGGAGCAGAGAACAAGAATGAGAATATAGGAAAGTGTATACTATGAAACAAATACATTAGGCATACACAGCTCTATTTTTATAAAAGTTCTGTATAACTTCCTTTTCATTTAAATATATATGTATATATATTTGACAACATTTCATATCAATAAAGATAAATTTCCATAACTTCCATTCCTAACCAGGTACATCCTATACTATTGTAATTTTATCTATCACTATTACTCCTGAAACAATGGGGAAATACATGCATTAATTAGCTTATGGTTTCATCTTAAGCCTGACTTACCACAGGCTATCTACTCATAGTATTTTCATATATACTTTCCAGATATATTTTATGTGTGTTTATATATAATTCAAAAGCTATATGTTCATATGTGCAAATATGTTTTTGTTCAAAATAGAGTCACATTATACATACTGCTATTGTCCGAATGTTCCCCAAAATTCATATGTTGAAACTTAAGTGTTAATGTAATAGTATTAAGTGGTAGTGCCTTTGGGAGGTGATTATTTGTATATCTCAATGTATCTTTTTATTTGTCTTTAATTTTAGTATTGTTGAACAACTGTGGATGTTTGCCATTGCTTCTCTCTTTTGAATCATTTGTTAATAAAATTAAACATTACTATTATACCTGGTCAGATTCATTCCTATGTCAGTCACATTACTTATATGCTATTAAATTCTGTTTGGATTATTTCTCCCATTTTCTGATGCCTTTAAATGCATTGTGTTTGTTGATAATGGCTTTTCAATTTCCCCATATTATTCCAAATGAGGTATATTATATTTCACTATAAATATAGTGAAATGACCACTGGTATACTTTTGTTTTTTGCTGATTTCTCACATATGCAAAAATATTCTCTTTTATTTCTTTTTAGCACCTCTACCCCTACCTTACACCCAACTTCCCTCCCCTAATCCCGCCCTTGTTTCCTTTCTATGATTCGGGGGATTGGCAGTTGAAATTCATTTCAATTAATACAGTCTCCTCCCTGTGGGTCGATGATATAAACAGACCATTTTAATCAATAAGTAAAGAACCATGGAGAAGTTATTTACACTCATGAGACTGAGTTTTGCACTTTTAAATGGAATTAATGAGCCCAATATAACATCACTGTTGTGAGAAGACTGGGTAATTCTAGGAAATGTCTGGCCCATAGCAGGCTTTCCTCAATTGCTACTCTCTGCTATATTCCACCTCCTCTTTCCTGTGAGATAAATTACGTTGGCATTCACTTAACAACATTACTGTCATAGAGAGCAATGATAAGTATGAGAGGAGGAAAAGGAAGTGTGTGCTTATTGTCACAGTGCATGACTGAGGTTTGGTGGCATTTTCATGTTATGGCATGTCACCAAATGCAGTTGAAGGATGGGGAGAAAATTAATTATTTTATTTTATTTTGTGTATTGTCCTACCACTTCTTTTTACTGTTAAAATGGCAGAGACAGAATTTTCCATGGATCCTAAGAACAAAATAATTCCATAATTTAATATATATTTGTTGACTGATATAGTTGTTACTGTCAGACAGAGGTCAGGAAACTGCAGAAAACCACTGCTAATCTCACAGATCCTCCAAAGTCTTTGAGTACAGACTTACAGAAGAATGCTAGGACCATGAAAAAATTTTGTTTTATATCTGCCAGATTCCACATAAAGAACGGTTTTTATTTCCTTTCTATTTAAAAAATATCATACAAATACATAGTATTGGTGATATCTAAACCATATCCTGCTGGCAAGAAGTTTAGGAAATGTAATTCACAGGAATCCAGCTTCTGCAACAAAGGAGAGAACATAGAAGAGGATGAAAAAGCTCTGCAACAAAAGAGAGAATACAGACAAGGATGAAAAAGCTTCCAACTGCCAGATAACCTTATCTGCGTAAGTCTTCTGGATTTTACTTCTTTAACCTTTCTGATTCTTTCAAGTACCTGATATTCTACATTAAATATTTTCTGTTTGAAATACCTAGTGTAGTTTCTTTTTTGCTGACTGAATCTTGAGTGATGCCCACTCCTCCAGAGATTCTGACTGAATATTTCTTACATAAGTGGACTGTGATTCATATTTCAAAAAACAATGTTTTTGAGAGATCCCTCCATATCAGAAGGAATAAAATCACACCCCATTTGTATGCTTGCCTTGTCCTACTAGCTATTTGAGCAGATTATTTCTTGTGTCTAGCCTATCCAGTAATTTCCTTGACAAGTAAAATTTGATCTAACTTACATAAGGACAAGATAGAAGACTAGAGAAGCTACCCATTGACTCAGGTAATCTTGGGTAAATTATTGAACCACAAAAAACAACATAAAGATAAGTGCTTAAGAGCCCAGCACTCCAAGTCTCTCTAATTGGTTACTCAGTTCTAGCCAACTGTAGCCATTCAGGAATGCACAACCAGTACTGCCAAATCTTCATGTTGTTAAGAGACTTTTATTTTGCATGAAATATCCCTTTCAAATGTTGATGAGGACATGAATAAACAATTGTGTATGTAGAAGAAAACATATCATAAGCCAGATGTAGGGACTTAGAGACCTGGACCTAGGGATCCCTACCTTTCAACTTCTGTCCTAGGACTTTACTGGCCTGGAGCATGAGTCACCGAAAACAAGACACTGTCTTTTGTCTCAAATGGTCCCAGGTTATTGAGAAGTACAAAGTATATAATTCATTACAATAAAAAAATGCACCAGACATAGGTGTAGCACAGAAGGTGAAATTAACTCTAAGGAGGGACAGAACAGGTTACCTGGTGAGGTGAGGTGTTGTCTGGGTTTCTAAGGGTGTATAGGATTTCATTAGGCAAGTGCTTAATGTGGGGAAAAAGGTGTTTCAGGAAGAGAGAACATATACAATAACATTACATCATGAAATAACATGGTCTTCTCAGGAATCTAAGACGACTTAGGGATTGCTAAATCTGAGTAAAAGCAGAGGGGAGAGATGGGGACAGTGGAAAGAGATGAGGTCAAAGAGGTGAATGGGGATACTAATAGTGCAAAATTGTGTCTTTTGACTTTGTTCAATAAGCACTGGACAGCCAGTGATGACTGACAATATGGTAATAGATTGGAGGGATTGAGATCAGAGGAAAGAAGACCAGTGGGGTAGATGCCATACTGCTGACCATACATCATGAGTACTTGAAATGCAGCAATGGATTAAGACTGGAAAGGAGAAAATACTTAAGGGAGACTTGCACAAATGCACCAGGAGGTGTGCCCATCAATAAGGAAAAGGGTGAAACATTCTACAGCATCGACAGTGAATAACTACAGCTACAAGCAACAACACAGACAAATCTTAGAAACAGAATGTTGCGCGTGAAAGAAACAAGTTCCAGGCCAAGCATGGTGGCTCCTTCCTGTAATCCCAGCTACTCCAGAGGCTGACGTGGGAGTATTGGTTGAGGGGAAAAAAAGCAGAAACAAGTCCCTGAATGCTACCTAGAAAAATATATAAATGTTTGTGGAAATAATCAAAACTAAACAACACTATTTAGGCACATATCTATGTGACAAGAATACATATTAAAATGCAAACAAATAAGAAATATAAATCAGGATATTGGTTTCTTTGAGAGGGGAGGTTGGGGGACAAGATGTAATTTAAAATATCAGTAATATTCCAGTTCTTCTATTGGGTGCTGAATTCACAGGAATTTATTGTAATTAAGATGGGCAGATCGATAGATAAGCAGTCCTTTTAGAGGCCACGAAAACAATGTCAGGACGAAAGATTCTGTTCTATTCTCTGTACTAAGGGCTTTAAGAAAGCCAGGGGCTGGGCGTGGTGGCTCATGCCTGTAATCCCCAGCACTTTGGGAGGCCAAGGCAGGTGGATCACAAGGTCAGGAATTCAAAACTAGCTCAGTCAACATAGTGAAACCCCATCTCTACTAAAAATACAAAAATTAGCTGGGCATGGTGGCACATGCCCGTAATCCCAGCTACTCGGGAGACTGAGGCAAAATTGCTTGAACCGGGACCCGGGAGGCGGAGGTAGCAGTGAGTGAGGTCGCACCACTGCACTACAGCCTGGGCTACAGAGCAAGACTCTGCCTCAAAAAAAAAGAAAAAAAAAAAAGAAAGAAAAGAAAAAGAAAAAAAAGCCAGGTGAAGATATATTGCAGAGATATTTTGGACGTAGAATCAATAGGTTTCCAGACATTTTTTCCTCTTAAATTGGTTTTACATTAGCTCTCCAAAGAAGCCTCACTGTGTGAAGCCCACGTGCTTTTACATCCCGCGCTTTTTGCCCTTTGCCCTTGGCCGTCATTGCTTCCCCTCCAAAGGGAGGTGGGGTGACGCAAGGCAGTCGGGGCGGGGGAAACGGCCGGCGGCTCTAAAGCTCTCCGATTGGTGGACTGAGGAGCGAGAACGAGGCTCCAGCTGAAGCGTTGAAAAGAGGGACAAAGGGGGTGGGGCTAACGGAAGGCGGGGCTAAAGGAGCTTAACGGAATCGAGACGCAAGTGCAATTGTCCGCGCGCCTCGCTGCGATGGCCGCGGTGCCGAGCACAGTCACCCCGCTGGCGGCGGAGTCTTCCCCTCAGGAAGCTACCGTCTCTGCCGCCTCCTCCTCCTCCTACACCGCCTGCGAGGCGGCGGCGGCGGCGGCGGCGGCAGTAATTGTTCCTGCCTCCTCCGCCACCTCCGCCCCTGCCTGCCCGCCTGCCGGTGGCTGTGGCGACGGCGGCGGCGGCGGCTTTGGCTGCTCCACTATGGCGGCGGCGGGGAGGGGGGGCAGTAGTTTTAAAGTAGACACCCGCCCTTGCCTCAGAGAAGGTGAGTTCCCGTCCCGGGGTGCGGGGGCGGCCCCATCTCCTTCGCTGCCTCTCTTCAGCCCGTGCGAGATCGGGCTGGGCGCGGTTCGCCACTGCCCCACCCCCCACCTGCCGTGGCGCAGTAAAGGCCAAGCTCGCCCCGCCCCGCCCTGCCGTATTAGCCCCGAGTGTGCAAGATGGACTGAAGCAGAGAGGGCCTTCCCTACCTCTCCCACCTGTAAAGGATGGGGGACCCCAGGCAAAAGAATTGCAGGTACTCACGAAGCAGGAGTTTGAAGGGAAAAAAATACCACATAATTTATCTCCCAGCCAGGACACCTTAGTGTGCTGTAGGAAGCTGAGGTGTGATTTGGAAGAGAAGGCAAGGTAGAAGTGCTGTGGGCCAAGAGGGTCAAGGATAAGGGAAGGGGGACCGATGGAGAAACGGGCGGAGATAAAAGAGGAAATGCCAAAGAAATAAGGGGGAGTAAACCCCCTTTTGGTGTTCAACGTCCTGTAGTGTAGAAACTTGAGGCAGAATATTTACAGAGATGGCGTTAGAAATTTGGGCAGGTTAGAAGTGTATAGGTTTAAAAGATCTGTCGGATTTTAGGAAGGTAAGGTCTGGTGGAGGGGACTCTACTAGGGAAAGAGGAAGAGTGTGACAGAAGTACAGATTTCAGGAATCACTTTGGAGAGTTTTCTTTGGCTATTTGAGAATGTGACCTGGTAAAGCAAGGTTTACAGGTCCATCTTTAAGGTGGTTTGACTTTTAATAAGTTCTGTTGTACCTACCAACACATATTACTCCTAACATAAAAAGATATTTCTTGACTGTATCAGTATAAGCGGTATTCACACAAAATTCTGTATACTTGTAAACAGCCTACTAATAGCAAACTGTAAAATTTGCCATTGAAATGTGTTTTAAAGCAGTTTGGGAAATGTTCTTAGCTGATGGAGACCATTCCACTGCAGAGCACCCCAGTAAAGCATTTTGCCATCGTAAATTTCGTAATTTCCAGAATTTGCTGTGTTACCTTATGTTGCTGACCTTATGTTACCTTATGTTGCTCCAAAGTGAAAGATTGTGGACACCAAAATAGAGGAAAATAAATTCCTTTTTCTTAGGAAGATACCCCATTAAAATTATCCCATAAAAATCTCTTCTTCGCATTCTTCAATGATATGTCCCTGTGTGCTATTCCATAACCTTTTACACCTTTAGCTTTGGAGGAATGGCAAAGTAGGAAAAAAAAATCCCTTACAATATTTGTATAGGCACATTACATAAATGCCACTTATTAAATATGGAAGTTAGAAGTACACTGTAATGTTTTATTTATCAACTCTCTTACTAAAGTCAAACTTTGAAAGACTCCATTTAGTGTCTTCATTCATCCTCAGTGGATGGAAACACAAAATCTGGATTTTAAATTTTTATATCAACCTTTATGTCCATAACCAGCTAGTAGGCAAGAGCAGTTTTATAGGCCTCAAGATCACAATTCAATTTGGCTCTCATCGTCTGCTCACAGTAAGGTTTAAGACCAGTATCTCATGGAAAAAAAAAAAATGGCTTTTTGCCTGGTGGTGTAACTGGTTTGTTTGCAGTATCTTTGAATATATGCAAATAGTAAAGGCTTTCAGAGAGCTAATTTCATAAAGTATGAGCAATACCTTACCTATATTATTGCGAGGCAGTAAAATGAGGAGCACCCTGGCATAGGAGTGTGATGCAGTTGACGTAGGTTCAGCTGCTAATTAATTCACTGGACTTTGTGACCCTGAATAGGCCCCATGCCCCCTCGATTTGGGTTTTGACATTTTTGAAATAAGGGAATAAAACTACCCACGCTCCGAGGGTTGGTTTCAGATCTGAAAGTATCAACCATGATTTTGCATTTCTGAATTGATATTCTTTCAATGACATTTCCATGGCTGTGCACTAGAACAATAACTCATAAATCGTAAGAAACCTGTTCTGATAGTTACCACCTGACATTCAGTGAATAATGAGATCTATGTTGAGTTAGTGTTGAGAAAATTTACTGGCATATGCAAAACCAAATATAATTGTTAACCTAAAAATTATCTCTTACCATTTCATTTTAGCTAAATGTCCTTCATTCACTATTCAGTCCAAACTACAATTCTCTCACCTTTTCACTTAACAAATGGCAAACATTTCATATATTGCACTGTTCCAAACACTATTAGGCCTCAAAATATTTTTGTTTATATGTATATAAAGGCCATAAATGGTTGTCAATTATGATGGTGGATAAAGGAGAAGAAAGGAAAATGTTACTTGATGGTGTACCAGTATCTTTTGCTTAAATCCTAGTTAAGAGATTGCTCTAAAAGATGTCAAAGAATTGTCAAGATTCAATTATTGCAAGTCCACTCCTTATAGGATGATTAAAAGTGGTTTGGAAAAGCATTTGCTGATCCATTTTGAACTGTAGCTGTTATTCTTGAGGATTTCATCTGTCTTGGGGTGAATAATGAACAAATGTCAGTGGACATTAGAAACTAGCAAACAGGGAATATTAGAAGCTTTCAAAGATTACAAATGGGACATTGAGCAGTAAAACTAGAAATAGAACAAAGAAAGAAAAGAAATGCCATATGAAAAGACACATATACACTCAGAATTCACAGTAAAGGGAATTATGAGATTTTGTGGGACACTTCATCTTTCATTTTTCAAAAATGTTTAATGGCTCAAAAATGAATTTTCACACAACAATAACATTCTGATATGTTCATAGTAAAAAAAATTCTTGCTTATTTACCTCTTCCTTTTAAGAAAAAATATATCAAATGCATCCTGTTTTAGATTGGAAGACCTTCTGGCTTTTTATTTAGCTATTAATCCATTTGTGTAGCAATTACCTAACAAGACTATCATTTGTCTCCATACTATTCAGTAAAGTTTCAAGTCGAATGATAGTAAGTCCACCATAAGAAAATCCAGTGGGTAGGCTGGGCGCGGAGGCTCACACCTGTAATCCCAGCACTTTGGGAGGCCGAGGCGGGCAGATCACGAGGTCAGGAGATGGAGGCCATCCTGGCTAACACGGTGGAACCCCGTCTCTACTAAAAATACAAAAAATTAGCCGGGCATGGTGGCACATGCGTATAGTCACAGCTACTCGGGAGACTGAGGCAGAAGAATCACTTGAAGCCGGGAGGCGGAGGTTGCAGTGAGCCGCGATCGCGCCGCTGAACTCCAGCCTGGGCAACAGAGCGAGGCTCCATCTCAAAAAAAAAAAGAAAGAAAGAAAAAGAAAATCTAGTGGGTAACCTTTCATGTATTCAGGAATCATTTATTGAACACCTCTATGTGTGTGTGCCAGTCACTATGCTTAGTGTTAAGGATATACGGACAAACACAGCTATACTAAACAACTCAGTAATAGTGCTTGATAGTAAAATTATAAGATATTTAAATAAGCAAAGGAATGCAGTATTAAATGTTACTAGTCAGAATCCTGAGCCACAAGACCATTCCATTGTTTATGATAAATCTGTACTCTGTAGCTCATAATATGTACTACAGGCACAGTAAAGCAAATTATACTGTAAATCTAATTTTGATGTGAGGGAAGAATAGTAAACTGTTACAGAATTAGTTTTTAATTCTCTGCATTTGGCAGGTTGAGATGTCTGGGGAGAGGTAAATTATTATTTGTTTGTTTCTGGCCCTCTTGTTAGATTTCAGTGTGTGAAAATACTAACTAAGCTTGTTTTAAAGACTAACCTAAGCATACCCCCTACTATAGTTATTACATATCAGTTAGGATAAAAACTTTGATTCTTTCCCATCTGAAAGCAGCCTTGCAGATTCATTCACATTTACTAACCTGTTGGAATGAATGCCATGTATTTGGTGGCTTTCTGATGCAAAGTAGCTGTCAAGTGATCAAGTGTATTAATGGATTTACACAGTACCTTAATTCAGTTTCTGACTTCACAAGCATGAACCCTGAGCTGGCTAGCCACAAAGTGCTTATGATTATGAAGGCAGAGGACTTGGTTTAAATAAAGACAATGTAAATGTTAAACATATAACTAGTTATCCCAATTATTTTGTTACTTCTGTTGTAATTTGTAATTGTTAAGATGCCATGGGAAACCCTTCATTATTTGTTTGATTGTGATAACTGTGTGAAGTAGCTAAAACTTGGCAAACTCATAAGTCAGGTGTTAATCTTACAAACTGAAAAACTAAGGACACTAGATAGCATTATAGCTGTGAGTGGCCATCATGCTGATAGGTACAGATCTGCATTTCTACCACAGCTATTATTCTTGAAAACTCCTTAAACAGAGTGTGGCCTTTAGGGGAAAAAGAGTTAAAACATTTTGTGTAGGTTAACTCAGTTCCCCCAGTCTCCTATAACTTAGTGCTGTGCTCTGCTCATTCTTTTCTAAGATTCTGATGGTATTAAAAGATTGCAAAGGGCAAGTCAGTTTTTTTAAAAAATTATATTTAATCAAGAATGCTTGAGGGAGTTTATCTCTAAAAGTGTAATCATGGAGAATATAGCACATGTGCTCTTCGCACAATTAAAATGATTATTTCTCAGATTTTTTAATGCCTGACTTTAAATCTGTGACTGAGAATGAGATTTGTTTATGATATTGCAGCCAGTCCAGAAGTTTGCTCCATTTTTGTTACTTTATTAAAATAGGATATACAACGAATCCTTTACAATGCTAGATGTTTTTGTATCAAGATCAATTGGCCTGTGAACTTCCCACTTCAGCAAAGCATTAAAACATCTAATAGCAAGTTTTTCCCATAAACATCTGACAGGTTATCCTGAAGAGGAAATTTGGGGTTTTATGCAACTCAACCTAATTGTCATTTAACAAATGCAAGTGAGATTCATTTTATTAAATATAGCCAGTTATATCTAAAATAGAGTCACCTAATTTGAATAGCTTAAACTTGGGGGTTAACAAAGAACATTTAATTGGAATGAACAGAGAGTTCTGTTGCCCGGAACTGAAGAAATATGGTAATTTTCTGGTTCCTTTCCTCAGAGATTCTACATGGTTTATAATTCCGTAAACACGGGTGGACCAAATTCATTATTCTGACTCAAGCCATAAATGTTTTATTTTTGTCATAAAAATGCATTTCATCTTAAATTGCCTGTTGTTATGTAGTAGCATTAATTAGGAGAAAGTTTCAAATATGATCATTTGGATTTCACACTCAGCTGCACTTTTGAATGCAGAAGTTAATGTTACTTTACTTTCACATAATAGTGCTGTTATTTGGAGTAGGCCCAACCCAACAAAAGTAGCCAAAAAGTAAGTTTCTGTCAAGTCAACCTCTTTGCTTTTTATATCATTGAAGGCAGATAGGCTGGTACAAAGTGAATTGAGTATTTTATATCAACATAAGGGATTTTAGTAATGCCCAAGTCCGTAGAACGTGAGCTGTTAGTACTCCTAATTGCATTTTACTGACTTAAGAACATCCCTCTGCTATTGCTATTGTCTCTTCCCAGACTACTAGAATTTTTTTTAATAGACCAAATCCACCTGAGTCTCGAATCATATGTTTTACATTTTACCTCCCTCAGTTCTTTAATTCCTATTACCTCTCTGGGCCTTAGCTTCCTTGTTTATGAAATGAGGACATTAGACTAGATTGGTTCTAAACTGGAGGCAGTTTTGCCTCACAGGGGATATTTGACATTGTCTGGAGATATTTTTGGTTGTCACAACTATGGAATGCTACTGGCATCTGATTGGCAGAGGCCAAAGATGCTGCCAAATATCCTACAATGTATAGGACAGGCTCCTCACAACAATGAATTATCCGGCCCAAAGTGACAATAGTGCCGAGTTTGAAA
Source organism: Mandrillus leucophaeus (assembly GCF_000951045.1). Taxonomy (NCBI): domain Eukaryota; kingdom Metazoa; phylum Chordata; class Mammalia; order Primates; family Cercopithecidae; genus Mandrillus; species Mandrillus leucophaeus. Next base: position 143,819 of record NW_012101526.1, on the reverse strand, counting down.
AACCATGAACTAGATGACCTCTAAAATAACTCGGGTCTAAATAAAATGATTATGTATAATATTAGATAAAATGTTCAAAGCTTCTGGATTAGTGAACAAGCATACTTTATCAAGTGCCTACATGTGTTGAACATTTTAAAAATTATTTCATTTAACATTCACCAAATCCTAGAATTAAAAATTACACATTGTATTTCTGTACTTTTTGGGTGAAATAAAAAACGGTGCATAGTGGTTACATAATTTGCTCAAGGCTATATAGTTGTGGGTAAAGATGGGATTTGAATCTATTTGACCAGCTCAGAATCTTACTTATTTTTTCCTACATCCCAGTGCTGTAGGTCATAGTTTTTCTCCCCATTATAAAATATTATGAAATATTTATTTTCTTAGGTCATGAAAACATTTCTTGTAAGAGGGAAATGAAGAGGAAAAACACTCTTATTATAGAAAATTGGAGTTTACTCATTCTCCCACCAATTGCTGAAGGCACACTTAAGTGTAATCAAATACATTACATGGAATATATGAGCTCTCTGATCAGATCCCATTTATAATTTGTCACAAAACTACCATTTCATTTCAAATAACCATCATAAATGTTATTCAGAAGTGGATTGCTTATGTCATGGTAGCAAAACAACCGTCACTTGCTCATGCAGTTTCCTCTGAGCAGCAGGTTGACTCTACAGGGCAGCTGTCCTTCATGCAGCGATTCAGATGCTTTTATCTTTTATTTTTTTCAATATTTTATTTCATGTTTTATTGTGGTAAAATGTGCACACCATAAACTTTGCCGTTTTAAGTGTGAAATCCAGTGGCATTAAGTACATTTACATTGTCAAGCAAGCTTCACCACTGTCCATCTCCAGAACTTTTTCATCATCCCAAATTGAAACTCTGTACATATAGGTCATAGTTCTGTTATATGACCGTATTTCTCCACTCTGAAGAACTTCCTGATGTATTTAGTTTCTGGAAAGTAATATATATTTAAAAGTTATGCTTAATTTGTTAACGGTTGGCAACTTGAATAGTTTCTTATTACCACAAAGCACAGCATTGCAAAGCAATTTTACCCTCTTATACCCTGAGTATAAATGGGACCATCTAGTAAACATTGGTTTTATCTTAATCTTTTCCACATCCTATTATTTTTAAACCCTTACTTCATTATCAGATATAGGTTATCTTCCCATTTTGAACCTAGTTTCTGATAGTATTTCCTTATTCCCCATTGCTTTTGTTTCATGTTAAAATAGAAATAAATCATATCAGCATCAGAAATTCTTGTATATTTTAAAGGTGGTATATTCCAGTCCATATTTGAGAGCATGCCTTTGTGTCATTAAGATCTCAATGCCAAGTTTCAATAAGTAGGCTTTGATTCTGATTATAAAATCTTGCTCCTCTGCTGGGCACAGTGGCTCACGCCTGTAATCCCAGCACTTTGGGAGGTCGAGGTGAGCGGATCACCTGAGGTCAGGAGTTTGAGACCAGCGTGGCCAACATGGTGAAACCCCATCTCTACTAAGATTACAAAAATTAGCCGGGCACAGTGGCGCGTGCCTTGATCCCGGCTACTCAGGAGGCTGAGGCAGGAGAATCACTTGAACTTGGGAGGCAGAGGTTGCAGTGAGCCAAGATTGCACCACTGCACTCCAGCCTAGGTGGCAAAGTGAGACTTTGTCTCAAAACACAAACAAAAAAAACTTGCTCCTCTATCCATATCTCTTTTCCAAGTTTATAGTAGCATAAAAAAATTCAAATGTACCAGGAAATGAAGAACAGTTGAAAAATTCTAGGCTAGAAATATTGAAAAAATACGCCTAAAATTAACCAGAAAGTATTTACTGTACCATGTTCAACGAAGTGTATTTTTTCCAGATGTGACTTGAAATCATACTTCACAACATTCAGTATATTGTCATTTGATATTCTAATGTGTAATCTGTTTATATTTTTAACCCTAGCTCTCCTAATTTCTTACTTAATTAGACTGAAAGATAAAAGACCATCTGCCATGAAGTTTGTACATTTATCATTGGGGAAAACTCACTATTATACCTAAATCATAACCAAAATATTACTTTTGCAAAAAAATTTCTTTTAAACTCTAGTTGCAATTATTAAAATATTACACTTGGTAGTAGAAATGCCTCATGGATTTTTACAAAGAGATATTTTGGAGAGAACCAGCTTTAGGGTTAGGACATAGACAAGAAAATAAAGATAATGGAGGAATAGGAGAAGAAATATTGGGACCCTTTGATTTTTTAGGCCCTTAAAGGTTTGTATTAACTGTATACCTGCTTAAAACTTTAAATCATCTTCTGTGCTTCGTATTTGGAAGCAGCTAAGGTATTTGGGTCCCCTGTTAGTACCCCACCAAAATTTTCCTTCCGTATATATTCCTATCTAAAATACATTTTTTCATTGATCACCATCAACCCCTATAAAGGCAGGTAGAAACAGAAATCTGAAAAGCCGTGATATGTTCTTAGTCACACAGCTAGTTAATAGCAGGGTGAAAACTAATGCAGTCTCTCTCATCCTCATGCTTTTTACAACTCTTGCTACTTTTGGAATTAATCAGTATAAACCCACACAACAACCAACCAATAAAAATAGATTTATTTCATATTCTAATCAGTTAAGGAAGAGAAAAGACATGGTGAGAGTATAAAAAAGAAACAAAAAGAGAGGAAGATGCCCCCAAGTTTTTTCAGCTATCCCTTGGTTCCCATGTCTACTAGAGTCAGCTCCTAAGTCCCAGTTCTTCGCCAGAACACCTTTATTCCTGACAGGTAGTGAGTTCTCAGTAAACATTAGTTCCTGTCCCAGTCATCTTCCTCACAGTCAACATTATCTGCTCACCTATCCTCTAATTTAACATCTGTTCCCTGAGGCTGACCTTTCCTCTAAGCTGTCACCCTGAAACAGGCTGAAAAACATCTGTATTGTCACCAGTTTCCTCTTGACTTCCAGAATTGGCTATTGGTCATTTTTTTTCTGGGAGTCCAACAATCATGTCTCAAATAGTGGGGGTTGGGGGTCGGGTGGATCAAAAGAAATATTTAGCATCTCTTGTGAATCAGACATAAGTTTCTTACATATGTCAAGCCTGGAGATGAAGTCTCTTTTTAAGATTAGCCTTGCCTGTAATCCCAGCACGTCGGGAGGCCAAGGCAAGCAGATCACCTGAGGTCAGGAGTTTAAGACCAGCCTGGCCAACATAATGAAACCGTGTCTCTACTAAAAATACAAAAATTAGTCGGGCATGGTGGTGCATGCCTGTAGTCCCAGCTACTAGGGAGGCTGAGGCAGAAGAATCACTTGAACCTGGGAGGCAGAGGTTGCAGTGAGCCAAGATCACACCACTGCACTCCAGCCTGGACAACAGAGACTAGCCTTTTTAAGAGCGAGTTCTCAGGGAAATCTTGGGCAGACTTAGATTTGAATCCTGGCTTTGACACTTATCAACTGTGTGACTTTGGGCAAACTGCTTAACCTCTCCAAGCCTTAGGCATGACTTTCAGAAAGTAGACATCATCAAGTTCATGTCAAATTTAGGGGAAATGCAACCTGAGGAGAATTTGGCAGTATACAGTAGCCTCTGATAAACAACAACCATTTTATAAATTTGTTCTCAGTGGAAACCCCCCTTCCATGAGCCTCCTGGTGGCAGATTCTAGAAGATCCAAAAATATCTTGAAAGGCTGGAAATGATTGGTTGACTCTAACAAGGTAAAACTTAAATTCAAAAATATAAGTATATATTGGATCTGTTTTGGGATCCGGAAGAATTTCTATCTATATAACTATGTCCTAGAGGGACATAGTTTAACCAGTTCCAGATCAAAAAGAACCATGTATTTAAAGTTAGCTGGGCGTGAGTCAGCAGTATGATATGACCACCAAAAAATGGTGACACTATTGTAGACTACATTAATAGAAGATAAATATTCAAAATAAGGAGTTAAATATACTTAATACTACTGAACTCTACACTTAAAATGGTTGAGATAGTAAATTTTACATGGATTTTACCACAATTTTAAAAGTACCCCACCAAAATTTTGCTTACGTATGCATTCCCATCTAAAATATATTTTGTCATTGATCGCTATCAACCCATATAAGGTCAGGTAGAAACAGAAATCTGAAAGGCTGTGATATGTTCTTAGTCATACAGCTAGTTAACAGCAGGGTGAAAAAGGTGGTCCCATTGTACTTATTTGTTATTACAGTATTAAAGTGATTGTGTTTAGGTTATACCTTGTGAGTGGCAGGGATTTAAGCAAACTAATAAAAGGATTAGAAATTATGACATACTAGGATTAATTCAAAAATAAGGTGGAGCGAGAAGGAAGAATAAATATGTCCCAAATAAATAAAGGTGTCTTAAAATATTGAAGGATTGTCATTTTAGAAGAAGGTTTACACTTACCCTTGTTGTATCACCTGGGAAGCTTTAAGAAACAAAACAAATAGTAAAATATGACTGGGCACCACTCTCAGAGATTCTGATTCATTAGTCTGGAGTGGATCCTGGGCACTGTTATGTTTTAATTGGTGATTCTGGTGTGTAACTAGGCTTGAAAACAACCATGGTAGAAGGTTGAACAAAATGACTAGTTTGGCTAAGAGATTACGTCTGAATGTAGGCTAAAAGCAGAGATTATTTAGCCTCAACTTCGGAGAATTAAGTAGATTTGAAGTAGTGCAAAAAAGATGCACGTTTATATATCTTTTTTTTTCCAAAAATCTCTTCAAGTTAGACTAAAGCGTAATTTAGCTTGATAAGTACCATTCTAGATGACAAGACTTTTATATCAATCAACTTATCACCAAATAGATATTGGACAGCTATTATGTGTAAGATTCTAAGCCTGTCCTGTAGGGCAACTGATCATAAGAATCATTTATGGATGAATTGAACCACCCACAGATACTTTTATTTTAATTCAGTATGTATGATTTTGAAAAGCTATGTGTGTGAATGTGATAGAAAACCCTGATTAATAATTATTTTTACATTAGGATTTGTTCCTGAATATTTAAGTAGATATAAACTGTTTGACTGAATGAGGAAAGCATGCGACTTAGAAAAAAATTGGATAAATCCTTTTAAGTACATTTTAATTTTTCTTTTGTTTTTCCTTTATTTTCTCCTTGTGGAACTCACAGTCTACCTTTAAAGTACATTGTAAATGCCAATCATCACTCCAGTATCTTTTATAATTTCATATTTTCATGTATTTTAATTTTCAATTACTGAAATCAGAGCATCAACACATTTTATTACACCCACAAAGGGAATTTGTTACTGACAATTGTGGACGAATTTATTGGATGTAAAGTCAAAGCTCCATCTCTTGCATCAGGAACAACATTACTAAGCTTAAATGTAATAGATCTAGGCCGGGCACAGGGGCTCACACCTGTAGTCCCAGTACATTGGGAGGCAGAGGCAGAGGCGAGCAGATCACTTCAGCCCAGGAATTTGAGACCAGCCTAGGCAACATATTGAAACCCCGTCTCTACAAAAAAGACAAAAATTAGCTGAGCATGGTGGTGTGTGCCTGTAGTCCAGCTACTTGGGAGGCTGAGGTGGGAGAAACGCTTAACCCAGGAGGTGGAGGCTGCAATGAGCCATGATTGCGCCACTACACTCCAGCCCAAGTAAAGAGTAAGACCTTGTCTCAAAAAAAAAAAAAGTAATAGGTCTAAAGGATTATTGTATTCATAGCAAGTTCTAAACTCAAGCTTCAGTACTCTCTAGTTTTGATATACCTTTTCTATTTTTTCCTTCCATTCTGTGCCCACTGCCCTTCTGGTTCAAGCCTGAAGCCTGAAACTGACCCCTGATATACCTATTTTAAGTCACTCCTTTGCTCCTGTTGAATGCAGAATTAAGTCCATATGCCCTTGTGATGCCCATCATGACTTGGCCTTATTCTAAGCTTTCCATTATTGTCCTTCATACCCTTGCCTCCCCTGAAATAACTTTTATTCCACTCTTTTTATTTGAATTTTACACATCTTTTAAAGTTTAGCTCAAAATCTGTTCCACTCCAGAAACCTTCCCCCCGCCAAATTCCTCAGCAGTAGCACACTCTACCTTCTTGTGTGTTATAACACTTAGACCATGTTGGTCTTGGGATCATAGTTCTTTCAATACACATCTCATCTTCCTTACTAAATTGTCAATTTCATGAAATTAGGAATTGCAGCACGTAGTTTGTCATTTCCAACGTGTGGAACAGTTATGTATGCATAATGAAAAGAGTCAAGATAATGCAAAGTTAAGTTCCAGCTAAACCAAATGACACGTGATAGGTTATTTTGATTTCACTGAATCCTAATTTTCTATTCTTCAAAATTTTTGAACATTCAGGCAAATGTGCCACTTACCTTGCGTGTTTGTCTTAAGGTCTAAAGGGATAATCTATCATTTTTGACATACAGAGGCTCTCATTAAATATTCGTTCTTTCTTATCTCTCAAAAATATCTACCGTAATACTTTGAAACTAAGCTCAATACATAACAATAAAGCTATATGATATCTAAGACACTGAGGGCCTGAACTAGGTAGTGTTATGAATTAAAAGGAAAAGGTAGATATTGAAAAATGTTATAAGCTAGAATTGATATGAGTCAATAATTTTCTGGGGAGAAAAATGACTGAGATTTTAATCCTGGGAATATTATACCATTCGATTAAAAAGAGAGGGGCGGGCATGGTGGCTCACACCTGTAATCCCAGCACTTTGGGAGGCCGAGGAGGGTGGATCAGGAGGTCAGGAGATTGAGACCATCCTGGCTAACA